>NC_044388.1:107940344-108254978 GCF_006542625.1 Nomascus leucogenys
CTCAGCACCGTGAAGTCGGAACCATCCAGTTCTAAGTTCCTAGCAGCATCCAGGTAACTTCCCAAGCTCCCAGTCAACATCCACCAAGGGACCAGCCCTTCCTCTGCATGAGTCAGCTGTACTGAGGACAGGGAAGGGCGGGCAAAGGGTGGGAAGAGGCTTTGAATCTTTCTCTTTGGCTGATTCAGCAGCATCAATGACATGAGATGGCTCTTCAGTAGGCTACAATTAGAAAACAGCAATGTGGGTCAGCCATGGTGGCTCACGCCTGTAATCCCAGAACTTTGGGAGGCCGAGGTGGGTAATCACTTGAGGTCAAGAGTTCGAGACCAGCCTGGCCAACATGGTGAAACCCTATCTCTACTGAAAATACAAAAATTAGCTGGGTGTGGTGTCACGTGCATGTAGTCCCAGCTACTCAGAAGGCTGAGGCAGGAGAATCGCTTGAACCCGGGAGGTAGAGGTTGCAGTGAGCCGAGATCGCACCACTGCACTCCAGCCTGAGCAACGGAGCAAGACTCCGTCTCAAAAAAAAAAAAAAAAGAAAAAGAAAACAGCAATGTTGCCCAGCATTTTTCAAGCACTTCTTGCAGGCCAGGGACAAGGCTAAGTGCATTCTGTGCGTGCCCTCCCTGCGTTCTGACTGCATCTTTGAGATCACTTACTGTTCCCACTGTTTGGTCATGGAATGGGAGGCTGAGAGGCTTGGAAATGGCCCGGGGTCTCGCGGCTGTAGCAGGAGCTGGTGCTTGTCAAAGGCTACCTGTGCCCCTGAGAGCGGAGAGCACTTGAGCCCAATTTAATAACCAGTCTGTCTCCTACATGCAACCCCATTCTACAGATCAGAAAACGGGGGCCGTGAGTTCAACAATCACCTGGAGATATCACGAGGAACCAGGGGCTGATCTGGAGCTACAGCCCAGGTTCCTGATTCTAAATCTGGTCCTCCTTTCACCCTAAATATTTCCCTGATCCACTCCCATCAGTCACTCTTGCTGCCTGGGGCAGTGGGCTAAGAAGGATTCAGAAGCCATGCGGGGGATCGGTGGGAATGAGCACGGGGATGGATTAGCAATGCCTGCCAAGGGCGTGGGCAGGGGAGTGGCAGATTGCCTGCTACATGTTGTCATCCTGCATGATACCCTGCTGGCTCTGAGCTGATTGACACCTTCCTGCCCCAGCAGTTGAGAAGTCCAATTATTTCCCTCCAGGGGCCTCACAGACCCATTTACCCCAGAGCTGTGGGTCTGGGGGATTCACAGAGAGACTTGGTGACTGTGACAGCCTCTGGAAACCTGAGTCGACACTGTCCGCTGGGCATTAGTGGTGATGCCCCAGGTGCTCAAGCCTCTCTGCACTCTAGGTCTTAGACTGAACCACTGGAGGGAGGAAGCCGGGGTTTTCAGTAAACCTTTCTGGAGAATGTCTTTTGGAGCTGGTCTGTATTAACCTGGAAGAATTCCCCTGGGGTCTGAATCCAGAGGCAGGGGTTTGGGGGGCATTTGGAATCTACCGCATCATTTTCCTAAGAGCCAAGTGAAATGCAAGCTCCAGCTGCCACTGGCTCCCAAGCCGCAAGCTCGGGCTTATTCTGTAGCTTGAAGCTGCAGTAATAAATTTTCCCCTGTGAAACCTGCGGAGGCGCTTCTCATCTACTCACCGTGGTTGCAGCCCAGGTTGTTGCAACAGTAAGCACATACTGCATGTGAGTTGCAGAAAGAAGGGAACAGATGGTGAATACATTGCACCTGGGTACTAGTTAGTTGTGTTGATCATGTGGGTTATAAAGACTTCGTCTCAGAAGTCAGTTTGCTACTTCTGTTGGATATTGGATATTATCGTACAGGTTTGAGGAATGGTGAGTTCACAGACCCCATCCAGAGTGGTGAACTCTAGAAGCAGAAATGAACTAAAGAGTGAGAAAGGAGAGCGATGGTAATGACAGTCAGAGTGCTAGATGCCGTGTGCCGAGGGCTGTGCGAGGCTCAGTGCTAAGTGATGCTTTGTGAATATTCCAGTTAACGTCCACGACAACCCCATCAATGGGGGCTTAGGCCTATGCTGCAGATCAGGGAGTGGAGGTCCAGAGAGGTTATATAACTTGCCAGGGTCACACAGCCAGTAAGAGGCAGAGCTGAGATTTGTGCAGCTGGCTTCTAAAGTCCCATCAGCAATGGGTTGGGCTGCCTGACTTTGCTGTGCAGAGCCTGCAGTGCCAGCCTGTGTCAGCAGAGAGCCTGGAGAGGCCCTCTCTCTTCCTGGAGGGGCGTGGGCTGGGCAGCGCTTCCCAGTGGCTTCCCTCTGCTGGTCTTGGAACTGGACCCTGAGCCAGGGTGAGAGCCAGCTTTCCCCAGGAGGTTTTGGATTTCTGAATTGTCAGAACCCTTATTCGTTTATTTATTTTTTGCGACGGAGTCTCGCTCTGTCACCCAGGCTAGAGTGTAGTGCAGGGGCGCCATCTCGGCTCACTGCAACCTCCACCTCCCAGGTTCCAGTGATTCTCCTGCCTCAGCCTCCCGAGTAGCTGGGATTACAGGCATGCACCACCACGCCCGGCTAATTTTTGTATTTTTACTAGAGATGGGATTTCACTATCTTGGCCAGTCTGGTCTTGAACTCCTGACCTTGGTGATCCGCCCACCTCCACCTCCCGAAGTGCTGGGATTACAAGCGTGAGCCACCGCGCCTGGCCCAGAATCTTTATAATGTGGCAAACAAGAATGGCACCTGGATCTACTGGCGGCACAGTGGCGACTGGCTTGTTGGCACGATTCCAAATCACACCTGGGAACAAAGGCATCCTACTGGAGGCCTCTCGGGGCCAGGAGAAGGGGTCTTGGCGATAACCCAAGTCAGAGGTCACCATGTCAACTGAGTGGCGTGTGGTAAGCCAGAGCCACGCCCCATCTTTTTGTCCCCAAATGTTTGTGTTTACTTTTATTGAAGTGTAACTGACATAATAGGAAATATGTATTTGTTCTCTGCCCTGGCTCTTAGCTCCTGGCACAGAGCTTCTAAAACCCTTGTAATTTCCTGAGTGATGAGGTGATGGAGGCATCTTTTGTTAATAATATTTAATAATATTTGGTCTTGTCCCTGGTTCCTGACCCAAGAGCTTCTAAGACCCTTGGCATCTCTGGAGTGATGAGTGTCTTTTTATATGCTAATGAGATGACTGGTGGCTGGGGGCCCTAGATAGCTTCAGGGTAGGGGCTGGTGGCCACAGGAACCAACCTTGAAATTGGAGGGCTGGAACATTCAGCCCCCTCATCTCTGAGGAAGGGAGAGGGGCTGGAGATTGAGTTAATCTCCAATCCTCATTCACGCCAATGGAATGGAACCTCTATAAAAACGCTCAATGCTGGGGTTTGGAGACCTGGGTCGGTGAACACACAGAAATGCTGGGAGGGTGCCATGCCCAGAGCAGGCATGGAAGCTGTGTGCTCCTCGCCCCTGTCTTGCCAGGTGCAGCTCTTCCAATGGCTGATCCTTAGTTGTGTCCTTTATAAAAACTGGTAAATGTAAATAAATGTTGCCCTGAGTTTTATGAACCATTCTAGCAAATTACTGAACATGAAAGGGGGTTGTGGGAACCCCTAATTTATAGTCAGTGGTTCAAATGTACAGGAGGCCCCAACTTGGCCTCTGATTAGGGATGCAGTCTGTGGGATTGTGGGGTCTGCGCTAACTCTGGGCAGCTAGTGTCAGAATCCAGTTAAATTGAAGGACACCCGGTCGACGTCTGCCAAGAACTAAAGAACTGGTTGGTGTGGGGCAACCACACCAGACATCAAACCACATGTGATGTCCGAAATGTGAGGATTTAGAAAGACAACAATTTCCCTTTAATAACACACGTAGTAAATTGCCTGTAAGTGTCCAGAGTATATGAATGAGTGAGTGCCCATGAATGGATGGATTTTCATAAACTGGTCCCATGGAACCAGCACCTCTGAAGGCCCCTCGTGTCTATGTCTGTGCTTCATATAAGTGGGATGACACAGCGTGTACCCTTTGGTGTCCGGCTTCTATTTCTCAGCATACGTTAGGGACGCTCATCCACGCTGCTGTGTGTTGAGGTAGATGATTAATTTTCCTTGCTGTACAGTATTCCAGTGCGTGAGAATACTACACTCTGCCCATTCCACTATTGTTGGGCTTCTGAGTAATTATAAATAGTGCTGCTATGAACATTCTGGCGCATGGCTTTTCTTTTCCAAAGTGGTGTTCTCATTTTCCTCCCACCCGCAGTGTAAGAGAGGTGTATTGCTCCACATCCGCACCAACTAGTATTATTATTTTCTATCTTTTTTGTTTTAGCTTTTCTGGTGGGTGTGTATTGACATTGCACTGTGGCTTGTGTTTGCATTTCCCTGTTGGCTAATGAAGCTGAGCCTCTTGTTATATGGGGTATTTTTCGGTTCATTTGGGAACCCTGTTGGCCTCTCTGCCTACCCAGGCCCATTTATCTCCTGGGATGTCTGTCTTTTTCTTACTGGTTTGTAGGCACGTTATAAGTATGAATCCTTATATTGCATTAATTACACTGTATGGATGACCTTTTCACTCTCTCTTTTTTTTTTTTTTTTTTTGAGATGGAGTCTTGCTTTGTCGCCCAGGCTGGAGTGCAGTGGCGCAATCTCGGCTCACTGCAAGCTCCGCCTCCTGGGTTCACACCATTCTCCTGCCTCAGCCTCTCCGAGTAGCTGGGACTACAGGCGCCCGCCACCACGCCTGGCTAATTTTTTGTATTTTTAGTAGAGACGGGGTTTCACCATGGTCTTGATCTCCTGACCTCGTGATCCGCCTGCCTCGGCCTCCCAAAGTGCTGGGATTACAAGCGTGAGCCACCACGCCCGGCCCGACCTTTTCACTCTCTTAGTAGGTTCTTCTGATGAATAAACATTCTTACTATAGTCCAATTTATTTTTTTTTATGGTTAGTTTTGTGTCCTATTTAAGACATCTTTGCCAAGTCCAAGATCACAAAAGTGTTTCTTATAAATGCTTTGTTGTTTGCATTTCACATTTCGATCTACAATCCACCTGGAATGGATATTTTGTTATTTGTGAGCTATGTTTGTTTTGTTTTGTCATAGAGACAGGATCTTGCTCTGTTGCCCAGGCTAGAGTGCAGTAGCATGATCGCAGCTCACTGCAGCCTCCACCTCCTGTGCTCAAGCAATCCTCCTGCCTCAGCCTCCAGAGTAGCTGAGACGACAAGCACCCACCACCACACCTGGATAATTTTTAAATTTTTTAGAGATGGTATCTCACTGTGTTACCCAGGCTGGCTTCAAATCCCTGGCTCCAAGCAATCTTCCTGCCTCAGCCTCCCAAAGTGCTGGGATTACCAGTATGAGCCACCATGCTTCACCTTGTGAGGTATGTTTTTGAGATGACCCTCTTTTCCTCATTTATGGCTGGATTGCCCTGTTGAGTACACTGTGGGGAGGGCAAGTCCCTTTCTGGATTCCCTCTGTTCTATCGGTCAGTTTGTCTATTCTTGTGCCAATCCCACACTGTCCTAATTACTGTGGCTTTTTTTTTTTTCTGATGTCTTGTAGTGTGAGTCTTTCAGCCTTGTTCTTTGTTCTCAAGATCTTCTTGGCTATTCTTGGCCCAGTGCTTTTCTATATGAATTTTAGGCTCAGCTCGTCAATTTCCATGAGAAAGAAACCTCCTGGGATTCTGATTGAAATTGCATTGAATTTAAATATTAATTAGGGGAAAGCGATATGTTTACAGTATTGTAGCTTTCCAATCCATGAACATGGTATATACCTCTGTTTGTTTAGATCTTTGTTAATTTCTCTCAATGACAGTTTGTAGTTTTTAGTGTAGGTTGCATGTCTTCATTAGACTTCTTTCTACTCTCAAACCTACAGCTAATTTGCAAGAATGGAACAATGAAGACTCCTAGACCTACTCACCTGCCTTAAAGATACACTATTCTCCCCCAGAGAGGTGGCAAAATGGTTTGTATTTTTGTCTTAAGCCTTGGACTTTTAAAATCCTGGATTTTGATGTGTGTGCAGAAGAGAACTAAGATAGCATGCTTGAGAACGCTCTCCTTTAAAAGGCCTGCTTGCAAGAGTAGCCTCTGACTGGCATCTGGGAACTTGGATCTTGAGAGAGTTGCCACCATTCTCTAACTAATAATAGTGCTTTGCTGTGCCTGAACTGTTTGCGCACAAAATGGGGTTTACGCAGAACACCTGCTTGCCTTCTGGAGGTCTGGAATTTTGTTACATGCTAGATAGAGAATGCTATGTGACCAGACCTCCATAAAAACCCTGGGCACTGAATCTCTAAAGAGCTTCCCTGGTAGATGACACTTTGAATGTGCTGCTACGACACGTTGCAGGAGGAATCGCTCCCATGAGACTGCCCTGGGAAGGAACCCTTGGAAACTGGCACCTTCTTGCCTGGGACTTTGTCCAATGCACCTTTCCCTTTGCTGATTTTATCTTGTGTCCTGTTGCTGTAAAAAGTCTGTGACACAAACAGTGTGCTAAGTCCTGTGAGTCCTAGTGAATCACTGAACGGGCGGCAGGGGTGGTGTTATGGACCCTCGACACAGTGTGAAGGCCCCGGATGTTTTATGTTGATTCAAAATGAAAACTTCTGAAGCTCACATGAATCGTATCTGTAGGCCAGACACGGCCTATGAGCAGGCACTTTGGGGCTTCGGAGTGAGCTCGATGCCCTCACTGGACAGGGGTCAAGTGAGGCCTGAGGTGGGACTTGCCCCCTCCCAGGTGCCCAGGCTGGAAAGAGGGCCTGGGCTTCCCAGGCCAGAGCTGCTTTCAGGAGAATGTACCTGGTGGGAGAAGTGGTGGAAGGAAGGAAATCACGTCTTGGTTTCTGATGGGAGAAGGTTTTCAATCTATGTTGTGTGAAAAAGCAGTTGGTACAGAGACTCTGTACCCATAACATGACTTTATTTCATAGATAGGATCTCTATATCTCAGCCTTAGAAAGAAGGAAATTCTGACACATGCTACAACCTGGATGAAGCTTGAGGACATGATGCTGAGTGAAATAAGGCAGTCACAAAAAGATAAATGCTGCAGAATTCCACTTCTATGTGGTCCCTAGAGTTGTCAAATCCATAGAGACAGAATGGAGGTTGCTAGGGGATGGGGAGGGGGAATGAGGGGTGAGTGCTTGATAGGACGGAGTTTCAGTTTGGAAGATGAAAGCGTTCTGGAGATGGATGGTGGTGATGGCTGCAAACAATATACACCTAAAAATGGTTAAAATGGTAACTTTTATGTTGTATATATTTTACCACAATTAAAACATAGATAAAATAGGATGTCTCTCTGTTCACATCACTGTGGTCCTGGGAAGACACAGACCAAGGTGCTCATGGTCGTCACCTCTGGATGGAGGGGTTGTGGGGGAGAGTTTTCTTTTTGTTTATTTATTTGGTTTTAGAGATGGGGGTCTTGCTGTGTTGGCCAGGCTGGTCTTGAACTTCTGGCCTCAAATGATCCTCCTGCCTCAACCTCTCAAAGTGCTGGGATTACAGGTATAGCCACCGTGCCCAGCCTGGGAGATAGTTTTCTTTCTGCTTTTCTATTTTCCATGTTTTTTTTTTTTTGGCATGCAATATATATTATGTTTTAATGTTGAAAAAAAAATTTTTTTTTTGAGATGGAGTCTAGCTCTGTGTCACTCAGGCTGGAGTACAGTGGCACGATCTCGGCTCACTACAACCTCTGCCTCCTGGGTTGAAGCAATTCTCCTGCCTCAGCCTCCCAAGTAGCTGGGATTATAGACACGCGCCACCATGACCAGCTAATTTTTTGTATTTTTAGTAGAGATGGGATTTCACCATGTTGGCAAGGCTGGTCTTGAACTCCTGACCTCAAGTGATCCACCCACCTCGGCCTCCCAAAGTGCTGGGATTACAGGCGTGAGCCGCCGCTCCCGGCCTGAAAAAATTTAAATACAGAAAAGAACGGAGACTAACAAAACATTAATGTATGCATTAAATTTGTAATTTGGAAAAAATCTATTAACAATAAATACTATGAGAAAAAAAATCAATGTCGTCAACCAGAAACATTGGGAAAAAAAGGACAACCTAATTGTTTTGCAGAAACACCTCCAGCCACACTCCAGTTGGAAAATATCATAGAATTGGGCCTGGGCCTCTTCCCAGGTACCTGTTTCTGGCCAGGCAGTGGCCACCTGGGTCACATCAGGAGAACTGCGTGGATTCCTGGTCCGCCAGGACCTCGGAATCTGAATTCCTGGGGAGGCCCAGATGCTGTCCTTTGCAAGGTCTCGGTGGTTCTGCTGTTTTGCTGGGCTTGTGAACCACCTCCTGGGGTTCTGAGAAACTGAGTTTGACAAGGCTTTCTCTACCCGATGGTGGCTCTGTCCTGTGCTCCTTGGTCTAGCGTAGGTCACGGTCTGCGCCTCAAGGTCTGAGTGTGAACCAGGTCCCGAGACTCTGCCTATGGCCACACCCCAGGAGATGGAGCTGGGGAGCCACGTGGAAAAGACGGGGATGGGTGTGACTTGCTAGGAGAATCCCAAGTGGCCATCGCCTCCAACAGTGCAGCGGAAAGCTGGGTTGCAGGTGGAAGGGAAGTGCCTTCACCTGTTCTGCTTATTATCCCTGTGCTTTTGTAGGGAAAGAGTGTGGCTCAGGCCGGCTGAGTGACCTGTGTGCAAGGTCACCCAGCTAGTTGTGTGTGCAGGACTGTGGCCTGAGGGCGTCCCTTAGGGGCTGCAGCCTCCTCTTGGCCATCTGGAAGGGTGTGCGCGGGGTTCCAGGGGGCAGATGGGGCAGGGTCCCTGCAGCCCTGTCTCTGAGATGATGGACTGTGCCCGTGGCCACCCCCACAGCCCCGGAGCCTCCCTTGAACTCTTCCCTGCACCCTGCTGAAGAAGCATCTCCTGGGGACGGTGTCAGCCAGGGGTGTGGCAGAGGAAGAGAGGACGGGTAGGCCCCATCTCCCTGTCCCAGGTCTGGAAATGACGCCCGCACCCCAGGCCCTTCTCTCCTGCCCAGCTTCGTCTGTGTCGTCTGTGTCGTAGAAAGGCCTGCTCAGAATTCACAGCTGCTCAGGGGCTCATGAATTATGTACGGCTCCAGATCAATCCGTCAGCGCCCTGTCAGGGAGGAATCAAAGGCCCCGCGGCCGGCAGACAGCTCTTTCTGCGTGGGGCCGCCGCGGAGAGCCCGGCGCCGGCGAGTTGGTGGAGCCCTGTGGGTGCTCTGCTCCCCGTCCCTCCCAAATGCCCCGTCTCTCTGTTTCTCTGCCAGACGCAGATTTGACAAATGTCTTTAAAGGCGGGGTGGGGGTAACAACAAAAAGCCCTGGCCCGTGTGTTTTGAGCGCGTTCCAAGGTGCTGGGCGTGAATAATTGATGCCAGCGCCGCGTTTGTCATGGGAAGGTCACCCTGGGTGCCGTACAGTCTCTGCCACCACAACAGCACAAGCTTCCTGCAGCACTGATGAGACGACCCCTCCTCGGCCAGGCCACCATTCTGGGGCTGGGCAAGCTGGCCATGAGGGGATGGCGACCTTGTTCCTGAGAAGGGGCGTCCGGCTCTGCTCTGTCCGGGCCTCCAGGCCCAGAAGCGAGGGTTGAGAGGGGAGCCGCAGGGAGCCGCAGGGAGCAGCCCGTGGCCCCTAGGCACCGCTGCCTTCTGGGAGGAACTGGAGGTGGTTGAGATGCATGGGCTGGCTGCGCACCAGCGTCCTGGAGCTGCTGTAACAAATGAGTGCGAGCTGGGCTGCTGAACACAGGGTGATCCCACAGCTCTGCGGCCGGAGGGCTGGAGTTAAGGCGCCCGTGGCGGTGGCTCCTTCTGGAGCTTAGAGGGAGACTCCGGTGGCCTCTGCCCCGGCGTCTGCTGCCTGTGGGTTCTCCTCGCTGTTCTTTGACTCCATCCCTGTCTCTGCCCTCAGGTGGCCTCTTCCTCTGTGTCTCTGTATCCTCTCCTCTTCTTATGAGGACATCTGTCATTGTCATCTCAGCCCAGTCCAGGATGATTGCATCTGAAGATACTCATCTTAATGACATCTTTGAAGACCTTTATTTCAAATAAGGACAATTCTGAGGGTCTGGGTGGACCTATCTTTTGGGGGCCACCATCTAACCCACTGCGGCGGGAGACGCAGCAGCACGGGCTACAATAGGGACAGGGCTGCCCAGGCTTGATGGCCGCTGCGACCTTCTCATCTCAGGGCATGGCTGGGCCCACACCCTGAACCAGGACAGAGACAGGGACCCCCGAAAGAGCGCCCCCCAGAACTGCTCCTGCCTGGCTTCCAATGGCACCAGGATCCCCACCTCCCTCCCAGCTGCTCTGGGTTGGACAGGAGGTTGTGGTGTCCATTTAGCAGATGGGCAAAGTGAAACCAGATGGGGAGGTGATTTTCCCCGGGTTCTAGGGAGGGGCCGGCGGGGCCAAGATCAGGGTCCACGTGACTCGGGTAGGTGCACGTCCTCCTGTGCCAGGCTGCCAAGCTGTGCTTGGGCCCCTCTGTGCTCCCCCCATCTGTAGGGCATTATCTGCTTCTAGCTGGCCCCTCCCACCCCAGCCTCATCTCTTCCCACCCACACTCTCCAGGCCAGCCTCACCGGCATGCCAGTCCATGGGTCTCAATCTGGCTGCACATTTGGGTCCCCAACTTTGGACATTCAGGTCTCATTTGAGTGAGGTGGGAGCAGGTGTGAACTGTTAGACTCTCTCTAAGTGACTCTAATGCGCTCCTATGGACCCCACACTCCTGCTGGCACAGGCTCTTCTCTCTGTCTGAGATCCACTGGTTTTGGTCCTGACATCTGCTCGGTGGTCACTTTCTCAGGGAGCCTGCCCCAATCTCCCTGACAGGGCCTTGACTCCCTGTTTAATGCAGCATGTCTTACTCTCGCTGGATACAGCCCAGCTGGAACGTTCATTTCTGTATGTAATTCTTCGTTTCGTGTCATCTTCTTTGTATCAGGTAGAATGCCTTAGGCTGTAATAGAATATCCAGGGAAAAGTGACTTCAAAAAAAGGAGCTTATTTTTCTCACATAATAAGAGGTTTTGGCCAGGCACAGTGGTCCTGTAATCTCAGCACTTTGGGAGGCTGAGGCAGGAGGATCACTGAGGTCAGGAGTTCGAGACCAGCCTGGCCAACATGGTAGAGACCCCATCTCTACTAAAAATATTTTAAAAATTAGCCGGATATGGTGGTAGGCACCTGTAGTCCCAGTTACTCAGGAGGCTGAGGCAGGAGAATAACTTGAACCCTGGGAGGTGGAGGTTGCAGTGAGCCCAGAAAGTGCCACTGCACTCCAGCCTGGGCAACTGAGCAAGACTCTGTCTCAAAAAAAAAAAAAAAGAAAAGAGACTGGATTCAGCAGCTCAGTAACAGCAGCAAGGAGCTAGCATTTTACTATTCTCGACTTCCCCAGCATAACGGCAAGGCCTCACCTCATGGTGACAACATGGCTGCCACAGCTCCAAGCATCACATCACACAATAATAAGGTCTACAAGGAAGGAGGGGAAAATGCTACTCCCAACTCTTCTTGTTGGAGATGCAAAGCTTTTCCAGATCCCCCCAGCAGACCTCAGGTCCTAATGGATAGAACTGGGCCACGTGCCCATGCCCACATGCAAAGGAGTCTGAGGAGGCGGGTATTTCCCAATTTTTTCTATTTGGGAGCAGTTCTCTGATAACAAGGAACTCAGGGAGGGTCGTGTCTCATGGGTGGGTCACCCAAAGTGTCTCAGTCTCCCTGACTATGGTGTAGACTTCACGAGGGGAGGAACTAGGTCTAAATTTGCTCCCATATAAACCCAGTGCCTGGCAAGTACCTGGTGCTCACCAGATGTGGGCTGAATTAGTTCCCTGGCACGCAGCTGATTCTCCAATCAGCCTTGAGCTCCTTTAGAGCAGGGGCTCCTCTGCTCATGTTCATAGCACCCCCACCTCCCCCATCCCTCCCTGCACACAAGAGGGGACTATAGCTGCAGTCCTGCTGCAAGCGGGGTGCTAAGAGAGGGCACAAGAGAGTGCCGGCTCCGACGGACTCCTTAAGCTTCTGTGGTTCTGACACGAGCAAGTCTCCCCTCTAGGATAAGTCAGGGTTATTCTGCCAGCAGCCGAAAGTAACTCTGGCTAATTTCAGGAAGGATAAAGAAGGATTTATGGAAGGAATGAGGCTCACTTAATCAAAAGCAAAGGTGAACACTTCACACCCATTAGGATGGCTCTTATGAAAACAAAACAGAAAATAACAAGTGCTGATGGGGATCTGAGGAAATGGAAAGCCTCGAGCACCATTGGTGGGAATGCAAAACGAAGCAGGCATGGTGGAAACCAGCATGGAGGTTCCTCAGAAATGAAACAAGGAATGATCATGTGATCCAGCAATTCCATTTCTGGGTGTACACTCAAGAGAACTGAAAACAGAAATTCAAAAAGATATTTGTACACCCATGTTCACAGCAGCATTCTTCATAATAGCTAAGATGTGGAAGCAACCAAATGCCCGTTGCTGGGTGAATGGTAGATGAGGCGTGTTCCATCCATACAACAGAATATGACTCAGCCTTAAAAAGGAAGGTGATTCTGACACAGGCTACAACACGGCGGAACCTCGAGGCCATTATAATCAGTGAAATCAGCCAGTCACAAAAGGGCAAATACTGGCGGATTCACTTCTACAAAGTACCTGGAAAAGTCAAGTCCATAGAGACACAAAGTCCAATGGAGGCCGCCAGGGGCTGGGGGAGGGCGAAGGGGAGTGAGTGTTTCATGGGGACAGAGCTGCAGTTAGGAAGATGAAGGAGTTCTGGAGATGGATGGGTGATGGCTGCACAATGCAAATGTGCTTAATGCCACTGACTTGCACACTTAGACATGGCTAAAATGATACATTTTATGTTATGCCTATTTTACCATAGTCAAAAATTAAATTAAAGAACAAAAAGCACAGTGAAGAATCCCGGGGTGGAAGGGCAGGTGGGGCAGCACGGCAGCCTGGGGAGCAGGAGTAGGGCCAGGTTCTTCCAGGCTCCTCTGCTTGGAGCAATGCTCCAGCTCTGGCTCAGTGTCTGTCCAGGACACTCAGTCCAGGAGCTGGCGTTCTAGGGCTGGGGTCCAGCCAGCATGACGTGGGGCAGGGGGAGGACAAACGGCGCTTCAGGGACGTTCACAAGGCCCTGCACAAGTCACCTGGGAACTGGGGGACGGCTGTGTGGTCCCGACCTCCTCTGTCTGCTGTAGGGGAACTAAGATGCCTCCTCTCCTCTGCACACTGCAGGGTGGTGAATGGGGATCTGGAGTTGCAACCTGACGGACTCGATCTCGTGTGACAGCGTGAACCACTGACCTGGACGCCGTGGCGGCAGTGGAGTGGGGAGGGGTCTGCTGGGTGTGGCTGCCCAGGCGCCTCCGGGACTGAGCACTCCTGGTCTAGTGGTGTAAGGAGGTGGATCTGGGGATGGGGGCGCTTGGCCAGGCTGCCCCAGCTGGAGATCCCAGTGACAGCCTGGAGGGCGGAAGCCTTCACTTCACTCTTGTAGAAGTGAGTCCTCTGAGAAGCTCGCCTAGACGGCGATGCTCCACTTGATTCCAAGATTGCCTCCGTTTTGCTGGGAAGAGGTTGATCATTAATTTTTATTCGCTTCTTTTGATGTCTGCTCCGAGGATGTCTGTTTCAGCATTCTGGCTCCTCCAAGGGAGGCCTCGGCAAAGCTGGCTTCCAGACGTTGGTTCCCGCCAGCAAAACCATCCATCATCGCGTGAGAATGGCTGGCCTCCTAAAGGCCATGTTATGAGAAGATGCCAATAAGTGTACTTACATTCGCTGTGCCCCTCAGGGCAGCCTTGCAGAGGCATCTGCTGAATCTGGACTTTCACTCAACCGCCCGGTCTGCTCCTCCGTCCCTCCTCATTGATTGCAGGTTGACTCCATCTTCGGTAACCAATCACCCGGGGGTTGGTGGGCATTTTTTTTTTTTAAATTTTCTGTATGAGGTTTAATTAAACCAAGGTGTGCCTGACCCTGTCAAATCATATCAAAAAAGGCCTCTCTGCTGCATGAGGAAAAACATCAGCATAAATTATTGATTAATCCTCATTCAAACTAATCTATCAATGACTTTCTCTGGCTTAGTGGACCTGGGGAGCTCTTAGATGTTTCCATGCAAACGGCATTCGAAAGCTCCATTTCAAAGTGATCTGAGGCCCATTTAAAGCAGTCAGCAGCCAGTGGGAGCTGCCCTGAAATTCTGAAGTGCGACCGTTCACTCTGGCCTCAGTTCAATGGTGCCTAGATGTGTCCTGTCTGGGCAGTGAGTTCCATCTGGTCCCTACGCCTGGGGGTGGGGAGTTCACAGTTCAGTGGGGGGCAGAGGAGATGACAAAGACAGACACATACAAAAGACATGCTGATATACTTTGGTGAGGGCTATGATACAGGCATACAGTGCGTAAACCTCTAATCATACAGAAACCTCTTGTAATCATACAGAGGTCTAATGTTTAAACAGAATGGATGAAGAGAGCAGAGCAGCTTATGTGGATACATTGGAGAATTAAAGGAAATAGGCAAAGTATTTTAAAAACACAACTTACCAAACTGTCACAAGAAAAAAAAAAAACATATCCATTAAGGAAATTGAGCCCCAAATTACGAACGATTGGGCAAAGAAAACTCCAGGCCTAGACGACTTCCCTGGTGAATTCCACCAAACACTGAAGGAAGAAAGGACCCCAGTCTTACATCAAATCTCCCAGAGAAGACAGAAAGCAGGAACACTGTCTAAGTCGTGTTATAAGTCTAGCAAAACTTTAATGCTAAACATTATGGGTCAATTGTTCCCATGAAAATGGATGTGAAAATCCTTAAAAAATATTAGCAAGTCAAATGAAACAATATCACAACCAAGTGGGATTTATTTCAAAATGCAAGGTTGGCTCAACAGTCAAAAATCAATCACATGGCCTGGCATAGTGGCTCATGCCTGTAATCCCAGCACATTGGGAGGCCGAGGTGGGAGGATCACTAGAGGTCAGGAGTTTGAGACCAGCCTGGCCAACATGGTGAAACCCCCTCTCTACTATACAAAAAAAATTAGCTGGGGGTGGTGGTAGATGCCTGTAATCCCAGCTACTTGGGAGGCTGAGGCAGGAGAATCGCTGGAACCTGGGAGGCGGAGGTTGTAGTGACCCAAGATCATACCACTGCACTTCAGCCTGGGTGACAGAATGAGACTTTGTCTCAAAAAAAAAAAAAAATAAATAAATCACAGGCCAGGCTCAGAGGCTCAAGCCTATAATCCTAGCATTTTGGGAGGCCGAGGTGGGAGGATTGCTTGAACCCAGAAGTTGGAGAGCAGCCTGGGAAACATAGTGAGACCCCGTCTCTACTAAAAATAAAAAAAAATTAGCTGGACATGGTGGTGCACACCCATAGTCCTAGTTACTTAGGAGGCTGAGGCAGGAGAATCACTTGAGCCCAGGAGTTTGAGGCTGCAGTAAGCTGTGTTCATTTCACTGCACTCTAGTCTGGGTGACAGTGAGACCTTGTCTCAATAAAAAAATAAAAAACAAAAAACATAATAAAAAGAAAAATTGGCTAGGTGCAGTGGTTCACTCCTGTAACCCCAGAACTTTGGGAGGCTGAAGCGGGAGGATCAGTTGAGGCCAGGAGTTTAAGGCCAGTTTGGGCAACATAGTGAGATCTTGTCTCTATATAAAAAATTTAAAAAAAGAAAAATCATATGATCATCTTTATCGATGCAGAAAAATTATTTGATGGCATAGGCATTTATTTAAAAAGATGTAGGCCGGGCGCAGGGGCTCACGCCTGTAATTCCAGCAGTTTGGGAGGCCGAGGCGGGTGGATCACCTGAGGTCAGGAGTTTAAGACCAGCCTAGCTAACATGGTGAAACCCCATCTCTACTAAAAATAAAAAAATTAGCCAGGCATGGTGGAGGATGCCTGTAATCCCAGCTACTCTGGAGGCTGAGGCAGGAGAATTGCTTGAACCCAGGAGGCGGAGGTTGCAGTGAGCTAAGATTGTGCCACTGCACTCCAGCCCGGGCAACAGAGTAAGACTGTGTCCCCCTCCCACAAGAAAAAAATACATAAATATATGCTTATTGACATTAAAAGATGCTCATGATATGCTGGCAAGTAAAAGAGCCAGTCAGAAGATGGCATATAATATCATCCCATTTTCTTGTAATAAAAAAATCTGTATCTGTCTCTGAAAGGGTTTGCCTCAAAATAGTAATTGTGCTTATTATCTCTGGGTGCTGTGATTATGAAAAATTTTTATTTCTTCTTTGTATTATTCTTTATTTCTTGCCTTTTAAAATAGTGAACATGTATTATTTATGTAATAATTTTTTTAAAACAACTTATTAAAAGAAGAATGTTATAGCCCATTTTTCTGCCCTGGAAATTCACTAGAGAAAAGCACGAAGAGAAATTGCAGCAACTGACAGGGCTCTTATTTGCAGGCCACGGAAATAGTTTCCAGCTGATTTAAGCAGAAAATGAATTCATTCGAAGGGCACTGGGACTCCCAGAACCTCTGGAGGCCGGAGGACCCAGATCAGAGCCCGTGAGGCTGGGAGGGAAGAATGGGCTCCAGCGGAAGTGGTTGGTGAAGACACCACTGCCATCGCTACCCAGCCTGAGCTGTGCGGGGGCCTCTCCCCTCCGCTGGCACCAGGCAGCACCATCCCCCGGGCACTGCCATGTGCCTCAGTGTCCAGGGTCGCCACCCATCCCCCAACGGTTCCCCTTGGTTCCTGGTTCCCAGCACGTGCCTCTGGTGGAGGCGGGGGCAGCGGCTGCCAATGGCCATCTGGGAGGCATGTGCACATTGGCCACGTTTGGCTGTGACAGCAGAAGGCGGGCTCTGCCTCAGAAGGGGGAGGTCTCCGCAGGCCCGGAAGTAGGTTTAGGAGCTGAATGACCAAACCACGGGGCACCCTTGGCCCTTCCGGACTAAGACTAGGATTGGCAAACTACGACTTATGGGCCCAGCCCAGCCCTCTGCCTGTTTTCTGTACAGCCCACAAGCTAAGAATGGGTTTTACATCTTTAAATAACAATCAAACGAAGAAAGATATGTCTTGAAATGTGAAAATTTTAATGTAATTAACATTTCAGTGTCTATAAAGTTTTATTGGCACATGGCCCCATTCACTGTGTGTCTATTGTCTATGGTTGCTTTTGCACCATGAGGGCAGAGTTGAGCGATTGTGACAGAGACCTGCAAAGCCACAAATCCTGACCATCAGGCTCCCTGCAGAAAGTCTGTGGACCCACGATTGAGAGTGATGATTCTCTCTAGCTGTGTCTGCACTCTGTTCGTTACTCTTGGTTCATAAGGACCCGGGATATCTTGTGAGTCTCCTGCTCAGGATGAGACTAAAGGGTGGTAGAATATGCCACCCTCAAATGTGCCTCTTTAACATAAGGGTTATTTTGAGCTAAAGGCACTTAAGGAAATAGCAGGTGCGTCGGGCGCAGTGGCTCACACCTGTAATCCCAGGGGGTGGGAGGCTGAGGTGGGCAGATTGCTTGAGGTCAGAAGTTTGAGACCAGCCTGGCCAATACGGTGAAACCCTGTCTCTACTAAAAATACAAAAATTAGCTGGGTGTGGTGGTGTGCACCTGTAATCCCAGCTACTCGGGAGACTGAGGCAGGAGAATCACTTGAACCCGGGAGACAGAGGTTGCAGTGAGCTGAGATCGCACCACTGCACTCCAGCCTGGGCGACAGAGCGAGACTACCTCTCAAAAAAAAAAAAAAAAAAGAAAGAAAAACTGAAAAAAAGAAATAGCAGCAATGACTAAAGTACTCTGACCTCAGCTTTTTCTTCCTAAAAGTAGGAGATAAAACCCTCGCATAGAGGGTGCCCTCTCTATACCAGAGAGGAAGTAACATTCTTATCACCAGAGATGGGGAGTGGAGGCAGAGAAAGATCTGTGCAAACGCATGTGGTTAAACTGATCCTTATCTTCCTACTTTTCCATCATAAACTACCTTAGCCCAAGCCCCTTTGTCTTGTCACATTTTCCTAATTTACTACTTCGTCCAGTTCAGTTCATAAATATTCCACTCTGCCTGCTGCTTTATGTGTTCATTTCCTTATGAGGGCACCAGGTCCTGTAAAACATACATGAAAGCAATATGTATGTTTTTCTCTTGTTAATCTGTTTTTTTTTTTTTTTTTTTTATGGAGCCCCTGCTGAGAGCCTAGAAGGGTAAGAGGAAAGGACTTGGTCTTCCCCTGTGTGGTGTAAGATGGCTTCTCAGAGTCCAGAGAAAGATCTTCACCAGCACATCTCAGCTAAGTCTCATGGTCTGTGCTTCTCCTACATCAACTTACCAGAACTCTTGCACCCACCCGCTTCCTGCCCGTTCTCTAGAGCTTTCGGTGTCAGCTCCCAGCTCTGCACCCGAAGGCTGTGAACTCTTGCTTGCCCCAGCCCCACGCAACCCACACTCCACACTGTGACTGCTCTCTGCCTCTTTTCAGCTCATCTCTGGCTGGCGTAGACTCTGGTTGGACCAGTCTCCCCAGGCAAAGCTTCTCATGCCAGGTCCCTTTGTGGGCCAGTGACCAGCCTCTTTTTTTCCCTCAGCTGTGGACAACAGGGGAGCCATGGGATGCATGGCATGGGCACCTGGGGCTACCCATACGTGGGGGATGTTTCCCTTTGCAGGTGCTACGGGACTGGCAGTTACCAGTAGCAAACCACACAGTGATGCAGACCAGCCATGCCCACTGCTCACATGCTCAGAGGTACTTAGAGGAGGGGAGGATGGCCATTCAGGGCTGCCAGTGGTGTGTCAGGCATCCTTTTCGTGTACTCCTCGCCTCAACCTTGGGAGGGAGACCCATGGACTGTCCAAGCCTTCCCTCCAGGCACACAGCTGGATGGCATTTCCTAGCATCCTTTGCAGTTCAGTGGAGCCATGTGCTGAATTCTGGCCATGAAATGTGCATGGAAGTGGAATATGCCTGGGTCTCTGAGTCACTATGTGGAGCTGAGCCCTTCCTGGCCTAGGTCTCTGAATCACTGTATGGAGCAGGGCCGGCCTTCTTGGCCTGGGTCTCTGAGTCACTGTGTGGAGCAGAGCCCCTCCTGACCTGGGTCTCTGAGTCACTGTGTGGAGCTGAGCCCCTCCTGGCCTGGGTCTCTGAGTCACTGTGTGGAGCAGAGCCCATCCTGACCTGGGTCTCTGAGTCACTGTGTGGAGCAGAGCCCATCCTGACCTGGCTCTCTGAGTCACTGTGTGGAGCTGAGCCCCTCATGGCCTGGGTGTCTGACTCACTGTGTGGAGCAGAGCCCTTCCTGACTGCTGATTGTACTTTCCATAAGTGTGGTAAAGATGGTCACAAATTCTGTGAACTTCTCCCATTGAAATGAGGAGGTCTATATCTCCTCCCTTTAAATCTGGGTAGGCCTGTTACTGCTTCAAGCAATAGGATATGGTGAAAGTGACACTCTCCATTTCTGGGCCCACTTCTGCCTCCTGTCTCTTGGAGCACACTTGGAGGTCTGAGCTGCCATATGAAGAGTCTGACCACTTTGCTGGGTGGGGAGGAATCAGGACCAGTAATTCAGTGCCTCTCAGGAGGCTCGGTTGCCACTGACCAGGAAGGCGGCTTCAGGCTAGAGGAGAAACCCCGTGGGGCTCCTGTGAGGCCCTACTCTGGTTAATACTTTAGTTCCTGTGTGATGGTCACTAATACGTTAGTTCCCACCACGGGTATTTTGTCCCTTCTCCTTCTTTGATGTGGCTGAGTTCTCGTCACACAGGGGCAGTGAGCTGTGGCCCTCTGCCTGGTCCCAGGAGGCCCTGGGACCCCTGAGCATCGTGGCTCAGAGCTCAGCTCCCCTCCTGGGAGGTGGAGCTGCCTTTCCCCCAGGCCATGAGCCGGGCCCTCCACTCCCCCCGGGGCACGTTCTGGCTACTGCCTTCCTCGCAGCCTTTGATCACCTAAGGATTTCCAATTCTGCCCACCGCCACTCAGCCACCACAGGCCTGGCGGCCTGGGGGAAGATGGAAGGTGTCGCCCACCTCACTCCTCCTGCACAAAAGCAGGATCAATTAAAAAGTTTCTATCCACGCAGCCGGAAGACTTGTCAGAGGAAGCTTCAGGGAGAAAATCAGGCTCCAGAGGGAGACGCAGTCCTTAAAAGTAAAGGTATTTTTAGCTGGAAAGTTTAGCAGAAGAAAGGCTGCGTCAGGCCCGAGCGGACCCGTCATCCATCACAGGCCGGTCTCGGAAAGTGGGGAAGAAACCCCAGAAAGGCTTGAAAAGCCGTCCTCCCACGTGGGCGGGCCCCTCCCGGGCTGCCGGGGGATGTGCGAAAGTCACTGCGGCTCAGGGCTCTGCAGCCCCACCTTCAGCTTTTCCAAGTGTAAACGGAGCCTTTCTGCCTTGAACAGCTGTGTTTTCCCTTTACTTGGAGCGGATGCAAAGTTCGGAGGCTGTCCGGGGCTCTCCTCTCTCCCCCTCCCCCAGATGCTCAGCCTTAGGCCTTCTGCAGGGTGTGGAGCCTGCGGGATCCTGGGCCTTTAATGGGGGCTCCAGACCCTCCCTCCACAGCCACACAACTTTGCCAATGATGCTGGGAGCCGGGAGAGGGCCTGGGGTCTGTGTAACCCAGATTCAGACTCACGCGATCTCCCCAACTCCGGCCCGGGGAATTGGGGCTTCCCTGTCCTCTCTCCTCCCTGCACACCCAGCCTCTGGGAAGATACAGGGCAGCTGCAGGGTGTTGGAATTCCAGCTCCTCTGCTGAGGGAGGTGGTGGGAGAAGGTGGGTGTGCCAGGCACGTGGGGCCCTTGGGTGGCCACAGCTTCTGGGACCCCCCTGCTAGTTTCCCATGGATTTTCCCAACTCTGACTCCTCTTGGTCAAACCCTACTTATGTTTCCAGGCTCATTTCAAATGCCACCATCTCCAAGAAGCCCTCTTGGACGTCCAGACAAGGGCACACGCTCCCCCTTCTGAATTCCTTATGGCCTTTTGTCTCTTCCTTCCTGGTATCCTCCTGACCCCACCTGACAGGATGTGTCCTGAAGGAAGAAGCAGCGTAGCTCTAAAGCACGCAACCCTGGGGTGGAATCTGCCTCCTCTACCTTTTTTTTTTTTTTTTTTTTTTGAGACAGGGTGTTGCTCTGTCGCCCAGGCTGAAGTGCAGTGGCACGATCACGGCTTACTGCAGTCGGCCTCCTGGGCTAAAGCAACCCGCCCGCCTCAGCCTCCCAAAGCGCTGGGACTATAGGCGTGAGCCACAGCGCCCGGCCCACGCCTCCTCTAGTTCTTAGCTTGTGATCTGGGGCAAGTTTCTTATCCACTCCAAGCGTCAGTTTCTCCATCAGTAAAAGGAAAAAATAACAGTCTTCCCTACTGGGTTCCTGTGAGGATTCAGTGAAGCGAGAGTGATCTACGCGTGGGAAGCCCTAGCCCCATCCTCGGTAGCGAGGTGCCCGTCCTCCCGGGAGGAGCCCGGCGAGGCCCTGCGGCTGAGACTCGGGCACCTGGCTCTGCTCTGGCCCCCCTAGAAGACCCTGACTCCTAGTCTCTGGATTCAGACCTCGCCTGCAAAAACAACGTGACCACATCAGCTCAGCCTGCACCACCAACTGCTCTGAGATGAGGCGTGAGGTTCCCTTTGGAGGTAACTCTGGGGAAGCGAGAGTGGCGGCCGGTGTCACAGGGCCACCTGCACATGCCCTGAGGATCACCGCACCTGCCCGGAGCTGGATTGATGTTTTGGAGGACCCAGGACACAGCAGGAGAGGGCTGGCACCCGCAGACCCCCTTTCTCTCATTTCACGTCCCTGGGCTGCAGAGGGAAGGACCCTCTAGCCTGGGCAACATAGTGAGACCCCATCTCTACAAAAAAATTAAAAAATTAGCCGGGCATGGTGGTGCACGCCTGTAGTCCCAGCTACTCTGGAGGCTGGGGCGGGAGGATCACTTGAGCCTGGGAGGTCAAGGCTGCAGTGAGCCATGATTGCACCACTGCACTCCAGCTTGGGTGGCAGAGCAAGACCCTGTCTCTACCACCAAAAAAAAAGGCCCTCGTTAGTTTACTTGGGAGGAGCTGGGCCTGCAGTGAGCTGGGCAGGCACAGGCCCTGTCCTGGTGCTCACTGTTCTGGGGTGGGGGTGCAGATGAATAGGCAGAAATTCTACTGTGGGGGGTGGGGTACGGGCTCTGACGGCCATGGGGGGCGGGTGTCTAATCATGGACTGCTTCCTGGAGGAAGGTGCATTTGAGTCTGACCCATGTGCAGTTAGTGGGAAAGTGGGATGGGCTGGATGGTCTGAGCCCTGTTGGGGAGAAGCAGGAGCTGGAGCAGCCTGGCATCTTTGAGCATCTGAGGTCCAGCCTAGGACCCGTCAGGGCATAGCCAGGAGCAGGGGCAGGGGCAGGGATTGGCAAGACGGAGACCAGGTCAGGCTGGGTGGTGCCCCTGTCTGCATTGTGGCTGCTGCAGGCTGATGGCAGGAAGAGGCAGTGGGACTCGAGTAGCCACGGGGAGGCAGGGCAGGGGTGCTCAGGTGAAACATGGCAGCAGCCCTCTCTGGAGTTACAACCGAGGGCTGGAGAGAGGCAAGGGATTCTGGAGAGAACGAGGAGCCAGACTGCTCGTGACATGTGGGGTCTGGGGAAGGGATGGGAGTGGGGGCCTGGGCTCCATGTCTCCATCGCCCTCCTGCCTTCCTGGCCCGGCCAGGGGAGCCTGGGCTGGGGCTGATGGTGACCTTGCCAGTCTGTGCCTGGGCTTGGGGACTGTTAGCCCGGGAACAGCCTGCACATCTTGAGTGTCTGTCAGCTTTTTCTGGGAGAAAGATTCCCAAGCAAGCCCTGGACACCCCCAGAATGTGCACCTCTCTGCTTTGGTCTCAGCTCCTGCTGTCTCCCCCAAAACACAGCCCCCTGCTCTGTTCTCAGCTCTGGGTGTCCCCTCTGTTCCTGCCACCCCCCACCCTCACCTTAAATCAATCTCTGTCCTGAGCTTCTCTAAACACTTCGTGTTGCGAGGGGCGTGGGACCTGCACTTCTCAGCAGTGTGACCCGAGTTTGCCCCGGGGCATCTCCGTTTCCTCCTCTGGGAAGTGGGCTCACGGCAGTCCCGCCCCCGTGCAGGGCTGCTGTGCAGATGGAATGGGAGGAGCAAGGCAGGACCTGGGTCAGCGCCTGGCTCTGGACTTATCGGGACCCTAAATGGGGTTCCAGGTGGTCGCTGTCTTATTCGTGGACTGCTGGCCTACGAGCTGCCCTGAGTGACGCGTGGGGTGACGCCGCCAACACCTGGCTGCAGAGGTCCCTTCAGGGAGGACAGGAGAGCCTTGTAGTGAGGAAGCCTCTCTGTAAAGTGAGGCTCAGTCACCAGAGCTCACTGTGCAGATGACAGGCTTCCGGAGCTGGACCTGGGGCGGGGGGCGTCAGGCGGACCCCCATCCCCAAGGGGCCCAGCTCGTCCTGAGGGGGCGGCCATGGCCCCTGTTCCAAGCTCCCCCAAGGAGGTGGCCTGAGTCCCGCCCACCTCAGCCTCTCTCCTGGCCTGACCCTTCCCCACTCCTCAGCCTCTGCTTCTGCTCTCAGCAGATGCCCCTGCTCAGCCTTCCGGAGCCCCTCCCATCTTAGCGTCTTCCTGGGAGGACTGCTGTGCAGCTCCGTGCCCGTCCCACCTTCTGGGCCAGAATTCATTCATTCATTCAGTCGTTCAGCACCACTGCCTGAGGGCTCACCTTGAGCAGGTCCCACACTGGCTGACACTGGCACGCCAGAGACCCCGGGCTGAACACACAGCGCCACCCACAGAGCCCGAGCAACGTTTGCTGCAGGCGGTCAGTGAAGCCCCCAGGCGGGGAGGCCGCTGCAGGGAGGACTGAGCGGGCCTTGAGGGAGTGAGTGGCTGGGAACAGAGGGGTGCAGCCTTCCCAGGGAGGGGACAGGGTGTGGAGAGGGAGAGGGGTCTGGGGAGAGGTGAACAGACGTCTCCCGCTGTCTGAGGAGCTGGAAACTGGTCCGACCCAGAGGGCACCCCGGCATGGTCCAACCCAGGGGGCGCTTCTGCCGTGGGCTTCAAGAGGGCAGGGAGAGGGGAGGGGAGCTGCACATGCCCTGGCTCCAGGCGATAAGGACCTGATCTCAGGTGGGGCTGGGGGGCACTGAGCAAACTGAGAACCACTCCCAGGCCTGGCTGAGGGAGCCAGGAGTCTGGGGTCTGGCCTGCCCAGCGTCCACAGCCCACTTTGCCAGGGAGGCCCAGGGCTGGTGAGGGTCCAGCCGAGGTCCTGCCACCACCCCAGCTGCAGCTGAGCTTCGAGAGGAAACCAGGTGTGGCTTGGGGACGTCGCTGCTCTAACTGCCCACAAGGGGTGCTTCCGGGGCAGGCCTGGCCAGAACAGGGCGAGGAGGCCTCTCTGGAGGTCATGGGGCCCCTGCGTCTTCTCTTCCTTCACACGCCTGGGCCTGCGACCTCACAGAGGCCACAGCGTGCCCTGTCCGTCCTCACCAGCTGCAAGCAGGAGGCGGCCTGGCTGTAACACCGGCCTGGGAAGGCCGAGCACATTTGAGCAGCCTCATGGAAAGTTCTGGGGTTTATGACAACAGATTATCTGGTGGTGAAAGCAGATCTGGGATGGTGCTTCCTGCCCGCTGCCTTCTCTCTCTTTGAAAACAAAACCATCCACACATTTTGAAAGCTGGGCCCCTCTGCGGGGTTCAGGATGGAGCCAGCCCTGAACTCACGGGGAGGCTTGTCCCACAGAAATGACGCAGATTTTTCCAGGGACAAACTCAGCCTTCTCTTTCCACCTGAGGGACACTCAGTCTCAGCCTGGAAACCAAGGGTGGGGCTGGGCGGGTGCTGTGATTTAGGCTGAATCATCGTCATAGCTAGGAGCAATTGTAACAACAACAAAAACAGCAGCAGCAGCAGCTCACTTTTCTCCAACAGGCTTGTTGCATCTGCACTAAGTCAAGGTATTGTTCTTGTCAAGGAGCCTTCCAGCCTGTGCTTGTTTGCTTCTCCTGATGGGGACCTCACTACCTCGAGCAGCTATGTGTGTCCCCCAGGCGTGTGTCCAGCGTCCTGCTGGGGGTGCCAGCCCCCGATGTGCCTCTTTTGCTTTCAGACAGCCAGGACCTTGGGCTGCAACAGCCTAAACTGGCTCTGGGGTCTTACACAACAGAGGAATTGGAGGGACAGCTGAAGCTATTGGAATCCACGGGGAGGCAGGGAATGGTGGAAGCCATGGCCAGTGGGGCAGCTAGAACCACAGCCCAGAGCCAAGCTAAGCATGCACTCTCAATGATCTCCATTTGCCCAAAATTCGAAACCAGAAGGAAGCATTTGATTGGCTGAGCCAGGCACAGGCCCCGCCCTGGCTGCTAAGGGTAGAGTAGGCGGGAAGGGGAGGAGAGGAAGGGGAAAGGAAGGGCCCGGACTGCCTCCAGCAGGGTGAGCTGGGACCCCAGGCGACCACCACAGCCACCCATTTCCTCCCCATTTACTGAGCTCACCGCGGGCCAGGCCACCAGGCCAAGCTGGACAATGTTTTATGTGACACCACCTCATCCCAGAGTGTCTCCTCTCAGCACCATAACCACGCACAGCCCATAATAAGCAGTGGGCTAGCTGGAGAGGCAGGAAATTGCCTTTGGGGTCCCATTGTAGGATCATCTCTTGTGGGTTTCGCCCTTTTATGGTGTAAGCCTCCCTGCCGGTGCTTCCCTGAGAGGGTCTCAGCAAACCAACATCTTGGTACCAACGATGGCACAGAACAACTCTGTCCTTTCCTGCTTTGGCATCAAAAGACAAAACAAACCCCAATGACATCCACCCCAGAAGCTGCTCCCAGTTTCACTGGACAATGAGGAGAAACGGGAAGGAAAGCGGGGGAGCACTGGCTGGGCCGATCTGCGGACTAGGAAGCAGAAACTCCTCTGAGGGAGGAAGCCAGGCCACCAGACAGGGCCAAGGTCTGTTCCCCAGGACGACAGAGCGCACAGCACCTCAGTTTCATCTTTCAAGTCCCATTATTTGGCTGGGTGTGGTGGCACGCACCTGTGGTCCCAGCTACTCAGGAGGCTGAGGTAGGAGGATCGCTTGAGGCCAGGAGACGGAGGCTGCAGTGATCTGAGATTGTGTCCTGGGCTCCAGCCTGGGCAATAGAGTGAGACCCCAACTCTAAAAAAAAAAAATTCCACAAATTCCACTATTTAGCCTGAGAGGCAGTGCAGCAATGGTTATGAACATGGGCCCCACAGCCAGAAAGATCTGCGCAGACCTCCAGCTGTGTGACTGTGGGTGAGCAACTGAACCTCTCTGAGCCTGTTGTCTCATCTGCAAAACAATCCCGGGACATTGCGGTGAGGGTGAAGTTGGGTCACGTAGATGAGAGGTGCTGCCCAGATCATCTTTGGGAAGGACCTGCTGCCCGGCTGCAGGGCGTGGTCACCAGACAGGCTCTGCTCTCAGTTCCTTCAGGGTGGGCTGCAGAGACCCGCCTTGCCCAGGCCATGCCTGGGGTCCTGCTGGGCTGGCGGAGGGCTCCTGGGACTGCGTGTCAGTTCAGCTCCTCCGTCTGCCCAGTCCTGCCACCTCCCCTGGCAGGCATCTTCATCCTCAGCACCCGCCGCCCCAGGAGCCAGCCTGCATAGCCAGGCACGCGGCGAGCCCTGCGTCAACATTCCGTGACTACGTTATTATTATGAAGCCAGCCCTCATGCACATATTAGGCTGGAAGACAAGTAGATGAATTCAAAATTGGGAAGAAGTGAAAAGCCAGAGGCAGGAGGGGCTTGGGGCATTTGTCCTCAAAACGACTGAGACCCCAACAGCCCCGGAGCTGGGTGAGCCCGAGAAATGGACATACATTGAGGGAAGAGAAAAAGCCGAGAAAAAAGCGGTTTGAACGGGGGGTGATGTCATCGGTTACACGCGTAGTTTCTGATGGTTTAACGCGGGCCCTGGAGATATTTGCAGAACCTGTGCTCAAATGCCAGCTTCTTGCTCGCGATGTCACCGCCCATCCCGGTTCATGGGGGCAGGTGGCGACGTCTCACACTCCCCAGCATGCACACCCGCGTGAATCAGGGCTTGGGGGAGTGGGAACTCGGACCAGAATATCTTGGTATTTAGTAACACAGGAAAGGACACGGATGGGAAGCTGTGGCTAAATGCCTAGCGAGGGCCGCTCACGGCGGGCTGATGGGATGTTTTAAGTAAATTCCACGCAGCCATCCCATGAACCCCTTGAAACTGGCCGTGGAGGAGCTCGCTTGGTGATGGTCAGGGCACACATCGGAGGCTTCTCAGGGGACAGGAGGGTGGGGACGGGCTCTGGGCCTGTGGAAGAGCCCGGGAAGCAGCTGTGGACCTCTGGCAGGTCGGCAGCCTGGGTTCTCCGCCTCTGTGTTGTGTCCTAGGAAAGCAGGGGTGATGTGGAATATATCCCACCGCTGGCTGTGGCACCGGAGCCAACCCAGGAGCCTCCCTTCTCCAAGAGGGGCTTGGAGGGAGCCGTGGGACCCCACGAAGACTATCCCGCTGGCTGGCTGCAGAGGAGTCGTGCAGGTTCATCCCACATTCAGGCCAAGTTGTTGGCAACAGGAGCGCCTATCCATGAGCCCTGCTTTTGGGCTCCTCGGGAGAGCTGGGGTCCTATGGTCTGGTTCTCCCATCCCTCTTCCTGCCACACTGACTTCCTACACGACAGAGCCAATCACGCCATGGCAGGGCCGCCTCGAGAACAAGTTCTTTGTCCTGTGTCCAAACCCCCCATACCTGGGGCCAATCTCCCTTCTCTACTCCCGGCCTGCTGGATGAGCTGATGACCAAGCCGGTGGAGGTGACAGGGTGGCCACTGAGCCCCCATCCAGTCCCCAGGTACTGGCGGCCCCACAGGCCAGAGCCCAGCGAGATGACACGGTCCCTGCCTTTCAGTGTATGGGGAGCACGAGACCATGCCTAGCACAGGGCCCTACTCCGAGTGGACGGGTGTTCTGAAAGCAGAAACTCCCCTCTCGCACCCCAGGGTGTCAGGGGACACAGCTGGGGACTGCAGGGAGGGCAGGGACGGGGACTGTCAGGACTCCAGGCCGGGAAGGAGCGGCCAGGCTGGGCGGAAGCTCCTGCAGGTGGCTGCAGGGGAGCCAGGCAGGTGCGCCTGCAGCAGGGTGCAGGGCCAGGGGCGGCCAGCGTGCCCTGCATTTGACGCCAGGGCCATTAGAAATTGATGGGGAGTGGCCTGGGGTGGCTGGGAGTGGATGGGGCTGGAGGGCAGGAGTCTGGAGGGGGCCGGAAGGAGTCATGGGGAGGGAAGTGGGAGCCAGGCATTGCACTGGGTGAGGGAGGCCGGGCCGCCTGCCCCCGAGACGCCCCTCCTGACAGGCTGGCCACGGGAGAGGCTTTTCTTGCCCGTGGTGTGCAACTTCCTCTGCAGGCCTCTGCGCTGCCGCCTGGCAGTTTTACAAACACTTCACCTGTCTTCAAAGGCCCCAACGGCGCCAGAGGCCTCTGAGGAAACTGGTGCGCCCTTTTTTGAGATGGAGTCTCGCTCTGTGGCCCAGGCTGGAGTGCAGTGGCACGATCTGGGCTTACTGCAACCTCCAATTCCTGGGTTCAAGCGATTCTCCTGCCTCAGCCTCCTGAGTAGCTGGTACTACAGGCGCCCACCACCATGCCCAGCTAATTTTTGTATTTTTAGTAGAGATGGGGTTTCACCATGTTGGCCTGGCTGGTCTCCAACTCCTGACCTCAGGTGATCCGCCTGCCTCGGCCTCCCAAAGTGTTGGGATGTCAGGCGTGAGCCACCGCGCCTGGCCTGGTGTGCCTTCTGTATGCCTGTTTACCCTCTTCTGCCTCCTCAGAGCCAGCATGAGAGGGTGGCTGGTTCCTGGGGCATTAAACGCTTTAAGAGGACCCAGATGTCATCAGGTGAGGAATGTCTACCCTGTGAAGGTGTTTAAAGCGGAGTCCGTGAACCTCACATATCCTCATCTCCTTTCACCGACTGTTCACATTTTCCACGTTTGTGCACCTGCCTGCTCTTGCTCTCTCTCTCTCTCTCTCTCGCTCGCTCTCTCTCACCCCTGCCCCGCCAAACCCTTGCAGGCAGGCTGAAGCCACTGTAGCACTTCCCCGTCACACTTCGGCCTGTGCCTGCTGAGAACACGGTGCGCTCCTACGGAGAGGCTCCGTCATCCCGCCCCAGAAAATAGACGCCGACACCACCATCGAATGTTCAGTCCACGTCCCAATTTCTCCAGCACTGGGACTGTACTTCAGGCTGCCCTGCCTGGCAATTCTGATTATTGGCTATTCCATTTCTCCATTCCTTCAGTCCACAAACAGTTATTGAGCACTTACTGTTTGCCACATCCTGTTCTAGGTGCACGGCGCACAGTGAACGAGGTGGATCAGGCCCTGCTCCCTGGCCCCCATGCTAGCGGGGAGACGAAGTCACCATGAGAAAGCTGGAGTCATTCCAGAGGGTGCCAGGGTGTCAGGACGGTGATAGGAGTCAGGCCCCAGCTCGTGGTTGATTTGGTGGTTGCAAGTGAGCTGGGACCTGGGTGACCAGCCAGAGCTGACCACGTGTCTTTGCATCTGAGTCCCAGGCTGTTCCCTCCCTGGCTCCCTCACTCACTGGGTAGTGGCGGTGCCCCAGGTGCCCAGTGCTGTGCCAGGAGCGAGGGATGGGGGAGTTTGTTGCGGTTACCCCAGGCTGCCCTGCTGTGGGTGCAGGGCCTGTGGGGCTGACCGCTTGGCTCTCAGCGTGCAGGCCTTCAGGTGGAGCGGCTTTCAGGCGAGGACCCGACTCAGGAACGGTCCTGGGGAGCTGGTCCTCACCTGGATGAGATCCCAGACTCGGAACAGAGGCTGCGATGGGTTGAGACTTTTGGGGTTGTCTGGGAGGGGGAGCGAGGATATTTTGCACGGGAAGAAATGCAGGACTCAGTGGCCAGAGGGTGGAGGGTGACACTTTGAAATGTGTCCTCAAATCCTTGGCCTGCTCGTCAAATGGTGGGGCCTAATGCCACACTTCCCTTGAATATGGGCCAGACTTGGTGACTCGTTTCTAACAGACAGAAAAGGAGCAGAGTGACGGTGGACACGTGAGACCAGGTCATCGAAGGCACCGCGGCTGGCCACCAGCCCTCCCTAGGATTCCTCACCTGCAGGGGCCAGTGGCCACATGACCACACGGAAGGACACTCCAGACGCTCAGATGGTGACGCCCACATGGTGAGGTGCCGAGGCCTCCTACCAACAGCCACGTGGGTGCTGCCACCTGGCAAGGGGTGCCGCGCACTCAGGGGCGCATCAGATGATGGCCTCTGACTCTGTGACTGCACCTTCGTAGGAGACAGGGAGCCAGGCAATGAAGACACTCCTGAATCCCTGACCCTCAGATCCTGCGGGACATTAACTTTGTGCCTTTAAGCTGCAAAATTCTGGGGTAATTTTTATTTTTGCTTTTATTTATTTATTTATTTATTGCAGCAAAAGAAAACAAATACAGAGTTTGGGTTTAAACAGGTCCTTGAAAGAGGGGTCAGAGGTGTAATTAAAAATGATAATAAAGTTGGCCGGTCGCGGTGACTCACGCCTGTAATCCCCAGCACTCTGGGAGGCCGAGGCAGGTGGATAGCCTGAGGTCAGGAGTTCAAGACCAGCCTGGCCAACATGGTGAAACCCCGTCTCTACTAAAAATACAAAAATTAGCTGTGCATGGTGGTGCACGCCTGTAGTCCCAGCTACTCGGGAGGCTGAGGCAGGAGAATCAGTTGAACCTGGGAGGTGGAGGTTGCAATGAGCGAGATCATGCCATTGCACTCCAGCCTGGGCAACAAGAGTGAAACTCTGTCTCAAAAAACAAACAACAAACAACAAAAACAACAACAAAAAACCCAGGCCAGGTGCAGTGGGTCACGCCTGTAATCCTAGCTACTCGGGAGGCTAAGGCAGGAGAATCACTTAAACCCGGGAGGCGGAGGTTGCAGTGAGCCGAGATCACGCCACTACACTCCAGCCTGGGCTACACGAGTGAAACTCTGTCTCAAAAAAAAAAAAAAAAAAGATAATAAGGTTGTGGGGTATTCTGTTCAGGTGACAGGTGAAGCATCATCCAAGGAGGGGCCTGGATTCTCAACAGTTCATCTTTTGATGATTCAAACACACCTGCAACATCAGGGCGGGGCTGGAGGGGTTCGAGGCGGGGAACACAGTGGCAGGGAGGGAAGAGAACTCAGGGCCCGCGGTTAGAACATTAAAGCTGTTGGCTGTGACTTGATGGCTTAATCAGCCAATCAATACGGTTCCCAGGCAGAAGGAGTCGATGAAAAATGCATGAGGGGGGCTGGGGAGGCCTGGGAGGAGAAAATGAGGAAACTGCCTGCTCTGTTTGTCCAACACTGGCCAAGAGATTAAATCGGCAAGGAGGACACCGGGAGCCGCGGGCTGACCGAAACTTAGCACGTAACACACGTGCGCACGGCCTTTCTCTTCATGAGGCAGAAACCCGCTCATTAAACTGCTTTTCTTGACTAAAGATGGATTTGATAACCTTTACCAGTGTTAAACACCAGCAGAAACTGAATCATGTGGGGTGCAAGAGAGGCTGGTGGAATCGGGTGGAACCGGGGTGTTAATGATCTTAGGGAAGACAGCCAGCAAGAGGCGAGTGGGAGGGGCCCCAGTCCTGGCTGGGCCTTGGGTGTAACTGTGGTGAACACCACAGTCAAGAACAAAATCTGGCAATGAGCTGGGACTTTGTTTTTTTTTTTTTTTTTTTGAGATAGAATCTCGCTCTGTCGCCCAGGCTGGAGTGCAGTGGTGCAATCTCTGCTCACTATAACCTCCACCTCCCAGGTTCAAGCAATTCTCCCGGCTCAGCCTCGAAAGTAGCTGGGATTACAGGTGCCCGCCATCATGCCTGGCTAATTTTTGTATTTTTAGTAGAGACGGAGTTCCAGCATGTTGGCCAGGCTGGTCTCGAGCTCCTGACCTCAAGGGATCTGTCCGCCTCGGCCTCCCAAAGTGCTGGGATTACAGGTGTGAGCCACTGCGCCCGGCCTGAGCTGAGACTCTCGATGAGCTCCTCTGTAAGGCGACTACTGTGGATTGTTTTAAAACGCCAATTTTCACTTGACACCCTTGTGACAAGTAGGATCAAATCCAGCTGCACGTGACAGAAAACCCAGAACATTAGTGGCTTAAACCAGATAACTTAGTTTCCTCCAGTACAAGAGAAGACCAGAGGTGGATGTTCAAGTTGCCGGTGAGCCAGCCTCTCATCTTCCTGCTCTGCCATCCTCAGCATGTGGTTTCCACCTCAGGGTCTAGAACGGCTGCTTAACCACAGCCATCATGTCCACACTTCAGCCAGCAAGAAAGAGGAAGGGGCAGAAAAGACCTCCCTCCTCCCACCACTCCCCTAAGGACGCCTCCCAAAAGTTGTGCATAACCTGAGTCGCACCTCCACAGCTGCACCTAATTGTAAAGAAGCTGGTTGATGAAGTCTTTATCCCAGGCTAAAATTGGGAGCTCTATTAGGAAAGAAGAATGGAAGCGTGACCATTGGGGAGGGATGCGACAGATTCTGCAACGTCCTAAAGTTAAAATACATTCAGCCCGAACAAAAACGACATCTGAGGTCAAAAGAAGATGTTGACTTTGAGCACAGTGCCAGGGACAGAAGGATGACAGAGAGGGAGCGTAAGTCCCCACTCGAAGGGGGAAAATGTCACATGGCGGGATGTTAAAAGTACACGGGATTAGTCACATAAACTGTGACATTTCAGTCGTGATGTGATACATGTAAAAACAGCAAACTTCATCCAGACAGAAAACAAAAATTTACCTGATCGCATCTGAGTAAGAGGTCCCCCAGCCGCCCCTCCACCCCTCCACCCCTGCTGCAAGGCCCTTCGTGGGGTCCCTGGGCTGCACAGCTTGGGGAGGATAAGCAGAGTTCATCCTCTTTACCCCCAGTTAACAGTGAACCAGCCGTGAAACTCTGGGCTCTGAATATATACCCACTATGCGCTGAAAACCTGCCAGTGGGTAACACACACCCCGATCAGACGCGTGCATGGACAAATAGCACTTTCCCAAGCCGCAGGTGCTAACGGAGCCCGTCACGGGGTGTATGAGTTGGGACCAAGTTAGGTGGTGAGGGACAGGAGGCCCCAAATCACGGTGCCTTGAACAAGGCAGAGGCTTCTCTCCTCTGTCTACACCCGGGGCTGCGTGCCTGCAGACCCCCAAGTCTGTCCTGTCTGTTCTGGAAGGGTGGGCTCCATGCCCAAGACATTCCATTCCCACTTCGTGGTCCAAGACACTGCTCCATATCCCACAGCAGGAAGAAAAGAAGGGCGTCCCCTCCAGGTGTAACTGTGTCTCCTTGGCAGGGCGAGATCACATGCCCATCCCTGGGCCTGCCACAGTAAGTGTGTATGTGGTGTGTGTGGTGTGTGCGTGTGTATGTCGTGTGTGTATGTGTGTGTGTGTATGTCGTGTGTGTATGTGGTGTGTGTGTGTATGTGGTGGTGTGTGGTGTGTGCACGTGTGTGTGGGCATGTGTGTGTATGTGGTGTGTGTGCATGTGTGCATGTGTATGTGTGTGCGTGTGTGTGTGTGGGTGGCTCTGATGCTAAGACTGGCCTGGATCTCCTTACCCTGGGGTGCAGTGGGGAGGGGTAGTTTGATTCGAGAAAATCTAATCAAAGGATGTGAACTGACGGGACGCTGAGGACGGGTTCCCCCAAAGCGAAGCGAGGCCCTGCATCTCTGGCGTGAGCTCAGCAGCCTTCAGTGGCCCCCACGGTGGCCCCCAGGGTGTCCGGTAGGTGTCTGCTACGCCCCGGAACCTGGGAGTATGTTAGGTTACACGGCGAGAGGGAAGGCAGGCTGCCACTGGAGATGCGGATGCGAATCGGCGGAGTTTTGAGTAGGGAGCACAGCGTGGATTATGCAGATGGGCCTGGTGTTGTCCCCACCATCCTTAAAGGGGTAAGAGGGAGACAGAAGGGGAGTCAGAGTGACGGCTGTGAGGCTTCAACCCACGCCTGCTGGCTTTGAGGGAGGGAGCGGCCGTGACCATGAACCAAGAAATGAGGGTGGCCTCCAGACGCTGGGAAAGGCGAGGAAATGGAGTGCCCCCCAGAACCTCCAGAGGGGAGCACGGCCCTGCTGTCCCTGGTGTCAGCTGTGAGACCTGCTGCAGACTTCTAGCCTCCGGGACTCTGGATACATTTGTCTGTGTGAACCACGCAGCTGTGGTCAATTACTACAGCAGCCACGGGGAAGGAACGCACTGCCCCTGGGCGGCGCTCATGGCGCGGAAACCTCACTGCCCACAGGGAGGGCCCAGTGCCTCCCATCCCGCCTGCCACACACGGAGCCACGTCTGGTTCCCCAAAGGGCCGGCTGTGTGACAGCTCCAACTTCTGTCCTCTGCTCTTTTTGCCTGGGACACGGGTCTGTCCTTTGAGAGTAAATGCCTTTTTTAAAAATTTTCTTTTTCTGAGACAGGGTCTCACTCTGTCGCCCAGACTGGAGTGCAGTGGCATGATCTTGGCTCACCACAATCTCCACCTCCCAGGCTCAAGCAACTGATTCTCCTGCCTCAGCCTCTTGAGTAGCCGGGATTACAGGCGCCCGCCACCACACCCGGCTAATTTTTGTATTTTTAGTAGAGACAGGGTTTTCCATGTTGGCCGGACTGATCTTGAACTCCTGACCTCAAATGATCCACCTGCCTTGGCCTCCCAAAGTGCTTGGGATTACAGGAGTGAGCCATCACGCTCGGCCGACGAAACACCTTTCTGGACACCATTGCCGCTGCTCAGAGCTGACTGCTCAGAGCGCCCGGTCCAGGCAAGCCCAGCGTCTCTCACCGAAGCGGACGGAGCTCCCAGTCCAGGCAAGCCCAGCACCTCTCGCCAGGGCGGCCGTGGTTTGATCGTGCGTCTGCTGCAGCTCCTCATCCGAGAGGGCATGGTGCTCGGCCCAGTGTACGAAAAGGGGTCGTGGGAACCTCCCAGTTTCTGGTGAGAGGCCTATTGTACAACAACAGCAGCCTGGTCGCCGCTGAGGACCAGCAGGATGAGTGTGTATAAAGTGCATGGAGGGTATGTTGGAATTTAAACTCTGGGTTCACCAGCCTTTGCTACCACAGCATAGTAAACGTTGCTGAAAGGTTTCTAAGTATCACTAGCAAGCCTCTGTGAAATCCCGGTGGGAAGCCCTGTTTCTTTTCTACCTTCTGCTCCTAAGAGAGGGCTGTGCAGCCAAGGCACAAGGATCCAGGCTTGTAGAGCCCATCAGACTTGAGTTCAAATCCTGACTCTGCCTAGAACCTCCCTGAGCTGCCGTCTCCTCGGTGATGAAATGGGGAAGCTGCCACGAGGTAGGCTGAGGGTCACACGTTCATCTCCTTACAGGGTGTCCGGGCCTAGCGTGCGCCTGTCTGCAGCCAGGACGTAGCCAGCTGCCAACACAAAGTTGCCACTCAGTGAATTGGCGTCTCTTGCTGGTACAGGCTCACAATTGCCCCTTTTTCTATGGCCCCAGAGTTTTTGAAAAATTTTAGAACTACCTGTCTGCTTCCTAATGAGATCCCTACTCTTTTATGCTCAGAAGTTTTCTTGAACTTTGCTGGTTTGCAAACTGATGGAATGAAACAGAAAGGGGAGCAAATTAACTATGGCCTTTTGGCGATCATTAATTTGACCCACTACCCTTTGGAAAGGAAAGGCCAGTGCCTATTAGCTTTAGGGGCATCGCATGCAAAGTCGAATATCAAAAGGCCATGGCAAAAAAGGGACTGCATTCTAATCAAGGCAGGAAGATGCAATGTGTTCACAGAAATGCAGAGGCCCAGGAAAACGGGGTAGTGCCCATGATTCTACCACAGTCTCAGACACTTGTACTTTTTTCTTTTTTTTGACACAGGATCTTGCCCTGACATCCAGGCTGGAGTGCAGTGGTGTGATCTCAGCTCGCTGCATGCAACCTCTACCTCCCGGGTTCAAGTGAGACCCTTGCACTTTCTAAGTGGCATTGTAAGGCCCTGTGCTGACAACACATCGCGATCCACAGCTGAAGATGTCTCATGTCTGCAGAGAGGAAGCCCTCGTGGGATTCCCATACACCTCCTGGACTCCTTTATTTTTTCCTTTTTTTTTTTTGATACAGGGTCTCGCTTTGTTGCCCAGGCTGGAGTGCAGTAGTGCAATCATGGCTCACTGTAAGCCTCGACCTCCTGGGATCAAGCCATCCTCCCATCTCAGCCTCCCAAGTAGCTGGGACTGCAGGTGTGTGCCACCATGGCTATCTAATTTTTTAATTTTTTTTTTTTTGTAGAAATGAGGTCTCACTATGTTGCCCAGGCTGGTCTCGAATTCCTGGGCTCAAGAGATTCTCCCACCGTGGCCTCTCTAAGTGCTAGGATTACAGGTGTGAGCCACTGTACCCAGCTTGGATTCCTTTCTCTGAATCCTTTCCTCAGAGTAAGCAGGGAGACATGAGAAGTCTCCCTGTTCCATGGAAGATGGAGCGGGTCCCACGTGAATGGGCACCTCCCTACAGCATCCACACTTAACACCTGCGCACACAAGGTGGGCTTCGCTCTGATCCTCTGCTTGTCTGACACGTGAACTGTAACCCCGGCACCTAGCACCTGTACACAGTGGCCATGCGATACACATTTGGTGTTCAGGACTTCCACACCAAAGGGCTAGACTCACTGGCCAAATTGACAGATGTAGAATCCACGCTTAGAAGGGTCAAGTTACTGGCCCAAGGCCACCAATTTAGGAGCAGAGCAGAAACCTGAGCCTGGCATTCTTACTGCATTCCAGTCGGCAGATATTTATTGAGCACCTGCTGTGTGCGAGGGCCCAGAGCAGCATCCAAGACAGATGCCGCCCCTGCCCTGCGGAAGCTGACACTTGGGGAGACAGATGATAAGAAAGTTACTAGCAGTGTGAGGGGAGATCAGAAGGATGGGGCAGAGTTGGGGGAGGAAGGGACGGGGCGTGCACACTTTTATCCTGAGTGGTCAGGGACGTCCCAGTTAGTAAGGTCACTTCCTGGAGGAAGTCAGAGAGTAAGCCACGTGGCTTTCTGGAGGAAGAATGTTCCAGGTGGAGAAAGCAGCCCAGAGGCCGGGAGGTTGAACACGTGGGGAAGGGCCGGGTGATCTGCTGACCCAGCGGCTTCTTGCACCCGACCTTCAAGGTGCCCTCTCCTGTCCTTCCCAGGGCAGATCCAACCGCAGCAGCTGCCCTTGACAGGGATGGAGAAGCATCCCTGGCACGCTTCATTCCTGGCTGAGGCTCCTCCTCTGAGCACCACGACCTGGGCCTGGGGCTGGGCTGTGGAAACCAGCCTGCTGCTGCCAACGTTTTCTTTCACTCACCTGTGTGGTTGCAGAGTCAATTTCATCTTGACACTGTAGGTCAAGTGTTACCCTGAGACGGGTTTGGGGACATGAAATGTTGACTGAGGGGGGTTTGGTTCTGGCCTTCATGCTGTCATGCCCCTGCTGGGTGAGTCAAGCACGTTTCCAGGCCTTGGACATGGATGCCATCAAATGCACGGATGAACTAGAAGGTATCCATAGTCCCTGCTGAGTGCGTGGGGTGGCGGGGAGGAGACAGCGGCCACGTTCTTCCAGTAGAACACCACTCACCACTCACTGAACCCAACACGCTACACCTGACACCAAAGCGTGAGCCATAAAAGGGAAAATGGGTAAACCGGACCTTGTCAGAACCGAACACATCTGCTCTGTGAGGAGGAGGAAAAGGCAAGCCAAGGACTGGAAGAAAATAGTTGCAAATCACAAAACTGACAAAGGACTTGTATCTCAAATATGGGAAGAGCTCTCAAAATTCACCACAAAAAAATCAATCAGAAAATAGGCAAATGATGGCGGGGCGCAGTGGCTTACGCCGGTAATCCCAGCACTTTGGGAGGCCAAGGTGGGTGGATCACTTAAGGTCAGGAGTTCCAGACCAGCCTGGTCAACATGGTGAAACCCTGTCTCTATTAAAAATACAAAAAATTAGCCGGGTGTGGTGGTGCATGCCTGTAGTCCCAGCTACTCGGAAGGCTGAGGCAGGAGAATCGCTTGAACACGGGAGGCAGAGGTTGCAGTGAGCTGAGACTACACCACTGCACTCCAGCCTGGGTGACAGAGCGAGACTCTGTCTTGAAAAAAAAAAATGGCAAAAGACACGCAGAGACATTTCGCTTAAGACACCAGATGGCAAATAAGCACACAAAAAGATCTTCAACATTATTAGCCAATAGAGAAATGCAAATAAAAGACACAAGACATCACTACATACCTATCAGAATGGTTAACGTAAGAAATATTGACAACACCCAACGCTGGTGATGCTGCAGAGAAACTGGATCATTCACCTGCTGGCAGGAATGGAAATGACTGCAGCCACTCTGGAAAATAGTTTGCTCCTTAAAACTAAAAATGGACTTACCATACGACCCAGCAACAAGATTCAAAGGCTTATATATAAAGGCACAGAAATGAAACTGATTTTCATGCAGTAACTTGTACGCGAATGCTCAGAGCAGCTTTCTTTGTAATAGCCCCAAGCTGGAAACCACCCAAATGTCCTCCAATGGATAAGTGGTTAAAGAAAGTGTGGTACATGTACAGCGTGGCACATTACTCAGCCATGAAAAGGAATGGACTGTACATACTGGTAGGTGGAACAACTTGAATGACTCTCAAGGAAATGACGGTAAGTAAAAAAAGCCAATCTCAGAAGGACACATACTGTGTGAGTCCGTGTATATAACACTGGTGAACTAAAATAATTACAGAGATGGTGAACAGATGGGTGGCTGCCAGCGGTTAGGCGAGGGAAGAGGAGGTGTGTGTGGCTAGAGAGGGGTAGGATGGGGAGTCGTGGGGATGGTACCGTTAGTCATCTCGGTTGTGGTGGTGGTGCTACACATGTGATATAATTGTACAGAGCACCAGCCTGGGAAACATGGCAAGACCTGGTCTCTACAAAAAATGCAAAAATTAGGCGGGCATGGTGGTGTGTGCCTATAGTCCCAGCTACTTGGGAGGCTGAGGTGGGAGGATCACTTGAGCCTGGGAGGTTGAGGCTGCAGTCAGCCGTGATTGCACCACTGCACTCCAGCCTGGGTGACAGAGGAGAGTGTCTCAAAAAAAAAAAAAAAATAACAACACTTTATATATATATATATATAGCATAGAGCCATACACTCACACATACACACACGAATGCATGTCTAGCTGGTAAAACTGGAATAACCTCTGCTTCACCCTGACGTCAGTCCCCTGGTTTTGATACTGTACTTTAGTTATGCAAGACGTTAACACTGGAGGAAGCTGGATGAGGGGTACGTGGAGCCATATGTTTCTTTGCAACTTCTTGTGAATGTGTAATTATTTCAAAATAAAAAGTTAAAAAAATCCAACAGGAGATTAATTGCATGTATGGTATGCATTATGGTATGCAACCAAATAGGGGAATACCCTTGTAACATAAAACCCAAGGATGGACACAACAAAGAAATAAACAAGCTGCTAAGGACAGCACCACTGATACACACTCCTGGAGACTGGAAGAGGCTCAGCACATGTCGTGTGGTGGAGGCTGCTGTTCATCCATCAGGAAGGGGTCTCCCCTTGGCCAGAGTGAGGGTCGCAGCTGGCTCCATGGCTGCTCAGTTAGCGACTGCATTTCCCAGCAGCCCTGGCAGCTGGGTATGCTGCGTGACGGTTTCTGCTAATGAAATTCAAGAGGAACTGACATGGGCCAGTGCTGGGTCTGGGGCTTAAAACACTGGCACGTGCTCCCCACGTGCCTTCCCCTTTCTGCAGACTTGGAAGGTGCCTGTGACAATGTCCTAAGATGGGAGAGCAGGATCCCCAAATGACTGCGTGGAGCACAGCCGTCCACTCCCTGGTGGGGCTCTTAAGTGGAGGAGAAACGTGTCTGCTGTCTTTAAGCCACTGTATTTTTGGACCTCTGTGTTATAGAACCTTAGCCTTTGCTAAATGGGAAAAAGGTTTCAAAACAGTACACAGTCTGATCTCATCTTTCTGCAAAAACAACAACAACAACAACAAAACACGTCCATAGGAGGGTCTGGAAAGGTGTGCACCAAAGTGCTCCAGTGATGAGCTCCTGCTAGTGGGAATCATGGGTATTATTTTCTTTGCTTTGCTTATTCACATTACCTCATTTCCTACAAAAGGAACATATGGATTCCTTTTGTAATTAAGCAAGCAAGCCTCTGATGGAGATGAGAGCCAAGGCTGAGATGAGTAACGCATTAAGTAACAGTCCATCCCACCCGAGTGCAGGGTGTGAGCACGGCGGGTGCTGACGATCGCTTGCTGCCGTCCCAGGCTGGCTCTCCAGCTTGTGGCCTCAGTTTCTTCTCCCCGTCCCCCTGGCCTCAGCCCCTCCCTTGTCCCTTCTTCCCTGGAGGCATAGGTCATTGTCTCTATCAAGCCTGGGAGGAGCACGCTGCAGATGAAGCCACTGCCAGCAGGACCTGCCTGTTCCCTTAGCGCCAAACTGCAGCTCACATGGAAGACAGTCAATCTGCAGCTGAAATTTCAAACTCAATTAGCACCGAGACAGGCTGGAGCTGCTCCCGAGTAACTAATCATCGCAGAGCTGCCACATCTACCTGGGATGTGCTGTGAACCTCAAGGTTTAGCTCTTCAAGTACTAGTAACAGGGCACAGGCAGCCTGCAATTTAAAATTCAACTTGAAAGTGAGTTTCTGAAGTTCGTTTCCCCGGATGTAAGGACCTGGCTGGGAAGGAGAGTGGGGGAGGGATGGCAGAGACTGGGGAAAGAGGCCGCCTGCGTGTCCTAGAGAGTGAAGCCTAATTATCCGCTGCCTCTTGTCCACAATCTTGGACGTGCAGATCATTCGGCCTTGAGTGGACTCAGCAGGTGAGCAGGTGGAATGGGGCTGGCCCATCCTGTCCTGTCAGGCCCGGAACCATGAGGCTCCTCATCATCTTCCACATGCTGCTGGAGATGTGGAGGCTGGGGGCACAGATTAGAAGGGCGCCTTGTCCTTTTCTGTCTTCTACCCACAGACCTGATGGCCGAACAGTGCCTCCCGTCAGGTTTGCAGGGGCTCCAGATCTTGTGACAATCCTGGTGTCGTCCCTGTCCCTCCCAACTCCAGTGCCCTTAAAAGGCTCTCGATTTAGCAGCAGGCCCACACTCTGACACCCTAAATGCAATGGTGAGTTTGCACATTAACACCGAAAGATCAGCCTTTCATGCAGTCAGTGGTGTGAAGTGGAAAAACATCACTCTGTACCAAAAGGCCAATTCCCAATTTAGTTCAGAAAAAAAAAATCTGGACCACCTTTCATAGACCTCCTCGCTCCATTCTGTCAGTTCCTACTGGGCACCCGGGGGATTCACCGTAACCGGGCCAGCAGACAGCGTGGGGTAACGGCGTCCCGGCCTCTGGTGGCCACGGGAAGCATTGGCAAGACAGAGGGGTCAAGTTCTGGCTGAGGGTTCTGGCTCAGGCCACATTCGATGCAGCACACTCGGGCATGGCAGGGCCAGTCCCTTGCTGCTGAGGAGCCACAGAGCTCGGCCGTGGCCAGCCTGGCAGCCAGCCCCTCCGTGTGCTGCTGCGTGAGCCCCTCTGCTTGGGTTCTCATCTATAAAACAGGGAAAACACCACGCACCCCACCCCCCCGGGATTAAATTAGCCAACAGTGTAGGGCGCCTGGCAAGCAGAGGTGCTGCGCTGTAGGAGCCTAATTAAGTCACATAAAATACCTTGTAGGTCGGGCCTAGAGGTCACTCCTGGATAGTCTATTTCTAATTGAAAAAAAATTCTTTTGTAGAGATGGGGTCTTGCTATGTTGCCCAGGCTGGTCCTGAACTCCTGGATTCAAGCCATTTTCCCACCTCAGCCTCCCAGAGTGCTGGGGTTATAGGTGTGAGCCACTGCACCTGGCCCACCCTTGGACTGTCTAGCTCATGTTTTGCCCCTGGGGATCCAGCACCCATCGATGGCCACCTTCCTTTCAGTGACAGGCACCAAAGGATGGCTCTGAGGCCTTGTGACCATCCTCACAGCAGCGGCGTCTCTGGCTTCCCTCGCAGTCCACCATCTTGGAACTGACCCCAACTCACCTTGGTCTCTATTTGTGTCAACTTCAGGTCAGTGCATACTGTTTCAGTGGGAGACACACAAAGCCAGCTTCCGTCACATTCATCTCCTGGAGTACCCAGCCTTTGAGGGTTTGGCAAATGAACCCATCACCCTTTCAGCCCATCTCCCCTTTCTGGATCTCAAATATACTCCTGCTCAGCCTTGACTGAAGGTCGAGAATGTCAGAGATGGGAAGACCTTAAAGGCTAGCTGCTCAGGCTCGTTTTCCTCCAACCTTCCCTTTTTTGGGGGGATAGGGGACGAGATCTCACTCACTCTGTCACCCAGGCTGGAGTGCGGTGGTGCAATCTTGGCTCAGTGCAACCTCTGCCTCCTGGGTTCACGTAATTCTGCCTCAGCCTCCTGAATAGCTGGGACTACAGGCATGTGCCACCATGCCCGGCTTTTTTTTTTTTTTTTAGTACAGACAGGGTTTCACCATGTTGGTGAGTCTGGCCTCGAACTCCTGACCTTAAGTGATCCACCCGCCTTGGCCTTCCAAAGTGTTGGGATTACAGGCGTGAGTGAGCCACTGCACCCACCCTCAACCTCCCTCTTTAATTAGGGACTGTTAAAAAGCAGGAAAACAGAACAGCAGGCAGCACGCGTGTCCCCACTGCACAGCCTCCCTATGACCAACGCACGGCTGATCTGTTCCATCTCCAAGCCCCCAGCCCCTCCACCATCACTGAATCACCAGCCTTGCGCCTCACGTATGAGGGCATGGGGTTCTCAGATGAAGCCACTTCTCTAGGCTCCTGCCACCACTAGCAGAAGGCGGGGATGCAGGCCTGGGCAGTGCATCTGCCCCCCGCCACCTGCCCACATCCTTCACACTTTCTGTCATAGCCACGCTTTCCTGTGCTATTATTTATTTAATGTTTTTCTTTAATAGTCACACTTTTTCACCTAAATATATTTTAAATGGACACTTTATATCACCCCTGTAAATGGGAAACCGTCGTCATTTGCGATAAACAGAAGGTTTCTCTGAGGACGACACAGAGAAGACAAAACCAGCGCATTTAGTTCCAAGTAGAAACAGCGCCTGCCTGAGGCTGTGAACTCAAGGCTCCTCTCTCTTTTTGAAAACAGAGACTGGCGGGAATTGGAGCAACCTTTAGTGCCAATGGGGATGTTCTCAGACTTCCTGCAAATTGGGAGGATTCAAACAGTTAAAACCCAGAACGCTTTCGCACAATGAGATGTACCAGGACCACAAATCCATCAATCCTCAGATAGATGCTGTTCCACATTTGAACGTCTCTGGCATGTGCCGTCTGCCAGCTGGCAGTCACGACATGCGTGTCACTATCTGCACATGCTCCAACTTGGTCATAGCTGGTCATACTGTCGTCACTTCGCATGAGCTATGCACAACATTCATACTGCACAGGGTCAGTTTACTTGCCTTTTAAATGTCTCTGGAAAGATGTACGGCACTGACACCAAGTGTTATTATGTATCTGATATCCTCAATTCCATCTTTTCTTGCAATGCAACAAAGAAACAAGTATCTTACAAGACCAAAGAAAGAAGGATACAGCAAGTCAATGAAGCTGTGTGCTGGTCTCTTACTGGGAATGGTGTAAAGGGATCGCCTATCACAGGCTAAACAATAAGACTTAAGGCAGGAGAAATGACTACTCCCTTGGAATAGATGAAAGAAATGTCAAAGCAATGAAAGGCTGGCGTGACGGATTCACATGTCACACAGGATTATCATTAAGACTGGGGTTTAATTGGCAGCATGTTTTTCTTTATTAGTGGTTTGTAATGATGTGTCTTAGGAGCACTGGCATCTTGAATTTGACAAAGTAGGTGTGGCATTTAATCTACAGCCACCCCTGGTCTGGAAAAGTCCTGCCCTACCCCGTGTGCCCCTCCTACTTCCCCGAGTGGGCCATCAAAGCACGACCATTCCTCCTGGGCAGAGGCCTTAGGTGCCAGGGCACGTGACAGTCACCTGGGGGCTGCTAAAGATCAGGTTGCTGGACCCCACCCCAGAGCATGTGTAATTCTTTTTTTGAGGTAGGGTCTTGCTCTGTCTCCCAGGCTGGAGTGCAGAGGTGTAGCCTCGACCTCCCAAGCTCAAGCGATCCTCCCACCTCAGCCTCCCGAGTAGCTGGGACTACAGTCGCACAACACCATGCCTGGCTAATTTTTTTGGTATTTTTTGTAGAGATGGGGTTTTGCCATGTTGCCCAGGCTGGTCTCACACTCCTGGGCTCAAGTAATCCACCTGTCTTGGCCTCCCAAGTGCTGGGATTACAGGTATGAGCCACCACATCCCGCCTGGGGATGTGTATTTCTAGTAAGCGTCCATGGTGGCAGTGCTGCAGGTGGGACGCCACGTGGGCAGGCACTGTCCTAGAGCCCTCAGCACGAAACCCTCTCCATTCTCTGGCTCTTTTCGGCCAGGGGTTGGGGGGAAGGCTGGATGGTACCAGAAGCCAGGGAGGACCCACTGGTTCTTTTGGACATCTCAGAAGGCGTCATCTCTCTTGACACTTTGTTCATGGCAAAGAGAACACTGTTCTAGCATGGGCCTGGCCAGGCGGGCTCTGGGCGATGCTACCACCCTCCTCAAGCCCTTCACCAGGTCAACGGTCTTGACAGAAACAGGCTATGGCTTTAAAAGTTGGTGCTGAGGCACTGAACAAAGTCGGGAGATGGGGCTGGGATCGAGTCACGGTAATATTTAGGACAAAACCTGGGGCCCACAAGCCGACACCCCTGCGAGTCCTGCTCACGCGCGTCTGGCCGGCTAACCCGGGCAGGTTCCTTTCCCTCTGGGGTGTGTGTGTGACTGGTTTAGTAAAAAGAAACTTCTGTATGTTCTTTTTCTCAAGAAGAATCATCCATTTTTCAAGCCATCACAGCGTCTCTGAAATAGAGCATCTGCCAGCACTGCCCTCTCGCCCGCAAGCAGGACGCAGGGCAGTATGTGCTGAAAAAGAACCACCCTGTGAACGTGGGACACGCTGGTTTCTGTTTATTCAAAAGGCCCAGGTCCATTACGTGTTCATGAACTGAATGTGTAGTTCTTACAAGGTGCTGTAAGAAACAGGAGACAAAGCCTTGTCTGGGGTACAAAAGGTTTATTGCTTATAAAAATAAGTTACCAAACCCCAAGCCCCACAAAACGCAAGAACCCCGCATGACGATACCCACGAACACAAGGGCTCATTCCAGTAACAGCTCGCGGAGACGACAGACACCAGCACTGCTGGCACACACGGATGAGGAGCATGCTGCACAGCTTCCTTCTACCAGGTTCTAGAAAAGTCTTCTTTGCCTTCAGTCCACTGACCAGTGGGAATAATTAGTCCCATCAGCCACAGAGGGGGTCTGCTCTTCAAGAGTGGCCTCAGCACACACGGCACTGTGTTATGAAAGGGAGGAGCAGCTGTACACATCTGGGCGGTGAGGAACCAGCTGAGCCTTCTGTGGGCTGCCTGCATGTCTGGGAAAGTGCTGGAGGGGGGTCTGAGGCTAGGGCCAGCGTAGGGGCTACTGCCGGCAGGTGTCATGGAAGGCTTCGAGGGTTCGGAAATCCCTCCACGTCGGGGGAAGGCCGTCCTGCAGAAACTTCCCGCAGCGCTGGCACGGGGCCTGGAACAGCTTTATGTAACTTCTTAACCAGGTCTAAAAAGAGAAACGAGGAGAGAAGTGAAAGAATGGGATACGGGTGGTCCCAAAGTCCTCCTTCCTATCGAGCCTAATGGCCCAGACAACTTAAGCTGGCTTTGGCCTCAGAAGATGCCCCGTGATTTCACAGGGAGCAGCAGGCGGAACCCACAAGGTCACCTGACTGCTGATGTTCACGTGTGATGCTCACGTGCCCCTCCCATCCAAGGGAGTTTTGAAAATAGAAACCCCTACTCTCAAAAGCAGGAAGGCCTCCCTGGAGTCCCCGTGAACCACCGAGCAGCCTGGCGGTCTGGGGGCCAGCACCCCACTTTCACTTTCTGGGTCCCGTGTCTTCTGAATGTCAGTATCCATCCTCTTCTCCTTGCCCACTACTAAGAGGTGGCTGTGCATGTATGCTAAGGAAGCCTCGGAACCGAGGACAATTTCAGAGTTCTCCGCGGAGGTCAACATGCCTTCCAGCTAATCTGATTTCAGAGGTCGTCACTCACTGTCACAGTGTGGCCTGACACACTGGGGGGATGGGTGGGGACAGCTCTGGTGCCACCAAATAACATCATAAGCAGCAAATCCACACTCGAGTGGTTCAGAGCGCAGAGCTTTCTTGGGCATCATACATAAGGATGAGCCTCCCATAACTCAATTCTCAAACCCAAGGAGATTCACTACCAAAGAGAAAAATACCCAAACCCAAAACGGCAGGCAAGCAAGTTCTCGCTGCGAAAGGGGCACATGAATCTTGTCATTTAATGTCCTCCTGAATTATGTCGATAAGAGAAAACTTATTTGAGAGGTCGGCCGAGCTTATTGATACAAATTCTTCCATCTTCGCCATAGCTGCCTTCATGGTGACAGGGCACGGCCCATCAGTACTGTCCCCCTTTCCGAAGGCCAGGTGTTTGGGGGTTTTGGCAATAAACACGAGGTCAAGAGGTCCTTCAGTTAAACTACTTATTCTTCCCTAAGTAGAAGTTCTGTCTCTGCCACAAATAGTACTCATGTCTGTGCCTCAAATAAATCAATCGACAGATTCGTATTAATTAGCTGGTGTGGGCTGAGCACAGTGCTGAGTGCTGTGACAGATGTAAAGGGTTCTTTTTTTTTTTTTTTTTTTTTTAATAAGGACCAGATCTCGCTCTGACACCCAGGCTGGAGTGCAGTGGTGCAATCGATCATAGTTCGCTGTAACCTCAAACTCCTGGGCTCAAGCGATCCTCCTGCTTCAGCCTCCTGAGTGGAGTCACTGGGATTCAAATCTTCCCTAAATGACAAAGTCAGTTACCAAAGGGAAAGGGGGCGTTACAACATGTTAGGCTCAAAAGCAAGTCTTTGTATCTATCTGAAATTGGAGCTCTTGCTGAAGATGGTCAGGGGAATTGTTCCCTGGACACACAGAAGGACCACTCCGTGGGAGCTCTGAGCACCTGGCTGTGTTGTGCCCAATCTGCCAGCATCATGAAGCCAATCACCGCACCAGGGATGTGTCTTGCGAGGAATGAACTCCAGGCTCTCTGGGCAGTGGCACTGTTGATGCCATGTGACAGGATGCACACTGATTTGGCCTTGCTAACAGGTAAGTCTTTGGAGTCCGTTCTCTAACCGGCAGACCTTCTAGCATGAAGAAAACAGGGAGTCCCAGCAGCGGTGGATGATGGGGTCTGTTGGCATGAGAGCATGCGGCCGTGTGAGCATGCTGGCGTGAGAGCATGACGGTGGAACAACTGGTGGCTACGTCTGTCAAGGACGCGGGGACATGGTGTTAGCCCTGCTTAGGCCAACTGGTGGCCGTGTGATAAATGCTGATAAACTGGCCCTGGGGGTCGGGGAAAGTCCTGACTTGCAGTGTTTGCTGATTTCCGTGGTGTCAACACTCCCACCAAGTTTGACTTCAAACTAGTAGTGGTTGAAGAACCAGCTCGCAAGATACTGAACAGGCACTGGCAGGAGCTGGCTGCAGCAGCCCATGGGAATGGCTGCTTTGGGGCTGCTCCCATCTCGAGCTCCAACTGAAAATCGAAGGAGGAAAAGTCTTGGGGAACTGCACGATTTGTTAATTCACTGCTACATGCTCTGTGCCAACCACAGGGCCTGGCCCAGATTAGGAGCTCAATGAAGTATCTGTGGACCAAGTCAATGCTGGGAACTATTTTGGAAGATCATTTCTGAAAGCACCGCTTTTTCAGCAAGTAGAGAAAGCACCAGTGAATGAAGCTGGAAGTGGTTTCTCCCAGATCCCTTCCCAGTTTAAAGAAAGTAGCAGTTTTAAACTGACAGCCCCATCTCCCACTGGGAGGCCCTCAAAGTCTGAAGATGCAATGGCTGCCCTTCAAGCTCCCTGTTCTCACTTGAAGGGAGCCAAGGTTTAAACAGGAGACCTGACTCTTGAAGCCACTTACCATGAAGGATCGGACCACGACATCCGGCATCTGGGGCAGCTGATAGTGGAGCAGGGCAGTGGTGGCATGGTCTGTCACCTGAGAGTGAAGGACAAAGACGAGTTAGCGGCCACTCCAAGCCGGCATAGAGAAAACAAGCAGGACAAATGCACGCCTTCTGTGTGAAAACAGATCTGAGTATCTCGTGGAGGAAAGGGCATCTAAAATAAAATCTCCGTAGAAAAATTAGTTAGCAGAGTTGGGGACCCAGAGGGGCAGAAGAGGCATGCTGTCGGCAGAAAGGATGCAGGCCTGGAGGCATGGGGCGTGTGGACGATTCCAGCAACTGAAAGCCTGGTCAGGCTGGAGCACTGGCAGAGGGAGCAGCCAGAGGCCAGTGGGGGCAGATCCCGGAGGGGATCCCAAGCCTCCCTGCTCAGCGAGGCGCTGCACACACAGCACATATGCCGAGGAGCACTTCCGCCCGGTACGCACACTTCCTCTTCCTCCTGCAACGGTTTTCCCAACAGGGCAATTGGTCTTCTTCCGTTTCCTTGAATTCTCATTCTGTCACCATTTGTAGCCACACAGGATTTATGATGGGGAGCCTGGCAGTTTCTGAGGCTGTTCTGCTGGGCCTCACCGTTGCTAGGATGGCCCTTCGCAGGAGCTTGGCGCGCCTGGTGTGGTCCCCTCACCAGCTCTCTGAAGGCTGTGGCCTGTGGTCAGCACCTTAGGGGTCTGGTGCCTATTGTCTCCTGAGTCCTCAGGAGAAGTTTATCAGCAAGGCCAAGGGCAAGGCTGCTTGAAGTCCAGTGAAGGCATCAGGTGACCAGATGGACAGAGCACAGGGTTTAAGCTCCAGCACCACCCCCTGACCTTGATCCAGCTCCTTATCCTCTCTGCGTCTCCATGCCCCTTCTGAGAAGCAAAGGGGCTGGCCTGAGAACCCTGGTGGTTCTGAAACTGGATAACACTGCGACTTGTTAATGCCCGCCATCAATCAGCAAATGAGTAGATTATACCTAATTTGATAGTTATGTTCAAAGTAATGGTTTACATGATTGTCCTCATTAGGGATTCTTGACATCGCACATGTCATCATTAAAAACAAAACAGGCAGGTGCGGTGCCTCATGCCTGTAATCCCAGACCTTTGGGACGCTGAGTCGGGGGATCACTGGAGCCCAGGAGTTCAAGACCAGCCTGGGCAATAGAGCAAGACCCCGCCTCTATAGAAAATACAAAAAATTAGCTGGCTGTGATGCCACACACCTATAGTCCCAGCTGCTCAGGAGGCTGAGGTGGGAGGATCATCCGAGCCTGGGAAGTTGAGGCTACAGTGAGCTGTGACGGTGCCATTGCACTCTAGCCTGGGCGACAGAGACCCTGTCTCAAACAAAACAAAATGAAAAAGCCACACCTAAAACAAAAAACCCAAAAAACTCCAGAGAAAATCCTTAGCTTTGAGAAGAAGAGTGAACACAGGTCTAACTTGTGTAGACGTGCCCATTTTCTAGCCCCCAATGAACACTGTGTATGCGGCTGAACCCACGCAGGCATAGAGCAAGCTGGGCAGGTGGAGACCAGGGTCCGCGCCCCGCACGGTGATGTGTGTCCACACCTGCAGCTGGAGAGGCTGCCCCACAAAGCGTGAGGACACCGGCTCTGCAGCCAGGCAAGCTGGGGCCTGGCCCCCTGGCCTCTTATGGGGCCTCTCTAAGCCTCAGTTTCCCCTTCTATAAAATGGAGATTGTACTACATACTGAGTAAGGCTCGTGAGAGGACAGAGTGAGGCCAGGCGTGGGAAGCACTCACTCTCTGGCAATGCCACCAGCCCCGCCTGCCCAGTCTCTTCTGCTCTGCCTGGGCCCTGGACTTGCCCTATTTCCCACTGGACTTTCACGGCCTGCCCCATACTGCATCCTCAAGGCCTAGAATATTACCCTGCATACAGCAGGTGCCCAATACATATTTGTTGAATAAAGAAGTAAACTTAAAAACGCCTACCCACCAAAGGCCATGTACCATAAACACCTGCACTTTCTTGCAAATATATCAACAGTTCTTGTAGCCAACACTGTTGAGAAATTCTTACCCAAGTGGCTTTCAAGATACATGGTACTTATTCCTTTGAGTGCCAAGACTGCTTTTATTTTAAGCATTTTTGACAGACAGCTTTCTAAAATGAGCAATGCTTTTTTTTTTCTTTTAAACAGTAGTAATGATAACTTTGCAAAATGACTGGTGGTAATTGGTGGGGGGAAATTAATGGCTACGAAACACAGCCAAGCAAACTGGGCTCGAACGGTCCCTGAACTTGAACGCTTGGTTCTTGCCCGTCTAGCTCCCTTGCTAAGAAAACCTGTGAAAGTGTCATTTTATAGGCTGACAAGATGTTTTTTGCAATTATACTTGCCATTACAGAAGAACCAAAGTTTTTGGAGGATTCTTTCTCCTCACCCCGTTTATTTTTAAAATGTCTCCAGTGTAGCCCCTGTTGGAATAGCCAAGGCAGCTGGGCTGGCTTTGTTTACTCCCGCCCTACTGTTCCGTAGCTCCGTGTGTGACACCTTCCCCGTGATAGGAACGTCCGTCCCTGGGAAGCCCCTGGGGTGAGACCACCTCCATCCATTTCAGCCTTTCAGCAGCCATGTGCAGGCAGAGAGGCTTTGTCTGGCTGCACTTTTATTTCTTTTGTTTTCACATTTTTAAACACAAATGACCAACACTTAAAATTTGGGAAACTTCACTTAACTGTGGTGCCCAGCTCCTCTTGAAGCATCAGAGGATCTGGGAACCGTCTCATAGGCTACTGTGAAGATCAAAGGGGTCCCAGCTTCTCCTCATCTCTGTGAGTGTGACCCTGGCACTGCCACGTGGCCACCAGCTGCAGCAGCTGAGGAGCGGCGACACGTGCAGTTTGCCTCAGCACCCTAGGGTCTTAGATCCAGCCTGCTCCACTCATCAGGGGCCCTGTGGCCTTTGGAGTTTAGAGCCTCTAACCAAACCAACAAGACCCTGCACTCCCAGGGTTCCCCAAACCCTCCCCAGCCTGCTGTTCAATGGGTACCTCGCATGGCTTCCTGATCTTTATTTGAGCTCATCTTCCCTGGCCTGACAGATCTGTGCCCATCTCCTTCTCCCTTCCTCAGCTGACCTCTGGACTTGACCTCCTCTGGCTGAACTTGAGTTCTCCAAGCATTCCAAGACAACTCAGTTTTGATAGCTGCAAGGTGCTCTCTCCAGGCAAGGCATCGTGCAAATTACAGGAACATCTCAAGTGGTCTTCCAGACCTGCACCTCCTCCAGCGTTTTTGCTGAATGGCCTTTGACCCAGAGGCCCGAGCCAGAAACCTGGGCCCTGCCCTGTCGCCTCTCTTCCCCCTGCCTCATACCCAAGCAGCCTCGTGGTTCCAAGTTATCTATCTCAAATCCTTCTACTTCTTCCCACCTTGCCTGCCTCAACATGGCTCAGAGGGAACATTCTGCAGCAAAGAGGGAAAGACCGTAGGCCCCATCCCTTCCAGCAGCGACGCCTTGGGTGAGGCACTTCATCTTTATTAGCTACAGTTTTCCCATCTGGAAAATGGGGATAATGACAAAGAGTTGCCTACCACAGGGTATGACGGTGAGGATGAAGTAGTGGGCAGAAGTGTGTGCTGGTCAGAAAACATGAGTGATTGCTGTCGTTCAACTAGAAATCCAAGTATGTCACTCCCCTAAAATGCTCTCACGGCTTTCCCTGCACTCAGGATGAAATGCGAACTGTGAACGTCCATGTGAAACCCTGCAGCACCCAGTGTCTGCCTCCTTTCCTCAGGTCCCTCAGCTCCTCAAATGCCCATCTCTGTCCTCCCTGAGTCCTCCCCTCGGCATGGGCCTCTCTCCTTTCCCTCCCCTCCTTCGCGTGTTGAGGGAAGCCCCCCAGGCTCCCCCGATGGGGCTTGTCTCCTTGCCTGGCTCTCTTCTCCCATCTCAATCCTCATATCTGAATTTGGTATTTTTTGCCATGTTTGTTTCGTGTTAATTTCCCTACCTTGAGCCCATGTCTGTCTAGTGCCTGATGCAGAGGTCCTCAGGACATGTGTGCAGACGGTGAGAAGGACCCCCATTCTGACTCTCTGTGGGGAGAGTGGCTCAGAGGAGGTGGGTGGAGCCAGGGGCCTGGAAGGAGTGGGGACTGCGAGACAGGAGCTGAGGACCTGGGCTCTGGTCTAGCTCTAAGGTGCTGGGGCATCTTGGACTTGCCCTCTGTGGTAGAAGTTACCAATGGTCACTCGTCCTTGAGTGACACAGCCCCGTCAAAACTCAGGATGGATACGTAATGTGAGGAAGAAATGAGCTTGAGTCGTGCAGAACTACAGGAGGTTTGTCACTCAGCATCCTCCTCCTCCTCTCTCCAGACCAATCTGCCTCCTTAGATATTCACTGCACATCTAGAAAATGGGCCACCGTGTTGGCCACGTCTCCCAATCCCGCTACAGTGGTGGCACAACAAGTTCGAGCTGCGGCCAAGGAACCTTCCCCTTAAGAATGGTGCTGCTTGAAATGTTTGGGGACCAGCGGCGCTGGCACCTTCTAGGAGTTGGTTAGAAATCTGCCTTCTTGGGCCCCTCTCTAGCCACAGCATTGGAATCTCCAGGGTGGGGCCCAGACACTACTAAGTCAGCCCCTCCAGGCTATTCCTAGGGATGCTAAAATGCATGAGAATGTGAGGCTGGTGAACACACAATCACTGGGGGTCTTTTGTCAGATTCTCATCTAGGATCTCGGGGAGGGGTGGAGCACTGGCACTGCCAGCTGATTCCCAGGGGTGCCCACACTGCTGGTTAGGGACTGGGCTTTGAGTGGCAATCCTCAAATAGTGCCTCAAAGTGCTGGGGCATATCCCAGGCACTATAGGAGAATGGCCCCCAGAGGGCTGGGCATTTGATTCTGGGCCATGAAACAAAGAAATACAAATCAGGACAGTCTGTCTTCTCATGAATCAAAATGAATGGTACCAGTTTCACAATGGGCACTGTGGGGTGCCAGGGTGGAAGGTTTTCACAACGGGTGCTTGTAGAGTGGGGGTTTTTCCTTATTTCTGAAAAGTGCTTTTTTTTAAAAGATCCATCGGATATTTTATTAACTTACAGTAGCTATTATTAATAAGAGCTTATTATGTGCCAAGTCCTATGTGCCCCTCTCATTTAATTCCCACAGTAACTTGGAGATAGGTGCTTTTCTTTTTTTTTTTTTCTTTTGAGACAGGGTATTGCTCTGTCACCTAGGCTGGAGGGCAGTGGCCCGATCGTAGCTCAGTGCAGCCTTGACCTCCTGGGCTCAAGCAATCCTCCCACCTCAGCCTCCTGAGTCGCTGGGACTATAGGCTCACGCCACCCCGCACAGCCAATTTTTTATTTTTGTAGAATCAGGGTCTCACTATATTGCCTAGGCTGGTTTCCAACTCCTGGCTCAAGTGATTCTTCTGCCTCAGCCTGACAAAGTGCTGGGATTACAGGCATGAGCCACTGCGCCTGGCCCACTTTTCTTATTTAAATTGGATAGAGGAGGAGTGAGGATGTCCGGAAGTTGGGAAGATGCACATAGTGGGTGAGGGCAGCAGTGTGGGAGCCCAAACACTGGGAGGCCCAGGCCTCTGCCCACCTCCTACCCACTGACTCCCATCCCCGCTCTCCCAGTTTGCAGATAAAGGCGCAGGCCCAGGGCTGTGGCCAGCAGCTGCCCACCATCTCTCAGGGCAGGTAAGTCTTTGGGAAGCTAGAGTTCCGACGCCAGGCACAGGTTGGGAGATTCACAAACGTGCCTGCTGTAGCACAGGCTGCTCAAGGGTAGCACGAACTGAATTCAGTAGAGAGTGTCCTCTTCAGAGGCGGCGGGAGCCATGCGCCACAGCCCTGCTGGGCGTCTGGCTCACAGGCAAGGCACCTAATTAGTTTTTCCATTGCTGGTCGGCAATCTGGCCAAACTTAGCCTCTTTTTCAAAAAGTCCAGTATAAAGCATATATTCTCTTCCACTGCCAAGTGCTGGCAGCTTTTTCCAGCGCTGATGCAATCACTTGATTTCTTCAATTTCCCACCACCAATTACGGAAATATTTTAATAAAGGAAACAAAGCTGATTAACTTGCTATGTTTTCCCTCCTGTCCGCCCCAAGTCCTCCACTGCTGGTTTTCGAATTCCTGTGGATGGCTGTGCAACACAGGAGAAGTTCACCTACAGTGATCTTCCTTCTTGTCAAAGCATTCCACCTTCAATATTTTTTTGTTTTACATTTTTCAACAACAAAGTTGTTTTTTTGCTCAGCATCCAAGATGTGGAAAAAACAGACCTGGGGCAAAAAATAATCTGCTATTAACTAATTTAAATCCACTCTGTGGCAGCCGGGGTTCGGTCCCATTGTGCGGCAAAGCTAATGAGATTCCGCCGGGAGATAAAAGCCGCCCTCCCTCTTGGCGGAGGCCAGGAAGGGCACTAATGGTCCCAAGGAGAGGGAGGCGATTCACCCACAGTGAGTGCCGGTTTGAAAAAAGGTTTGTAAAAAGATCAAAGGGATGCGAGCCCAAGGAAAGGGAGGGAGGAGAAGGCAGGAGGGTAGCAATAAGCCAGTGAGACAGGGGTCCCTGAAGCAAGAGGAATGTGGGGATGGGGAGACAGGCCTCACAAAGAGGGGCAGAGGGCGATGCAGGCAGGGGCTTCACTGGGAGGTGCCTGGTTCACTCCAAGGCAGAGAAGCCTCAGATGCCTCGTTTGGGGTGTGTCCCCCGTCTCGATGGTGACCTGCAGTGATTTACTTTGAGAACGGTGACATCTCCATTGCCTGCCAATAGATCCAGTCCACTTGATCAATGTTCCTTTCAGTTTTCCCTACCCTCTCTCAGCATATCCGAACCCAGGAGAGAATGGAGCTCAGGGAGGGAGTAGGGACTCTTTCAAGAGACCTTGAAACAGCTGCCAGTCAACGTGCTGGAAAAGGAGATGCCAGTCAAAACAGTCTCCCAAAGCTCCTCTGCCATATTGTGTGCACGGAGCTCCTGACAGCCCCCCTCCTACAATCAGAGCTGTAGGTTGCTTCGGAGATCACGAGTTATTTTAGCTAAACCCAGAGTGGCACTGCCTGTAATAACAGCAACAACCCACATCGCCATTTACTGAGCACTAACCCTGTGCAAGATCTGGTCTACACTGCACGGCCCAGGGTGTGTGGCTCCTCCAACAGGAGGCCAGCCTCTGGATCTGTCCCTTGTGAGCTGTGTGACCTTGGGGGAGGATTAAATGGGCCAATGCAGGGACAGTGCACTGACATACAGACCTCAAGTGTCCGACGCATGGCAAGTGCCCGCCAAATGTGTCCCCTCGCGGTTTTAGCCCACTGAATCCCCACGACAACCTTATGACAGAGGCACTCTCATGTTTGGCACTTCTAAGTCAGGGGGCTAAGTCACAGGGAGGTTAAGTGACTTGCCCAAGCCAATGAGCTGCTAGGTGGCAGAGCAGGAGTTTGTTCCAACCTTCTGAACCCCAGCTTGAGTGCCCAGACTCTATGCCCCAAGCCTCATGGGCCCCCCACTCCAGGCCTCTTGGGGTGGACGGAGGTTGTGGGGGGATGAAGAAAAGTGCCATTTCCAGGCCCTCTCCTCCCCAGAAGGGACTGGACCTCAGCACTTTGAGGGTGGAGCTGGGATTGGATAACAAGTCTCCTCACTTACACCCCAGTTCCTGTCACTTATACAATGTTCCTTCCATGTCTCAGCCAGAAGCTTCAACCTGTCTGGCTCCCTGCTTTGTGCCAGCCCCAACCCTCCAAACAGTCTGACAGAGACACCGGTGGGCCCTCAAGAAGACCTCCAGATTGAATGAGTCTCCCCGCCGTGGACAAAGCAGGGGAAATCAGGCAAATACAAGGCGGCTGCATCAGGTGGGCGTGCACACACATACACGGAAGGAATGAAAAAGTGTAGTGTGAGAAAAGGGACAGGGCGGGGAAAGTGGGATGGCCCTACTGTGGACCCCAGATTCAGTGCGCATCCTACTGTGTGCCCGGGATTCAGTGTGCATCCTACTGTGAGGCCTGGATTCAGGTGTGCGTCCTGCTGTACGCCCCGGATTTGGTGCTCACCTACCATACACCCCACATTCGGTATGCAGCACCCACACGCTTCTTCCTACTCGGGCCCTCTCCCGCTGTGGGAGCAAAGATAACAGCTTTAGGCCCAGCAAGATGATTTCTCACTTAAGCTTAACCCCCAGAGCCCAGGTTTTATGTTGACCAGATAGAGGTTTGTTCTGTAGCAGTAAGGGAAGAATAAAGGACACCGTGATGACACAGAAAGGACTGGGGAGAAAAACTCTCTTAATACACTATTGTTTCTCAGCAGTTTCCTCTTTAAAAAGCAAGGGTCTGTTGGGCTCCTTGAAGGGGGTAAAGTTAAGAAGATGACAATGCCAGTCGCCAGCCTGGCAGAGGAACAACAGCACCATCCACAGCAAGACACTTGTCCTCTGTTTCAGGGGTGACCTTGTACTTGTCACCCAGGCTGGAGTGTGGTGGTCTGATCACAGCGCACCGCAGCCTCGAACTCCTGGGCTCAAGTGATCCTCCTGCCTCAGTCTCTCTAATAGCTGGGACTACAGACACACACCCACCCCCATGCCTGGCAAATTTTTTTTTTTTTTTTTGAGATGGAGTCTTGCTCTTCACCCAGGCTGGAGTGCAGTGGGCGATTTCGGCTCACTGCAACCTCCGCCTCCCGGGTTCACGTCATTCTTCTGCCTCAGCCTCCCGAGTAGCTGGGACTACAGGTGCCCGCCACCATGCCCGGCTAATTTTTGGTATTTTTAGTAGAGTCAGGGTTTCACCGTGTTAGCCAGGATGGTCTCGATCTCCTGACCTCGTGATCCACCCGCCTCGGCCTCCCAAAGTGCTGGGATTACAGGCGTGAGCCACCGCACCCGGCCTCCTGGCTAATTTTTTACTTTTTAGTAAAGACGAGGTCTTGCCATGTTGTCCAAGCTGGTCTTGAACTCCTGGGCTCAAATGATCCTCCCGCCTCCCAAAGTGCTGGGGTCATGGGCCAACCTTGCACCTCTTTCCTATCTTTTTTCCTCCGAATTTTCTGAATACTTTCAACTTGGGGTATTTGATTTGATTTAAATGGAAACTTACAGTTCCTGCCAGGGGTTCTAAAACAGACTTTGGAGCACTCAAGTAGCAGGCAGCAAAGCCAAACGTGTGCTAGGCACAGGTGCCCAGGCAGTTCCCATGATGCAGAAATCAGAATGGACTTTCATTGGGTGGATGTATTTTAATGTTACACAAGGAGATTAGCCCAGGAGTTTGGGTCTCTACTAAGAGTTTCGCCAAGGACAGACCCACTAGGAAGGAGAGGGACAGTAGGAATCTCTTGGAAGGAGAAAACTCTTCGTGGGTCCTGTGGGCAAAGACATGAACCAAGTGTGTTAAATGTTTAAAGAGACAGCAATCCCTGCCAGCAGTGTTGCTCTGAGGATGTGTGCTGGTTTGATGAAGAATATTTAAAATAGTCCCAGAAGTACTCATTCCATGAAAAGAGGAGCCATCATTATTTCAAAACTGGAATGCTATGAAGTCAGCCCTGACAGTGATGTTAGGGGGCGACGGGGAGTGCGCAGAGACGAGCTTCTCAAATGGGCATGAAAGTACAGTAGAGCGGAAGCAGGGGATTTATTTTTTATTATGCAGTTCTCGTCTCTAATCTGTACCTTGGATTTGTGTGCCACAGGTTCAGCAGGCCTAGCAGCCTGGAGAGGAAACATCGAAGCCCACAGGGACTTGGGATTACTTGGATGGGATCAATATTTCCTCCTCTGCTTGATGAAGGAGCCACGTGCATGGGCTCTGAAGGGCTTATGACTGTCCACCAGAGCCAGGCATGCTGCTCTGAGGTGAGACCAGAGGCAAGGCTGCCTGAGCTGGAACTGGAGAGGTGAAGGCAAACATTGCTGCTCCATCTTGCCCGAAATCCCTGCTGACACTTTTGAGATCAAGCTCTGTGTCTGAGAGGGGCGAGCCTGTGGATGTACTTAGTAAGATCTCTGGCACACACCAGGGCCTCTATATATGAGATGTGGTTTGGTTTAGGGGTTCCAACCTTATCCTCTTTAAAGTCCCAGCCAGGGTGCCACTGACGCCTGAAAGGGAAGCCCCCAACTCCCTGGACCCTTGAGTGCAGACTGGCTGCAGACAGCCTTTAGGGGTGATGTGTCCCCATTGGCCACTCCACAGCCACCTACGGGATCCTTCTGAAAGCCCTGGTGGAGCAAAGGAGGCCCTGTGGACCTGGGTCTCAGCCGCATTCCCCTTCAGCCCCCGCCTTCCATGGCAGCAATGCCGGCTCCTGGAGGAATCCACCTCCCGCCCCAATACGTTTTCCTGGCTGCACGTCTGTGCTCAAGTGGCCCCTCTGCCTGGAATGTTCCTGTCAGGCTAAGCCCTTCTCACCCCTCAGGACTCAGCTCAGGGTCTTCCCCATCCCAGCCTTGCCTGTACTCTCAGCAGCATCCTCTGCACACCCCCGCCAGGCACTTGCCAGACCTATGACCAGATGCCCCTGTCCCGCAAGCTGTGCTCTCCTTGAGGCCACACTTGCCACATCTCCATCCTCCCTGGGCCTGGCTCAGGGCCTCTGAGAGGACTGTGGCTCAGCACTGGGTGCGGCTCACCTAGCAGGAGCCTGAGTGAATGGGAGAGAAAGTGGACAGGAGTGTATGTATTGATTTTCAGCCACTGGGGAAAGGGGAGCGGAGTGAGAGGGAAGGGATGGGGTGGAGAAGCAGAGGTGGACGCTGCCTGGAAGGTGGGGCCTGAGCAAACAGGGAAGCCCCAGGATAGACGTGAGGGAACTTTCCAGGGTCCTGACTGCCTTCCACGTCTGCCGAAGGCCCTGTGCGAGGCTGCGAGGAGACGCACTGGGTCTTTGACATTTCTCAGGATTAAGGAATTAAGGCTTTTCATTTAGACGAAAAGAAAAAAGTTCAGTGCTTTCCAGACGGTAAAACGTCAGTTTCTGTCGCTGGCTGCCAGGAGAGTCCAAGCCCAAAGACACCTGAATTGTTGTGCACCCACTTGGTGTGTTATTATTTTCTGCAGGAACAGCCCTGCAGTCAGAGAAACATCCAAAGACATCTGGGCTCCCAGGAAAACACAGACAATACCACCTACTTCTCCATCAAACTTGAGGCAATGACTGGAGAAGAATGCAGACTGCAGAGCTGGGAGAGAGACCCCCGCCAAGAGGCAGCTCAGCCGCCAAAGCGCCGGGTGCCCCAGCCACCCCTGCTCAGTGGGGGAAACGGGAAATTGGGGCACAACATCTCAATCCCGGGTGCCTTCTGGAGATCACTGGTTGCGCCACTGGCCCTCCCAGAACCCTAGGGACTGATCCAGGTCCTAGACCCAGGATCCTGCCTACATCAGCATATCAGGGCTGCCCACAGGGCACTGCTGTGCGGCTCACTTTGTGACCAGAAGAGCAGATAACATGCCTGAAAAAATGGGAAGGCGGACAATGCTTTGGTGGTAGTGGGTGGGTCTGTCATAGCAGCTGGGTCTTGGGTTGACTTTACACATGACAGCTGGGCGCAAATTCAGGTCTGTCTGACTCCAGCCTATACCCTGAGCCACCGTGTCCACTGTGGAGATATGAGCACAGATGGAAGGGGTGGTCACTGAGGAAGAGGCCTGCAGGAGGAAGCCTGCCCACAGGGGATGGAGGGAGAACTTTCTCAGGAGACGAGAGTGTCACCATTGACAGGCACTTCAGAGAAGTTGACCAGGTGGTGGACAAGAAATTCATCTTGCACTTCATACCTATGAATTCAACTTCACACCAAGTCTGTGGGGCAGGTACTCTCATGGCTCACTGCAGCCTTAACCTCCCACACCCAAACCATCCTCCCACCTCAGCCTCCTGAGTAGCTGGGACCACAGGCACATGCCACCACATCCAGCTAATTTTTATTTTTTTGGGGAGACAGGGTTTTGCCATGTTGCCCAGGCTGGTCTCAAACTCCTAGGATCGTGATCCTCTGCCTCGGCCTCCCAGAGTGCTGAGATTACAGGCGTGACCCATGTGCCCGGCAGCATCTCTGTTTTACAGATGAGGAAACTGAGGCAAGTGAATCCACACAGGAAACAGGTGGGGGAGCCGGGACCTGATGACATGGCGAATGACTCTTAGCCACTGTGCTATGCGGTCTCTCTCTGGGATGGTCGCTGTGGGGAACATGGTGGGAGGTCAGCCTGGGCTTAGAGAGTGGATGGGTGGGGGCCGTCCTGCCACGCTGGCAGCCCATGCATGGAGTTTACAGCTCTATGGGCTGAGGACGGAGACCTGGGGAATGGGAAGGTCGGCGGTCTTCCCAAAAGCAGTTTTCAGATTTTGACCTGAGTACACTGCAGCCTGCACAACCCTTCAGGAAGAAATAAGCTATAGACATGAGAGATGACTACTCTGTGACTCCTCTAATGGCAGAAAGCCACAGACCACTTCCAGGGCAACGCAGCGTGCCCTAAGAAAGTCAACAGGATGGCCCAAGCTTTCCTGGTTCAATTTTAGCCATAAAACTGGGTCCATGTGAACTCCTGGGCCATGCTCACACTCAGCAGAGGCTGAGGGAGCCTTGTGCAGGAAAGGTACTGGGGCGGCATAAGAGGAGAACAAATGATCAAATCTGTCCTGAGTTTAGTTTAGACGCTTATGAATATTCAAACAAGACCATTAAGAGAGAAGGTGACGGTAAAAGGGTTTTCGGCTGTCGGATTGAGCCTAACGACCCTCCCTGCGGCTCTCAGCTCCCAGAGCCCCCCGCCGATGCTTCTGCTTGGCGACCTGGTCAATACAGTCCAGCTGTCAGCTGAGGGAAGGGCTGCCCTCAGGGATGCCCTGGGACTGTCTGCCGCTGCTCCTTCCCTGAAGCCTGTCGCCAGCCCACTAGTGGGCTTGCGCACAAATCTCTTGGACACACCACTCATCGGAGTCACGGACAGGACTTTGTCTTGCTACATGAAGTGGCCCATTTCCCTTCGCAAGGATGAAAGCTGTCCCCTCAGTTCTATCTGTTTGGGACACACTTGTGAGGCAGCAACAGAACGCACAGAAACAGATGAAAATGACACCACATTCTGTCCTTACAACGTAAGTTCTCCCTGTTGGAAAAAGTTAATCACCATTTAAGAGGCAGGGAGATGGTCAGAGGGCTGAGATCTGTAAAAGACAGAAGCGCCTTCAACGACTCTGGGAGGCTGCTCCCAGCTGTGGAGTCCCTCTGAGTGTGGGGGTCTCACCTGTGCAGGGCACCAACCGGGAACAGGACTGAGATCTGGCCTGAGGTCTTAGAACTTTTGTCACAACCATGGCCTCTTCCAGGCCTTCATCTGTGGCATTTGAAGAGAGACTTTGGGAAGGAAATGTAGAGAAGGCTGGTAGGAGGAGATGTTAGAAATTGAAAATAACGTGGCTGGGCACAGTGGCTCACGTCTGTAATCCCAGCACTTTGGGAGGCCGAGACAGGTGGATCATTTGAGTTCATCATCAGGAGTTCAAGACCAGTCTGGCCAACATGGTGAAAATCTGTGTCTACTAAAAATACAAAAAAAAAAAAAAAAAAAAATTAGCTGGGTGTGGTGGTGCACATCTATAATCTCAGCTACTCGAGAGGCTGAGGCAGAATTGCTTGAACTTGGGAGACGGAAGTTGCAGTGAGCCGAGACCACGCCACTGCACTCTAGTCTGGGCGACAGAGTGGGACCCCGTCTCAAATAAATAAAAAAAATAACGTAATGACTGTTTATGGGGCCTCTTTAGTGGTGTGAAACGCTGCAGCGGCGCCACACACCCAAGTAAGGTGTGCAGCACAACCTGACTCAGGGGAGGGTGACGGTTCCAATCCCTGGGGAATGATCCCATGTTGAAACAGTTTCCTTCCCTAGGAGTGGGAATGAGTGATAGGTTAGGATTTTTGAATACTATTGGGGTTGGCAGTCAATTTACGCTAGGTACTCCACGTACCCACCAATGCAATATCAGGTGTCCACCCACTTTTCAGAGAACTGAGTCTTCTAGGGCGGACTCAATCTCTTTTACTGAAAAGCACCTGGTGGCAACTGGGTAAACAGACCTTGATCAAGTCTGCCTCAGTTAGGGGCCAGTCTTGCATATTAAAAAGAATGAACAGGCCGGGCGCGGTGGCTCACGCCTGTAATCCCAACACTTTGGGAGGCCCAGGCAGGTGGATTACCTGAGGTCAGGAGTTCAAGACCAGCCTGGCCAACACGGTGAAACCCCGTCTCTACAAAAATACAAAAATTAGCTGGGCATGGTAGCGCATGCCTGTAATCCCAACTACTTAGGGGCTGAGGCAGGAGAATTGCTTGAACCTGAGAAGTGGAGGTTGCAGTGAGCTGAGATTACACCACTGCACTCCAGCCTGGGCAACAGAGCGAGACTCCATTACAAAAAACTAAAAAAAATAAAAAATAAAAATAAAAATAATCAACTAATAAATGAACAAAGGAATGAAGAAGCAAGCGGCACCCTGCCCAGAACGTGACCATGGACAATCCATTTGCTTACAGCTAAAAGTTCAGACGGTGCAGAACTGAAAGGGTTACTCATCCCTCTGCAATGACTGTGGATGGAGAGCTGGACATCTGCGGGCTACTTTCATGCTGTCCCTTACCTCTGACGAGAAAGCCGCAAAGTGTGTGCAGGTCCCTCTGGGCCCCTCTCTTGATGTCCCCTGCCTACCTGGGTGGTACACACACTCCACCTCTCTCTCCAGCCACCCTAGCAAGACAATGCAGTGAGTAGCTGCCGGTCTGCTCTCACTATCCCTAAATTGCTGGATGAAAATGCACACAGTTTTGAAACGAGGGGGTTAAAGAACAAAACAGTGGCTGCCCCTGCAGAATTTAAATGTCAGAAAAATATGAACACGCTTGAAACCTTTCCTGGCTCTTTGTGATTCTGCCCTTTCAGATGGTCACCGCCCCCCCACCCCACCCATTTCTAAGTCTCATTCTCTGAATCTACTCTGCTGGAGACTTGCTGGCTATAAAAAGCTTCTTCACCCTAGGACCACGTGCAAGGAGCCTCCACGGACCACAGTAAATGATGGGAACCTGTTAGCAGCCATAGACCCATAGCAAGCTGTCCCCAGCCCTCTGCTACTTCCACACTTGGGTAACGGGTCTAATGAGGAAGAGTGAAAAGGGCTTGCTGATGGCGTGAACGTCTGCAGACAAAAGGAAGGCAGAATTTTGCTTCCTGTGGTGGGATTTGCTACAGAAGCTCAGGTGCTCAGGCTGTAAGCCAGCGGGTCAGGCACGGGCCTGAGAGAATGTGACAGGGGCATGCTTCCTTTCTCCTACCTCCTGACATTGTTTGCCAGAAATAAAAAGGTGAGTGTTAGCTTGGTTTGGCTCTGCAAGGCAATCCCCCTCCCCTGTCACACTGAAGGAGAGACCTCAGGATTGGCAGGGGTGGGGGGCGCGGCTTCTTGCTTTCCCAGTTCTGCTTTCCCTCATTCTGGGCTGGCCACAGCTGCTTCTTGTGGGCAAGAAAGCAGACCTAGCACAGTGACTGCAACCACATAATGAAGGCCTAGGAGAGGGCGCTCTGGGGTTCTACCTCAGCTAGAGCAGGAGGAGAATTCCTCCATTAATGCCATGTGAGCTGCTGCTCGTGGCCCAGAACTCCCCTCTCAGAGGTGGGCACAGCTGTGGCACCTCCCACCACTGTCAGGACATCAGGGTACTATCTTCAGCCTGAGCAATCTCCTCTTCTTGATGACCAAGGAGCGTCCTCCAGCATGTCACGCTGCTCCCCAATGCACTTCATGCCACTGCTGCAGGCTGAGCTTTTCTGGATGATGCTGGGAACGAACCCCACCCTGGCCGGTCGACTTGGCTGGGTGCAAACAGGCAGAGCAAGTGGAAGATGTCTGCCGCAGTGCTCCCAAACAGCGTCTTTCTGGGAAACACTACAAGCAACATCAATCATGACACCCCATATATAAGTGGGTGGACAGGAGGAAAATAGAATTTTGAGGAATAGCAAATCCTAAAAAGCGGAGTTTAGAAATATTGCCACCGAATCCTTCTCTTTTGGTGATTTAGGTTTGAAATACTTAACGTCACCCTAAAAACTGTGCCAGGCCTCTGAATCTGCAAAGGACAACGTGGTCCCACCTCTGCATGTAGTGCAGGGCCTGGCAGTGGCACAGGGAGGTCTACCTGCTGGCCACTGAGATGAACACGATGAAACAGGCACGCCAGTCACTGCCCTGGGAATGGAGGCTACACCGCGCATGCTTCGTGCTTTCTACTGCCATCTCCCACAAGCTCAGTGACACAGAAACAGGCTTTTTTTTTTTTTAACAAGATACCAAACTCATTCTGTGTGATGATGATTAGTTGAAGGCTTTATGGATAAAGGATTAAGCTTAATTCTGTACATTATTTTCCAATATGTTTCCTTCATTTGACAGCAAATGGAAGACATTTTAGTTAGGAAGAGAGAGGACTCACTAATTTAATTCTTACTTGTCCCTGAAAAAAAAAGGACTTCAATGTTATCTGCCTTTAGTTGTAATCAGAAGGCACTACCACCTCTCCCAATTGTGGTTCTTTAATCTGGTACAGGTCAATATCAGAGGTTAAGTCCACTTAGTTAATAATAGGTGAAAGGAGCGATGATAAAGGAATCTCAGAAAGGCTTCTGCACAAATACACATGATATGCCACTCACCAGTGAGATAAAATTCCCATCCCTTAGAATTCATCAATTTTTACTACTTGAAGTGTGTTACATAGACTGGAAGGAAGGAATTGGCGGATGCTCCTAAATCTCTCCAACTAGACTAATATCAAATTTTAAACACTTCTGCTTCAGAGTGTTTGTAATTTTAAACAAATACAAAGAGTGCCCTGGCAGGTTATTTTCAAGGGAGGTAGGATAAAAATACAGCACTGTCTTTCTACATCTATGCTTCACCAAATCTGTGTTCCACACATTTTACAACTTCCTAATACACTTTCTGCTTGCATTAAAAAATACTTAATACTACAAGAACATTAAAAAAAAAAACACGCGAAAGCGAGCATGTGCAAGCCCCTCCCTCATCAAGGGTACTGGGATGGAAATGGACCATTGTTAAATACCAAGTGACAAGCCGCAATGCTTACAGCCCTCGAGAAGTCATCATTGGCCTTTTATGGAGACTGGAGGAGGGAACTCATTGCAATACCACAGAGGACATGAAGATAAGGACCAGGTTGAGGGGAAAAACCGACCATTTTAATGTTCTTCACTATTAAAGCAAACCAAGATACGGATAATGAGCAGTGTTCTTTCTCCTCAGAATATTTTTCAACCAGCCACTGGGGGAGAAATGACAATGACAGTCAGCACGGGGAAACGTTAGCATTGAAGGCTGAGACTTTTTGCATGCGAAACAAGTAAATACCTCCAGTATGGTGACTTAGGTAAGAACACTAAGATGAGAAATGTAGTTCCCTGCACTAAAGCCTGTGCATAACCACACCCTTCCTTCCTTTATGCTTCAGACCCAGGGACCAGGGAGGAAGAGAGGGTGGGAGGGAGGGAAGGAAGGAAGGAGGGAGGAAAGGAGGGAGGCTATTTTCTTCATTACATATCCAGGGAGCTCAGTTGGGTAAAGAGTGTTAGAAGAATCAAGCTATGATTTTGTCAAAACTTTATTTTAGAGCAGTTTTAGATTTAAAGAAAAGCTGCAAAGATGCAACAGACAGTTCCCATGTCCCTCACCCTGTTTCCCCACTGTTAACATCTTCCATTACTACGGTACATTTGTCACAACAAAGAAACTAACACTGGTTACTCACTAATAACTGAACTCCAACCTTTATTTGGATTTCACCAGTTTTTCCATTAGTAACCCCTCCCTCCCTCCCTTCCTCCTCCTCCTCCTTCTTATTCTTCCTCTTTTTTTGATGTAGTCTTGCTCTGTCACCCAGGCTGGAGTGCAGTGGCTCACTGCAACCTCCCGAGTAGCTGGGATTACAGGCGCCCACCACCACGCCTGGCTGATTTTTGTATTTTTAGTAGAGACAGGGTTTCACCATGTTGGCCAGGCTGGTCTCGAACTCCTGACCTCGTAATCCACCCACCTGAGCCTCCCAAAGTGCTGGGATTACAGGCATGAGCCACCGCGCCCGGCCCGATTAGTAACCTCTTTCTGTTTCAGGATCCAATCCAGGGTAGCACATTGTATTTAGCTGTGATCAGATCATGAATCTGTAATGCTTATATAGGTTCCCTAAATGTGTGGTTTTCAGCCTCAGACTACTCCTCTAATCCTAGACACCTGTCCTCTGCCTAGCCCTTATCACCAAAAAGGGGACAGGGGGCGCTGTGGATTGATGTACAGTAAACACCACTAGAGGGTGGTCCATGACACCCCTCTGATCCACTAAGTCCTATGCTCACTGCTTAATGCACACCAGATTTTCTTCTGGGGTAAGGAAATGTTTTAGAACCAGACAGAGGTAGTGGATGTACACTATTGTGAATGCACTTAAAGCCAAGGAGCATTCACTTTAAAATGGTTAATTTTATGTTATGTGAATTTCACCTTAATCTACAAAAGAGTCCTATGCTTCCTGGCACACTGTGGACACAACCATTCTTCATCGTGGGGATAACTCGGACCAAGCTTTCAAAATCACATCCCCCTCTGTATAAATCCCGTCAGTGGTTTCTCACTGAATTAAGGATAAAATCCAAATTCTGCACCAGGGCCTAGAGGCACCTCCCTGACCTGAGCCCTGCCTTCTACCTCCACTTCATCCCCCCTTCACGTGGCTGGCTCCTCCTTCTCACACTGCCTGCCTCAGTTTCCCCTACAAAGGCTTCCTCTGACTAGCCTAATCAGAAGGAGGCCCCCCTGTGGTTCCTGGCCACAGACCCCGGTTAACCACCTGGAGTTATTTTTTAGGCTTCCTTGCCTGTCGGAGTTTCCTCTGTGGCCCTGGCACCTAACAGTGCCTGGCACATGGTAAAGGGGCTCAGATACTTTTTTTTTTTGCGACGGAGTCTCGTCTGTCACCCAGGCTGGAGTGCAATGGCACAATCTTGGCTCACTGCAACCTCTGTCTCCCAGGTTTAAGCAATTCTTCTGCCTCAGCCTCCTGAGTAGCTAGGATTACAGGCGCCCGCCACCATGCCCGGCTAATTTTATATTTTTAGTACAGACAGGGTTTTGCCATGTTGGTCAGGCTGGTCTTGAACTCCTGACCTCAGGTGATCTGCCTACCTTGGCCTCCCAAATTGCTGGGGAGTGGACGCCTGTTGTTGAGCTGGATGAGGGAATGAATGAGATGATGGCCAACTCTCTTATTTCACTACTGGACGAGACCAGAGACGGAAGATGGATGAGAACAGAAGAAGCCGGCTGCTGCCCTGCAGGCAGCTGGCCCTGAGAACTGTGGGGACTGGTGGGGGTGTGGCGGTGGGGGCAGAATCCTCATCAGCCACAGGGCCTGAGTTGGTCCAGGGAAGGGGCCCTGCACTGTCAGGAGCCGGGGAAATGAATTTTCTCTGGTCACTTTTCATTTTGTCTGACATTTCCCATAACAGTTTTTCATAAGGAAGCCCAATATCTGAAAAAGATACAGTGTCCCCAGAGCACAAAGTGGGGAAGGGGCAGGGTGAGGGAGTGCCAGCCTGCTTCCCTTGGCCCATCCCTTGGGCACCAGTGGAGACCACTAGGGCTCTGAGAAACCGAGTTTTAAAACTAGGTTTTCAGAATACAGTGTTTGGAACATCTCAAAAACCTATGGTTTTCCTAAGGTATAATTCACATACAATAAAACTGCCCCTTTGTAGTAATACAGTTCTGAGTTTTGACAAAATGTACAGTTGTGTAACACCACCACAATTAAGATACAGAATATTCCCACCACCCCACATTCCCTTGTGCCCCTTTGGGGCCAAGTCCCTGTACCCTCCCCTAGGCAACCACTGATCTGATTTCTGTCCCTAAGGTTTTGTTTTTTCCAGAATGTCATACATATGGAATCAGACAGTGAGCATCCTTTTCTGTCTGGCTTTTTTTTCACTTTTTCAAAAGCCTCTGATTTGAGACCATGTTTAAACCTCAAAGCATTCAGGTTTTCCTAATGCCGCTTGAGTAAGAAGCAAAGTAAAACTTACCTTCTGGAATACTTGATAGTTGGATTTGGACCATATATCAAGCTGAGGGGAAAGGAGAGAAGGATCATCAGCATCGGTCTTAGAATTCAAGACTTCAAGAAATAATATTGTAACTACTGTTAACCCTTCTTAAACTTGAAAAAAAATCTGATTATAGAATAGTAGGATCTCAGGGTTGAAAAGGATCTTAAATGTCCGACTTAATTTCTTCTTTATCCATTTGTAGGTAAGTTAAGAAAAGTCAATGAAGGAATACAGCAAGTCATCTTGAGGCACCTGCTGCTTCCAGGGCTCCCGCAAGCTGAGCCCCTGGCTCACTTTCAACTTTGATTCTCACCACGGCTCTTGCATTTCTCAATGCCAAGGTCAATGCTACTTCAGGCCCTTTGCACTTGCTGTGCCCTTTGCCTGAATTGTTTTTCCCATAAACCCCCATATGGCTCTTCTTATACTTTCTTTAGCTCAAATATCACCTTATCAGAGAGGCATTTCCCAGTTACCCTATCAAAACATTCTTACCAGTACCTGTTACCTTGATTCTCTTTACTTTTTTCTTTTTTGAGATGGAGTCTGGCCCTGTCACCCAGGCTGGAGTGCAGTGGCGTGATCTCAGCTCACTGCAACCTGCACCTCCCGGGTTCAAGCGATTCTCCTGCTTCAGCCTCCTGAGTGGCTGGGACTATAGGTGTGCGCCATCATGCCTGGTTCATTTTTGTATTTTTAGTAGAGATTGGGTTTCACTATGTTGGCCAGGCTGGTCTCAAACTCCTGACCTCAGGTGATCTGCCCTCCTTGGACTCCCAAAGTACTGGGATTACAGGCATGAGCCATTACCCTGGGCCCTCTTTACCATTTCAAGATTTAAAGTTTTCACAACATTTAAAACTGCCTGAAGCTCTATTATTTCTTTGTTTACTTGTTTCCTGCCTGACTTGCCCATAGGATGGAAGTTCAGTGAGGACAGGAGGCTTGCCCTCCTTCCCACGGCCTCTCCAGGTCCAGAAATGGGGTCTGGCATGTCATGGGCATCAGTAGGTCTTTTCTGAGTGGAGGAAAGCTGGCAGCATTCAGCTGCTGAGCACCTGTTCCATGCCAGGCACTGCACTAGGCCCTCCACACACACTCATGTAATCCCCAGAACTGGCCCACGTGACTGGCCCCATGAACAGTCTTACTCTCCAGATGGGGAAACAATAGCTCAGAGCCATTCATGAGCCCAAGGCTATCTGGCGAGGCATCTTACAGATGGCCTCATCTGGTGGTGCTCAAATCCTGGCTGAGCATCAGAAGCCCCTGGGGGAAGGTTTTTGTTTTTTAATATACGGATTGCTCAGTTCCTCCCCTAGAGTATGAATCAATGGCTGGAGAGGGCCCAAGAGCCTGTTCCATTGTTTGTTTTGTAGCCCTGCTCCCAAGGGTAACTGACAACTGGCCGGTCAAGAGCCCCTGCTCTAGGGCACCCCTACTTGACGAATGAGGAAGCTGGAGGAGGCGTGAGTTGGCATGTGGGTAGGGCTCACAGTAAACCCAGTCCAGTCCTCCTCTGGCCACACTTGGTCACACACAGCGTACTTCAGTAGCTCATTCTAACCAAAACCATTTTGGTTTTTACTGGTTTGCATGATATACCAAATCAATGCCTTCTGTTTCAAGAGTTTAGAACAAATTAAGTTTCGCAAAAACAGAACTACCCACAATACAGTGCTGACAGAGACGGCTCAAGGGCAACGAGAAAACGAGAAAGCCATCACTGTGTCCCATAGGTGCTAAAAAGTTGACTTTAATATATGAGTCCAAGAGTTGAGTGAATGGAACACCTGGTCAATGGGCCTCTAGGAACCTGCCTTTGGGGTTGGCCAGCGGTCAGGGAGAGCCCTGGGCCATGGCGGTTTAGGCCTGTGTGGTGTGTGATTGATTTTGGAGCACCAGAAAGCACTGGGAAGCCATTGGACAGGAAAAGTCCTTGAAGAAGACAGGATGTGTTGCATTTGACCCAGGACACTTCAGAGCTCTGTGTCTATTCTGCGGAAGACACTAAAACCTGGCTTTCTGAAAACAGTGCTTGGAAATTAAAAGCAGGGCTGTGAACAGGCATATACATTCAGTTCTCCTGGCTTTTCCCTGTTCACAATTAGTTTCATGAAAATTTCACCGTGTTTGAAGACTTTTAGGACAGTAGAGAAGGTTAAGATGATTCTGAGGAGGCCACTCTGTACTTCTGCAGGAGAGGGCAGAGGTTTAGTTCATCAAACTCCATGACAAATCATGGAGGAGCTTTCATTGATCAAGCATTCATTCATTCAATAGGAAAAATGAACTTCAAGTTCACCCACTTCTCCCTACCCCCACTGCCTGCACCGTCTCCTTCTTGGATTGCCACAAAAACCCTCAACAGATCACCCTCCTTCTACTCTGGCTAAACTGCTCTTCAGAAAGGTGGTGTCAATTGCCAGTCAGTGCCCCCCACTTAAACCACCGGAGGGAGTAAGAATCTTAAAGATCTTCCAGCGCTGGAATTCTAATTTGACAGCTCAACACTTTGCAAGGGGAAAAGTGACGTTACCTCCAGATAACTCTGAGGGAAACCTCAAAAGAAACATATGAAATTAATTCCCCCACGTTATCAATTCTGTTGAAGAAAACTACTATTGGGCAGCTGGTCATATTTGGGAGGATAAATCGGGTTCGTATCACTTTCTCAGGGCAGCAGTTTAGCCCAGGGCTTAACAAATGCAGCATTTAAAGATTATTCAGGGGTTGCAGGATGAATAAGAATGACTTTTGCATCTTTTAGTTGTACCAAAATCACTGCCAAGATGACAGGGAGAAGCCAAAGATTCTAAATCTCAATTTTAGGAAGAGGAACACCGATGTCTGAACTTGGAACTAATATAGTTCTCCTTCCATTCTGAGCCCACAGCTGTTTCTTCTGAACTTCTTCACTGTTTACCCTTCCTGCCTGCTTACATCATACATAAGCAGACCAAGACATAAACACAGAGCCAAGAAAAACAGAAAAGAAGAATCTGCTAGATTAAAAAGTTATAGTTTTTATTTAAAAGATAAACATATTTAAAAATCCTTCAGTATCTGCAAAAGTTTTAATTTTAAAAAATCTAGAGAAAAATACGCATAGGTTTAATGAAAACATGGCCTCTCCAGCCTCACTGTGGATTCTCAAAACACACCGCATTTATTCAAAGTGAGGATGATGCTCTTTTTAAAAGGTTTAAATATATTATTCAGGACCCTAGGGAAAAGCTCCTACCATCTGGGACAGAAGGACCTTAGACAATACGGTCTATTTACCTGGCGCGCACGGGTGAAAAGGGACCCCTTAACCACAGGGCCCTCTTTTGCTAGGAATGCACAGCAGGTGGTTCGTACTTGATTTTCTGCTAGATTTATGCCAAAGAAAGCCACGGAAATGAGCATTCTGGAGGCAATGCCCTGCCTCTCCTCAGGGCCAGGAAGATTTCAGAAATTCATTTCAGGGAGCCAGGACTGATCCAAGTGAGTATTTATTAGCTTCGGCTTATTTGCTGCAGAGGCAGACATGGCTACCAATTCTTTGCTGGCTGCAATATTCAAAAAAGCATTCTGGAAGCTGCAAACCTTCAGCCTGATGAACAAGAAATTATTCTGAACTATGGTATCAGGAAAATGAAAGCGAAGCACCCTTCGGTATTCTGAGCAAGCATTAGAAAGATCTGAAAACACAGCAGTCAACCTTGTGGTAATTGGTGGCTGAGTCTGCAGTCTCAGGAGCAGCCTCCTGGCCTCTGGGGATTGCAGTTAGTATTTTAAGGGTGGGGTGTGGTCTGTTCTCAGGTGAAATGAAAACAAACCCTGCAGATGACCAACTGCTTCAGCACAGACACATCTGTTCTCAGGGCAAACACCAAGGTATCAAAAGACCTCTTGACACACAGGAAGAACTGGTGAAAATGGTGACAAATCAAATTTATTCACTGACAAGAACAATCAGAGCGACCCAATATCAGCAGGCAGGTGATTCTGTCTGCAGTGCTGACCACCACCACCACCTCCATCACAACCAGCAAGGGCAGATGCCATTTACTGATGAAGATGATGCATTCGGCCTGCCCTTTACCTGCATTACTTTTAAAATCCTTTTGGCAATAACATGAGGTTGATAAAACCATTTCCAATTCACAGATGAGGACACTGAGGCTCAGAGAAGTTAGGCAACTTGTCCACCATTGCATAGTTAATGCGAGGTGGGGGAATTCGAAACCAGGTATGTGTGCAGAGGCCCAGCTCTTACCCTGGGAGGAAGAGACTGCCTTCCAGTTAGACAGCAGGCAGGATGCCGGGGCTGCGCGCTCCCTAAACTGTCACTTGCGCAGCTCTTCTGGGAGCATAGTTCTGCTTTGAGGCCTGCTGCTGTGACAACCACTGCCGTTAAATTCATTTAACAGCAAGTGAACATTTTGGCAGCTTATCAGAAAGTTATCAATTCTCTACTTCATTCAAAAAACAGTGGAATCGATTCAAAATTATCTAAATAAAACTCATAAGCTACACAAGGTTCCAACTTTTAGAACCTTTATTTAGTAGCTTCATCTTGCAAGGTGAGCAGGTGATAGGCCTATCAGTTTGGGTACAATGCTGCAGACCAGCTATGGTGACGGATCTCTTCATGGTTACCCACGTTTTCAAAACCATAAACTTCTGTGTGGTCACCCTCTCAAATCTGCCCACCCTCCCCAGAGAATAAAAGAGTGAACAAGAGCCTCACCCAAGAACACAGTGTTACAGGTCTATTATTCTTCAACTTTTCACTTTCAATCAGGACATGCATTTGTTACTAAAAAACTGCTGAAAGCACAATTTCAGGGCATCCTCTGCATATGAATTAAACTGGATTCCCCTTTCCCTGGCTTTCACCCTTCCCCCTAGAAGTAACAAGAGGCCATTTTTCTGAAGGTCGTCTGAACAATTTCAAAGGCTATAACAAATCAAAATGTTCCCTGCATCGGATATCAAACAGGGCTGATGCCAACACTTATTAGAGAAATCAGATTCAGCTCCCCACCCCCTCGACCCACATGCACACACACAGCCAACTTTGAAGTGGGAAGAATGCGGGGATCAGAAATTACCCTGGAGACGGCTCTGGCTGTCTTTGAAGGTTTCCTTTGATACCACCATTTCTTTTCCTCACTTATGCTCGGAGGCTAAAAGCTGCCTTTTTTATTGATATGGGGTAATTAATGAAGCCATAGCATTAACATAACCTAAATCCCCTAAAAAGATAAATTCAAACGAGACACATATTTTTTTCAGTTAAGTCTGACTGGTATAAAATCAGGACAATGGCCAGGTATTCATCTTCAGTCCTGCCTTTTAACATGCTGAGTCATGGCTCTTGCTACTCCCTGATTACAATGAATAAGTGGTTGGTAAGTCCGAAAAGCATTTTTATTTTATTAGAGGAATCAGGCTATTGGTCCTTGGTATCAAAAATATGCATTGCAGGTAAAGAGACAGGATGCTAGGGTCGTGGTGGTGGTGGTTATAGCGAAGTGCAAAGTGATAGCCTTGCTGGGCTGGATTCTGATGGGGAAAAAACCCGCAAGGTCTGGAAATTAGGGGTGGTGCTGGGCCACTACAGCAGCAATAAGGATAATGAAACTTTCGAATGTGCTGGTTGCTTTGGGCTTGGAGGACACAGACAACTGCACAGGCAGAAGTTAAGCCCATAGGAAGCTTCCTGAGCCACACCCTGGGCCTCTGTGGCTGTGCTCCAGGAGACTGCAGCAAAACACCCCCCTGCAGCCACCTAGGCACCAACTCAGCAAACGCAGGGCTGCATCCCGGGAGCAGCGACGTCTCCAGCAACAACGTGCTCTTGTAGAACACATGTCAGGCCCCAAGGGCTCCTTCCAGACGCCACATTTCATTTGGGATGTGCCAGACAATTCAACATATTAATTGCACTAATGCCTAGATAGTATATAAATAAAGTACACACACACAGAGTACTCAAAATAGAGCACTAATAATGTCTGCGTGGTTTATTTTTATCATTTGTGAAGTGCTCTGAAAAAAAGGGGCTAATCAAATTGGCTAGGATTAGATTCTGGGCGGAGCAGTCATTTGAGAGCTTCTCTGCCAAATGTGGTCAGTGTGTCCTTAAAATAACAAAGGGGCCTGGTTCTCTCAGTCTTGCAATTTCCACTTTTAGGGTCCCTGCTTACTGCTTACAGTTGTAAAGGGGGATGCAAGCCTTCCTGTCCCACCACATTTCTGATGTCAACCTAGGTCCCAAAGGCACAGCCATTTTCCTTCGGAGGAAGAGAGAAGCCAGGCTAATCTCTCATCAGGAGGGCCCGAGGTCTCCCTTTACTCGTGTGTCTCCTTTATCCTTTGACTTATTTATGACTTCAATTCCTGCCGCTCCTTTTAGTCCCCATTTCTCATTTTTGATTCTCCACTTTCCATTCCAGCGTAAGCATTTTCATATCCCAAGCAGGCTTTTTCATCATCTCCTCCCAGACAGGATTGGACTCCTACCGTGCTCCTGGCACAGAAGTGCACCCTAGAGACAGAGAGTCACACGATGGAGCCTGTGCCCTTGAGGAGCTCCCGGTAGATGCAGGATTGAGATCCAGCCCTGTGTGGCTGTGGGCAACTTTACCATTCTAGGTCTCAGTTTCTCCATGTGTAAAACGAGTCTAAGAGCAGCGCCTATGTCATGATGCTGTGAGGAGGATTCGACAGCCACCGTGGGCAAAGTTCGCTTTGTGCAGTGCCTACCTGACCAATGTATGTTAGTATTGTTAGTATTTTTATTAATTGCAAGATGGACATGTAAATAATCATGATGCACTAATACTAGTACTAGTAAAAGATTGTTCTGAATTCTATGGGTGGGTGGATAATGATGATTACTCTGTGCTGTAAGGAGAGGCAAACCCAAGTCGGCCATCTCTAGAGCCCATGCTCATAAGCAAAGAGGCTCTTGGGAAAATGGAGACAGGACGGGAAGGAAGATGGCATTCAGCCAGTGTAAAAGGAAGAGTAAAACTTTGTCAGGTGGACTAGGAGGGATCCCAGGGCAAAAGGCACAGAACGTGCAAATACCTGAAAGAGTCTGGCATGTTGTGGGAGCTACAGGGAACACGAGGCTGGAGATAAGATGAGGTGTGTGTAGAGGATGCCAGATGAGGTCAGAAAGGAAGGCAGGGGCTGTGCCATGAGGCATTTAGACGCCTTGCAGAGGAGTCTGGATTTTATTCTACAAGCCAGAGTTTTCAGAAGTATGTTCTACAAAATGGCAATGTCACAATATGCTCTAAGAATAAAGGAAGAAAAAAAGAATTTGGTGGCCAAATAAGTTAGGAAAATATTGCATACTCTCTACTCCCTGTAAGATATTCATAAGGCACATCAGCAAACTGGTTTCCACAGTAAAGAAACCCACTGAACTTTCTCTAACCCAGAGTTTCTCAAACTTGTTTGACCATGCATTGCTTTCTGCCTAACATCTATTAATATCCTACTTTCCTACTTTGGGGAGGGCTGCTTTGGGCAAGGGGGAGATGGCAAAAAGAAAGAGAATCATCCGCTTGCATGTGTATTTTAGGAAGACAGCTCTGGAAGCCAAGTGAAGGACAGACTGTGAGGGAAGCAAGACTGGAGACTAGAAGTGAGGCGGTGCGTGCATTCTTCAGTGCAGAGATAATGAGAGCCGGAGAGGAGCGAGAGGGGTGGAGAGGGATGGGGGGCCCAGTTTGAGAGTTACTTAAGAGGGAGAACTGCCAGTAATCACTGACAGCCTAGACCAGCGGGATGAAGGGAAGAAAGGTTTAACCAATTAGGTGGTGGTACTGTTAACCAAGATAAGGAAAAGAGGAGGGAAACTGAGTGTAGGGAGAGAGATGATGAGTTTTGTTTTGGACAGGCTAAACTTGAGGAACATGGGAAGTCTGATCTAGAAACAAATCATGAGTGATCCTTGTGTGGGTGACATGGATGAGAATGGCCAAAGAGAATGTGCAGAGGGAGAAGAAAACTCTGGGAAACTGGGAAGTCAAGGGGGAAGACAAGAAAGAAGGAAGTAACTGGAGCAGCTGAGGAGGGGTGTTCAGAGGCGTTTTGGAAGCATCATACCTATGAGACTCTATACTCCAAGACCCTTATTTTAAGTTAGAATAAAAATAACACTAGTTATCATTTACTGAGTATTGACTAGATGGCAAAGTGCCAAGTGCTTTATGTGTATTACTTTGGACACTTTCAGTAAGGGCCAATTAAATAGAATGTTAAAGGTATCATGCAAAGTAGGTAAATTTCCACTCCTTCTTACGATCTCAATTCAGAGCATGCTTCATTTGCACCCTAAGTTTGGTAACCCTAGTAGCACGGTCCTGATTATGACTCACCTTTCTACATATTTGTTCTTCATCTCTCCAATTCGTTTGTAAGTCCTTGGCAAGCAAGGGCTATGTTCTGTATCAGGAGTGACTATGAAGTTGTCAACTTTGAAAAAACCCAACAAGAATGGCATCTCAAAATGCCACTGCCCATGGTCTCTGCGAGGGTATACACTACCCTCGGTGCTGCTTCTGCTGCTGACCGACAGTGTGGAACCTTCTGGAGCAGCTGTCAGAGTTTACAAATCAGATACACAGACCACACCTGACTGATTACTTATTTTACATGCGTGCTCCAAAGACATTTGGTTTTTCCAAAAAGAAAAAGGAAATCTCCCCTCAATGAATGATTTAGTATCAACGAGGAAATTTACGAAAACTGGGCACAGTCCTTGCAGCAGGAGTAGCATCCCACGTAGACACTTGTGTGGAATGTGGAAATGCTGGGTTACTTGTTCAAAACACACATCTCATTATATCACGGGCTATGCTTCTTATGTAACGCCCTGCTATGTGCTAAGCCACAGTTACCACCTTTTTTTAAAGAACATTCTATTCTCATTATAATGTGGCTGTTGGGTGGTGAGTGCTAGTATTCATACTAACAAACTTTTACATTTTAATGAGAGTCACGAGGAAGGAAAGGCTCCCGATGGGGTGGGGAGACCAGGCTCCCTGCTGACAGTGGCCTGGGAGAGTGTGGGGCATCTCAGGCACAGTGTTCATTACACTCTGGTGCAAACACAAATGAAGGCTGTCAGCTCCCATCAGCATCGTCTGACGCTCTCTGTGGAGCCATACGGAGACTGTACAGTCAAAAGGAATTAGGGGTTCACAAGGGTGAACTTTCCATGAAACAAGTCATCCGTGGAAATAACACGTCTTCTTTCAACAGCAGTATTCAATATATGCTGCTGTGCACAGCAACTTCCTAAGGGCAACTTGTTAGTTTTGTGGAAAAAGAGTGTCATCGGGTTGTGTCAAATGAATGGGAATTTTCCTCGTGGTTCTAGGAAAAGCAAAATGCTGAACCTTGGGCTATTGAGGAGCTGCTTGACTTGGGGAAAAAAATCCATTTCCTCAGAAGACACATTTAATGAGGCAACTGGGGTCTAAGGTGATAAATTAGAAATTCAACTAAGGGCATCAGGCTTAGAGGAAAAAGCAGAAGCTTGATGAAGAATGCAAGCAGAGAGAATGAAATGTTTTTTCACAAAGTGTTCATCCTCACACTGACAAATCTATGTTTGCTGGTCATTTCCGCTATGATTGCTAGTTTTTAATGCCATTTATCTGGGATTCGACTACGTTTGTTCTGGGATGCAGAAAATCAAGGAACACACAAGACTCCAGAATGCTTACCTTGCCATCTTCTGTGTAGACATTCTCGTTATATCCCTTTACTATTGTTCGATCGATGAACAGGCTCCGCATGACGACGATCACTTTCAACACCTTTCCCAAGGTCACCTGCCAAAACACATGTAAGCTGACACTCGAACATGCAAATCACACAAAGTTGGGCAGGAGTGTGAGAAGAAATGACCACCTGGCCAATCCAGTGAGACTGGATTCACGGTGCTGGCCCTGTGGACCCTCCAGTGCTGGAAAATGAACTCTCAATAACAGCAAGTTCTTTCTGTAATCACTGAAAAATGTTTTGGGCCTCAACTCGTCTAACTTCCCTAAATTTATTTATATTTTTGGCTTACAAACTCTGAGGATAAGTTTCATATGTTTACTATCTGCTGGAAAAAGTGAAATCCTTCCCTTTCCCATTTTAAGATTTTCTTTTTCAAAGGCGAGGATTCTGCAATTCTGGCAATTATAGGATTTAGTGAGCGCGTTGTTTCATACTATGTCATGGCCCTGTGTATACCTATGCAATATGTACAGAGTACAATATACAGAGCAAAGGCAAGTCCCAAATGCCTCTTGGTTGAACTATCTATTTATAGTAACTGGTAAAAGTGGAAAAGCAATACCAAATAAAGTCAGGAGGTAAAAGGAAAGTAGCTGAATTTTATCTCCAAAAAAGAAACATGATCCTGGAAATACATTTAAGTGCTTTTACTCTCAGAACCTAAGCACATATTATACATTTTAAAAAAAAATCCTAAAAAAAGTGCAGTTTCATGTATGCCAGGGAAAAAGGAACCTGCTGTGCTTGCTGGAATAGGCTCAGCACCAAGAATAGAAACAGCACCTTCCTTTCTTTAGGGACACTATTGTGTGGATATGGCTGTTTCCCTCCACCAAAACTCAGGTTGAAATTTTATCCCCAGTGTGGTGTTGGGAGGTGGGGCCTAGTGGGGGGTGTTTGGGTCAAGGAGGCGGATCCCTCAGAAATGGCTGGGTTTCTTCTCGAGGTACTGTGTCCCTGCTCTGGCGAGACTGGATCAGCTCCCTCGAGAGTGGGTTGTTATAAAGCCAGGACACTCCTTGGGTTTTGTTCTTCACACATGTCTGCCTCCCCTTAGACCTTCCACCATGTTGTGATGTTTGTGATGCAGTGCAACAGAAAAGCCCTCGCCAGACGGTGAAGCAGATACGGGCATCATGCTTCTTATACTTCCCAACCAGCAGAACTGTGAGCTTAATCTCTTTTCTTATAAATTACCCAGCTTCAGGTATTTGGTTATAGCAACAATAAACAATATACGGATGAAGACGAGGGGCTCATGTAACTCTTCTAAGACTTTGCTAAAGCTTTTCATTTCATATATGAGTCCCTGGACGCAGACCCCAGCCCGGGACCCACCCGCCCATAGTCTGAGTTGCTCTGATGAGGCTTTGATGTCACAGAATTTGCTGAAAGAAAGCCCTGTTGAGCTGCCTAAAAGTAAGAGCCTTAGCCCCAAATGGCAATCCTGATCCTTCAACTCCAACCTGCCATCAGTTTCTGGGGATGCCACCTCCAATCACCCCTTCCTTATGTCCCCATTCCTTGCAGTTTTCCAACTGATCATCCTCAACAACAACCTTCCTCTTTCCTTGATTAGTCCTGGGTATCAGTGAACACCTCCAACATTTGATTCCTTCAATAATTTCAAGCGTTAGGTTGATAGCTCTATTTCTGTATATTTTAAATAGTACTGAATACAAACATGGTAAGAAAAAACATTTATTTACATTTAAGGGAATGCTAATAAAGGCATCCTATTTCTATATAACACTTTTAAATATTGTCACACCATGTAATGTTCAGTGGGTCTCTTTATTTTTTGTTGTCCTATGTCCAGTCAATGGGTCATTTTTTTGTGTAACTGAAAATCCCTATCTAAGGATGCCAATAAACCATGGAGGTAGAGTGAGTAACTCTGTCTTTAGTCAAAATGGAGCCTACTGGAAGAAAGGCAGGGAGGGAGAGCAACTGAGTTATAGTTTTTTTTTTTTTTTTTTTTTTTTTTTGAGACGAAGTCTTGCTCTTTCAGCCAGGCTGGAGTGCAGTGGTGTGATCTCGGCTCACTGCAACATCCATCTCCCAGGTTCAAGCGATTCTCCTGCCTCAGCCTCCCAAGTAGCTGGGACTATAGGCGCACACAACCACATCTGGCTAAGTTTTTTGTACTGTTAGTAGAGACGGGGTTTCACCATTTGGCCAGGCTGGTCTCAAATTCCTGACCTCAAGTGATCCATCTGCCTTGGCCTCCCAAAGTGCTGGGATTACAGGCGTGAGCCACCACGCCTGGCCAAGTTATAGTTTTGTAGTTACGGGCACTGAAATCGATACCTTCTCACTAGGCTAAAGTGAATGTAGGTCCAACACATTCTCCACAGCTCTCCTCTGGAAGGGCCACTGTTTGCAACTGCACATTTTAACTTTCTTTGTTAATAAGCCTAGGTGACTAAGCAATTGTTTCCTGAAACACCAAAACCTGGCTGACATTAATTAAATGATAAATTGCCTTTGTAATTTAAGTTTCTTAAGATGGATTTTAGAAATACACACTAATAACGCCAGAAATTTTATATTCAAATTTTTTCTATTAAAAGTTAATTTTGGTATTTTAAAGTTAACTAATACTTTAAAAAGTTAAAAATATAAATGTTTATTATGGGAAAATCTAAAATTAGAGAACAAAGGAAGAAGACAGTTGTTCCTGGTCTTGTGATGGAAAGATAATCACCATTAACATTTTGGGGTACTTCCTTTCAATCATTTTATTATCAAAGGCTTATGGTTTTTGAATTTCTAACATCGTTATAATGAAACTATATATGTATATTTTCTTTCTTTTTTCTTTTTCTGAAACAGAGTCTCGCTCTGTCGCCCAGGCCGGAGTGCAGTGGCGCCATCTTGGCTCACTGTGACCTCTGCCTCCCGGGTTCAAGTGATTCTCCTGCCTCAGCCTCCTGAGTAGCTGGGATTACAGGCGTGCACCACCATGCCCAGCTAATTTTTGTATTTTTAGTAGAGATGGGGTTTCACCATGTTGACCAGGCTGGTCTTGAACTCCTGACCTCATGATCTACCCTTCTTGGCCTCCTAAAGTGTTGGGATTACAGGCACAAGCCACCATGCCCAGCCATGTATATTTTCAAATCAAATTTTTCCTTAAAGCTATGACAAGTATTGTTCCATACTGCTATATAGTCTTCAAAATCAGTGTTGCATTGCTGCACGACATTCTATTGAGAGGATATCCTATAATTTCTTTAACCATTCTCCTATTAGTGGACATTCGGGTTACTTCCAAGTTTCCCCTAATATAAGTATGGCCGCAGTGTATACTTTCGTTCACAAAGTTTTCACCACATTTGGAATTATTTCCCTAGATTTGCAAAGTCATAATTACTGTGGCAAACAATATAAATATTTTAAGGCTTTTGATATAATCTGCCAAACTGCTAACCACAAGGGTTATGCCAACCAGAAAGGTATGAACACACCTATTTCATTCTGTTCTTGTCAGCGTTGGGCACTACTAAATCAGATCAAAACAACGTAAAATCCAACAAACCCTTTCCCTGCCCAAAGTGCCAACTTAATTGATTTTTAAAAACTTATTATGGAAGATTTAAAAACATATACACGAGTAAATGAAATAGTACAAAGAACCCCACGAACCCATCCCAACATCAACAATGACCAACTCTTGGCCAATCTTGTCACCTCCACCTCCACCTCCTTTTCCCTACCTATGTTACTCTTCTGAAACAAATAACAGCCATGGTATCGCTTCATCTGTAAATATTTCTCAAAGGGCTCCAAAAGCACAAAAGCAGAACCATGACACCCACATCTAATACAATAATAACGTTCCAATATTATCAAGCATGTTCAGATTTCCAACAGTCTCATAAATGCCACTTTATTACAAGTCTGCTCATATCAGGATCCAAATATGGTCCACACAATGTGACTGGTTGACATGTCTCATAAGTCTTTCCCAAACTAAAGAGATCCCCCTCCCAACCCCATGCCCCCATTTTATCTGTTGAAGAAACTGGGTTATCTCCTACAGAGTTTTCCACAGTCTGGATTTTGCTGGTGGCATCCCAGTGGTATACTTTAACATGCTGCTCCTTCCTCTGTACTGCCTGAAAATTGATAATTAGATGAGATGCAGGTTTGATTTTTTTTTTTTTTTTTTTTTTGGCAAGATGACTTCCAGGGCTGTAGTTGTTCATGGATAGTCAGTATGAAAAGTCTTGCACTGGCTTACTTTTGGGATCTTTTGAATCCATAGAGCTCTATGAAGTCTGTCAATTCTTATTTATTTATTTATTATTTTTGAGATGGAGTCCCGTTCTGTCACCCAGGCTGGAGTGCAGTGGCGTGATCTCGGCTCACTGCAGCCTCTGCCTCCTGGGTCCAATCGATTCTCCTGCCTCAGCCTCCTGTCACCACACCCGGCTAATTTTTGTATTTTTTTTTTTAGTAGAGATAGGGTTTCGCCATGTTGACCAGGCTGGTCTCGAACTCCTGACCTCAGGTGACCCACCCGCCTCAGCCTCCCAAAGTGCTGGGATTACAGGTGTGAGCCACCGCGCCCAGCCAATTCTTATTTTTTATAGAGCCAAAAAAGATCCTGGTGCTCATCTAAGTTGAATAGGCATAGAATTATGGCTTTATGCATTTTTTTTTTTTTTTGAGATAGTCTCGCTCTGTCTCCCATGTTGGAGTGCAGTGGCACGATCTTGGCTAGCGCAACCTCCCCTTCAAGGTTCAAGCGATTCTCCTTCCTCAGCTTCTCTAGTTGCTGGGATTACAGGCGTGTGCCACCACACCCGGCTAATTTTCATATTTTTAGTAGAGATGGGGTTTCACTATGTTGGCCAGGCTGGTTTTGAACTCCTGACCTCATATGATCCTCCCACCTCGGCCTCCCAAAGTGCTGGGATTACAGGCATGAGCCACTGCGCCCGGCCTGGATTTTTAACATGGTCATAATATACCCAGTTTTGAAGCCTAACATTTTGAGGCTTTAGAATCAGGTCTCGGCTCTGCTGTTGGAAAGCCTGGCCTAGCTACCTACCTTCTCTGAACATCTAAATGGAGATAATGGTACTCCCATCTCAGAATGACTGTGAGGAGTCAGTGAGACAATGCACAGGTGAAGGGGATGGCACAGGACCTGGCACAGGGAGTGCTCAGTGGCAATGCTATTGTTACTTGGCCCAAACCCCTGTTTGGACTTTATGGAGGTGAAATGGTTTGAAGCCAGTTAACATCAAAGCTGGAACCAGAAGTGCTGCTGTAGCCAGGTCAGTGAACTGGCTGACCTGGCCCTTATGTTAATTTTCCCTCCTGCTGTCACAACTGGGGCTACAAGAAGCTCAGAGGGGGTAACAGTTGTGCTGGACCTGAAGGATGAATAAGACCGTGGGGTCTGCTGAGCGACCACTGAGTAGAAAGTGCCTGCGAGCCTGCGGTTCAGGCAGCCAGACCTCCTGGTGATGGCCATTTGGTGTGCAAATCAATTGCTCCTACTCTCCAGCACTGGGCTTCAGGCCCTCATTCTCCACTTGCAGGCAGTGTGACCCAGGGCAACTCTGACAACCTCTGGTGCCTGTTTACTCAGCTGTGAAATGTGGTGGGACCTTTTGAGGAAATTGAAGGAGGCGATCCATGTAAAACTTGGACCTAGGGGTGCGGTACACAGCAAAGCTCAATGGCTGTTAGCGTCCTTTCTCTTCGGAGTGTGGTGCGGCAGGAAGGGTAACATAACAGGAGCCCTCCTGGCTCTGCCATCGAGATGGAGCCTGGTGTGTGCTCTCTAGCAGTCCTTCCAGCCCTCACATCACTCTACAATGATTCTGATTCTCATGTGCCTGGCATGTGCCAGTTTCTAACGTATCTGCATGCACCAGGTTGTAGTGACCTTGAACTTTTTGATAGACTGATAAGGCAATGCAGCACATAGAGGCCAATGGGCATCTTTCCACAAACTAGCCAACGCTGGTCACAGTCAGAAGCAAAACGCCCACTGACGGGGGCTACAGGTTGGCTCTTGGCAACTGCTATAGGATACCACTAATAAAAGCTAATGCCATCTGGTAATGAAGCGAGCTTGCTGTTGCCAAGGTAACACTTTTCTATACCAAGCAGCACATTTCCAAAGAGCTCGCTCACTACTCATGGTAGAGAGTCAGGGGAGGCACTATGTTTCCTGTGCAGGCATCAAGGTGCACTTGAAGAGGAAGTCCAGCCCGCCTCCCATCTGGCCATCGCCTCTCAGAAGTGCATTTAGAAAAGCTGCCCCTGCCTAGCCCCCCCATTAGGTCAGCTGCACTCTGGGCAGCGGGGGCTGAAATCGGTGGTCTTCTCTATCTGCTTTTCCAGCAATCGCCTGCCAAGCTGTATTCCACGAAGAGAATTTCTAGTCCACTGTGGCAAGGCAAGTCACAAGACAGGAAAGGAAAAGTGGGAGGAAAGTAGAAAAAGTATTTAGTTCAGCTCTGCCAACTGATGTCTAACAAAAACCTAACAAATCTGGTGGTTGAAATGTTATCTCTACTGCCTGACCATGTGAGCTGAGAAGGTGAGAGGAGCTGGTCACTTAAAATGTTCTTCCCCTAGAACTCGTGTAGGGGGAAAAGTGCTTTGAAACTGAGTGGTATCTGAGTCTAGGATCAGGGGAGGTGAGCTGACCAAAAGCTTACCTGCACGAGGAACCTGGGGCCAGATAGCATCCCCAACCTGGCAGAAAGCATCTGTGTGGGAGGTGAAGGGGGATAGTTCAGGGGTTTGTCAGTTAGACAAATGGTGGCATGTCTAAGCCCTGCTTTGGGGGAGGGGAGTGTGTTATTAAAAAAAAAATCAAAAAGAAGCCAACTATTTACGTAAAACCATCCATGAATGTTATTTTCTGTATACAAAATAAAAGCCTGATATGTAGGTGCCCTTAAGGGGTCTGTTGTAATTTAAATGATGTTTTTCCAAGTATAGCAGAAAGAAAGAGAGAGGAAGAGGGAGAGGGAGAGAGGGAGGGAAAGAAAAAGAGGGTAAGAGAGAAGGAGGGAGGAGGAGAGGAAAGAGATACAGAGGAGGAGAGGGGAGACACAAGGAGAGAGGGGAAGAGAGAGAAAGGGGGAGAGAGAGAGGCGAGAGAGACAGAGGAAGAGATGGGGAGAGATGAGGAGAGATGGAGAGAGAGAATGGGGGGGGAGCAGGGGAGACAAGAAGGAAGGGTGGAAAGGAGGGGCAGGCGGGCACACCTAAAGGAGATTTAGGAAGTGTTTTCCTTCATAGAATACTGAGAACTTTTCTCTTTGTACTAATTCCAAAGAAAGAACAGGCTAAGGTGAGTGAGTACAGTGAGCAATGTCTTGTTGAAGAAATGTCTGTACTGTGTGCAACACTGGGCAAGGACACTGATTCACAGAATCATACAACTGCAGGGCTGAAAATGATATAAACAATCATTTTCTCTAACTCTCCCATGTCTAAAGAAGTAAACTGAGGCCTAGGGAGGTTAAGAAGTATCAAATATGGCTCCTACCTTAAAAAAGGTGACAAAATCGACATATGCCTGGGGTCACTGGAGGGCACCTAAAGTGCTCTGCCACCTAGAGCTCACAATGTGCTTGAGGAACGGAGGGAGGAGGGCACTGCCTCACTGAGCTGCCTGGCACAACCAGAAAATGCCTGGTTCAGCACCTGCCCAATTCACTGCACATTTTGAAAGGGTGGAGCTGGCTATATAGATGAGCAGTTCCCAAATGGGGTTCCAAATGGGAATCTCCTCCAAGAGGTGTTTTTAGATATGGTCTGTAAAAGCTGATCAGTGCCCCTACACTTTTCCTAGGGGGTCTTTCCTCCATATCATGCAGATTTACCCCTTTGCTCTGGAACAAGGGCAGGTGCATGCACACAGGGCAGGCAACTTTCTCCTCTGTCTGCCTAACAACCCGGGATTCAGCCCAGGCAGTTGTCTTATTCCCATTCTTAATAGAAGGAAGCTGAAGTTTTGAAAGATTTGAGGCCAAGGTCACTGGTTTTCTGTGAAGGGCCAGAAGCTGCCTCTTGCTGTTTCCCTACCTCATGCCTGGCCCATGACCCCACGTCAGTGTCTATAAATCACAAGCAATGGTGACCAAAGAGCCTTGAGTCATGGACTCCTCCAGCCACCCAGCAATCCTCCTCCAGGGCTCTGTTCAAGGGCTCAAAGCCTTGCCAATCCAGACTCCTGCCTTCCCTCACAAATGACTTCATACACACACCACTGACCCCATCTCTAAGACGCTAATAAACTACTTGCTTCCTCTAATTGCAGCATTTTTTAAAAAGTTAGCACTCTGAATTCTGCACAGCTGCTAGGTATGTGTAGCCCTGACAGACTCGTGCTGGGCGGAGTTGTCCTCTTAACAGCAGGCTCGAGAGCTGCGGCAGCAAGGGGGATGAGGGAAACCGGCTATTGCTTCTTTCTAGGAAAACTGTAAAATTGGATACAGCCAAAAGAAAACAGAGACAGACCAACTCTGAAAGGCTGAAACGCTGGCAGAGCTGGGGCCAAGAAGATAAACTGTCATGCCAGGGAAGAGGCGGCCACCAGGACTCTATCGAGCAGGACAGTAACTGAATCACGAAGAGAAAACGGAGCGATGTGACTTGGAAACCAAGAGGCCAGACCGAGGGACTGTCAAAGCTAAAACCGATGTTCTTCTATGCTGAAGGTCACTCATTTTGCTCTGCAAAACCCAACCAGTTGTGCCTCCGATGATAAAACACAATGTAATATAATGCGATACAGGAAAGGAGAAATGGCCCTGGGGGTGACTCCCATGTCCGGACTAGACTCCAGATACAAAGTTGTTATAGCCCTAAGAGGTGAATTATATTTTTCCTTTGACAAGGACCCAGGAAAAATGAGGCAGACAAACTGAATTTAGGGTCTGTTTGCCAACAAGTCAGAAACCAACGTGCCAGCAAGATGGGAGCTACAGTTCTGGACTCTGAGAGGAAAAAAGACCTGCATTTGTGTCTTGGTTCTGCTCCTTCCTGGCTGTGTGACCTTGAGCAAGTCACTTACCCTCTTTAGGCCCCAGTTTTCTTGCCTGTCAACCCTGGAAGGAATGACACCGTGCATGTGAAGTGCTCAGCACCACATCCGAACCATGGCAGGGCTGCGTCAGTGGTAGCCACGGGGTGTATTAGTCCATTTTCACAGTGCTGATAAAGACATATCCGACATTGGGCAACATACAAAAGAAAGAGGTTTATTGGACTTACAGATCCACATGGCTAGAGAGGCCTCACAATCATGGCGGAAGGCAAGGAGGCGCAAGTCACATCTTATATGGATGGCAGCAGGCAAAGAGAGAGCTTGTGCAGAGAACTCCCATTTTTAAAACCATCAGATCTTGTGAGATCCACTCATTATCATGAGAATGGTACGGGAAAGACCCGCCCCCGTGATTCAATCATCTTCCACCAGGTCCCCCCCACAACATGTGGGAATTATGGGAGCTACAAGATGAGATTTGGGTGGGGACACAGAGCCAAACCGTATCACAGGTATTACCCCATTAGTCCCCTCGGCACAGGGAAAGGCAGCGTGGGATAACCAAGGGTTTGGAGCCTGAGACCCAGGTTCAGATACTACCTCTACCACGTACAGAGCAGAGTGGCCCTGAGAAAGGCAGCCCACAGGCACCTTGGCTTTCTTACTTCCAACATGGAACCCTCTCTAAGGACTGTACAGCTGATGCTACTGAGCGTCCGTGAGAGCTACGGTTGGACACTGCACTCAGTAGGCACTCCCTGCATGGTGGCAAATATTATCACTGTTGTCATTATTTTTTTTTTGAGACAGTGTCTCACTCTGTTGCCCAGGTTGGAGTGCAGTAGCATGATCTCAGCTCACTGCAACCTCCACCTCCCAGGCTCAAGTGATCCTCCTGCCTCAGCCTCCCAAATAGTTGGGACTATAGGCATGCACCACCACACACAGCTTTTTTTTTTTTTTTTTTGAGACAGAGTCTTGCTCCGTCACCTAGGCTGGAGTGCAGTGGCGTGATCTCGGCTCACTGCAACCTCTGCCTCCCGGGTTCAAGTGATTCTCCTGCCTCAGCCTCCTGAGTAGCTGGGATTACAGACGAGTGCCACCATGCCTGGCTAATTTTTGTATTTTTAGTAGAGATGGGGGTTTCACCATGTTGGTCAGGCTGGTCTCGAACTCCTGACCTCGTGATCCACTTGTCTTGGCCTCCCAAAGTGCTAGGATTACAGGCATGAACCACTGCACCCAGCCCAGCTAATTTTTTGTATTTTTTGTAGAGACGGGGTTTCGCCATGTTGCCCAGGCTGGTCTTGGACTCCTGGTCTCAAACAATCCATCTGCCTCAGCCTTCCAAAGTGCTGGGATTACAGGTGTGAGCTACTGCGGCCAGTCTGTTATCATTATTTTTAAAAATTATTAAACACCCTGCCTAATAAGACGTGTTTTATTTTTATATTTTTATTATTTTTTTAGAGACAGGGTCTTGCTCCGTTACCCAGGCTGGAGTACAGTGATATGATCATAGCTCACTGCAGCCTGGAACTTCTGGACTAATTTTTCTTTTTTCTTTTCTTTTCTTTTTTTTTTTAAATAGAGATGGTGGGTGGGGGGGGGGGGGGTCTCACTATATTGCCCAGGCTGGCCTTGAACTCCCGGCCTCAAGCAGTCCTCCTGCCTTGACCGCCCAAAGTGCTGGGATTACAGGTGTGAGTCATTGTACCTGGCTAACAGGTTTTTTTTATGAGGTAGTTTATTCCACTCATGAGTGAACTGGGGTCATTTGCTAAAGAGCCATCAATGTTAACAAGTTGGGCAGCACTTCCCATTTTCCTTAGCTCTTCTATATTCTCCTCTCTTCTAAATTCAGAAGTATCCTGGTTGGAGGGGAATTTCAACACAGTGGACTAATCCATTTGCCAAGTGTTATAAAAGGTTTTCATGCCTCGGAAGGGTTATGAAAGTTTTCCGTCTCATATTGTAAATATAAATTTCTTCACAATTTTTCTATCTCATCTCGTCTCCCTTTCAATAATAACAACACAAGTTCACATAAAATGTAAAGAAACAAAGACAAAATAGAGAATCGTGCTTCCCAATCTTGGTTTCATGCTACCTCTGGGCTTCCCTTGCAGTCTTGGGAAAAATCCCCCAAACTATCAAAATTAGCTCATTTAATTTATAAAACATATATTCAAATATATAAAATACAGCCCTTCCAGGGAAAGTGAATACAGAATTAATGCCAATGCCTGTATAAAAATAGGGCCTCCAATCCAAAAAGATTCTATGTGAAACATGTGGGATACAGGTTACCTGACAAAATGGGAAGCTACCGTTTTCTTGAACATACTGAAAATGTCAAGGTGCTCCTAACAGATGTGAAGAGGAATCCTCGACAGCACACGTCCTTTATCTGTATGTGACACTGAACATGACAGTAATGAAGCCCGCCTCACGTTGTGTTCCTGTCTCACTGAAACTACGTGCCACCCAAGGAAGCTGCTGTTTTCTGTGCTGGGTGGAACCAGCTGGTCCAGGGGTAGGCACCCTACACAGTGGCCTGGTAGAGAAGGCTCTGCCTCATACTGCTTAGGCCAACAAAACTGCCTCCTTCCAGGACCAGGCACAGTGGCTCATGCCTGTAATCCCAGCACTTTGGGAGGCCGGGGTGGGAGAATTTCCTGAGCCTGGGAGGTTGGGGCTACAGTGAACTGTGATCAAGCCATTGCTCTCTAGCTTGGGTGACAGAGCAAGATCTTGTCAAAAAAAAAAAAAGAAAAAAGAAAAAGAAAAAGAAAAGAAAAAACCAACCTACCTCCTTCCAGAATTTGGACTGCAGAACATGGAGAAGAACCTAGAGCTGCCTTGGACTGCAAATTGTTTGCCCTTCCAGTTCCTTCTTCCTCCCATCTACCCAACAAATATCTGTTAAATACATATTATGTGCAGGCACATTAGGCACCCAGAGTGAGAAATGAAATAGACATTCACAGAGCTAACAGTCTAATGAAGGAGACAGGCAACGAAGAAGTGTATAAATACAGAAATAGAAATTACAAAGAGTTATGAAGGAAATGAACAAAACGGGGATCGCTTAAAGAGAGATTATTCAGGTAATATCTACACGTGAAAAAATGACATTTAGAACAGATCACTCAATTATTCACTTGCTCATTCATTTACTCAAATATTTATTAAGTACCCACCACGTGCCAGGTGTTGTTCTAAGGACTGGAGACTGAGCAGGGAATACAACAACGTGTGCTCTCAGGCTTGTACGTTCTTGGATGGGGGACGGGGTTGTGGGCAGATAATAAACAAAAAATATTTGGTCCTTATGGGGCTGTGAAGACAATAAAGCTGGACAAGGCGGTTGGTTCAAGTGTGGTTGGAACCTACTGGGTAAGACAAGGTCATCCATGTCCAGTGCTGGAGCAGAGCGGCACAGGCCGAGAGGGCAGCACCTGCAAAGGCCTGGCATCCTAGGAACAGAAAGGAGGTCGGACAGGTGGGCAAGAGTGTGGCTGGCCACCAGGGGCCTTTGAGGCTCTGATGAGGAGCTGAGTTTTGTCTGGGTGAAATGGAAAGCTACTGTAGGGCTTTCAGCAGAGGAGTGGCATGTCTGATGTGTGCTTTTAAAGGAACACCTTCCTGGCTGCATTGCGGAGGCATCAAGAGAAGAAATGGAAAGACCAGGAGAGGGAATGATGGTGTTACTGAAAAGGGGTCCTGATCCAGACCCCAAGAGAGGGTTCTTGGATCTTGCGCAAGAAAGAATTTGAGGTAAATCCATGAAGTGACAGCAAATTTATTAGGAAAGTAAAGGAAAAAAAGAATGGCTACTCCATAGACAGGCTGCTCAACTGATTATACTTAGTTTCTTCTTGATTAGATGCTAAACAAGGAGTGGATTATTCATGAGTTTTCCAGGAAAGAGGTGGGCATTTCCCAGAACTAAGGGTTCCACTCCTTTTTAGTCTATATAGGTTAACTTCCTGACATTGCCAGGGCATTTGTAAACTGTCATGGTGCTGGTGGGAGTGTCTTTTCAAATGCTAATGCATTATAATTAGCATATAATGAGTAGGGAGGATGACCAATGGTCACTTTTGCTGCCATCTTGGTTTTGGTGGGTTTTGGCCGGCTTCTTTACCACAACCTGTTTTATCAGCAAGGTTTTTGTGACCTGTATCTTGTGCTGACCTCCTATCTCATCCTGTGACTAAGAATGCCTAACGTCCTGGGGATGCAGCCCAGAAGGTCTCAGCCTCATTTTACCCAGCCCCTATTCAAGACGGAGTTGCTCTGGTTCAGATGCCTCTGACAATGGCAGCTTCAGCTAGGGTGGTGGCAGTAGACAAGTGAGAAGCCAATCAATTTAGGAATTGATAGGATTTGCTGATGGAGTGGATATGAGGAGTGAGAAAAAAGGGGAAACTAAGTAAGGAAGCCTGCAGGCTTCTGGTTTGAGCACCAGGTAATGATTTTGCTATTTATTGAGAAGAAGAAGGGAAAAAACCTGGAGGGGAAATATCACTTCCTTTTCACCAAGTTTAGGATACTTTTGAAATATGTAAGTGAAGAGTGTAAATGCGCAGGCCAGGCACAGCTGAGGGCTGAGCTAGAGATAGTTCAATTTTATGAACAATAATAATAGGCCCTCTTTTTCAAGGTAATCTGAGTGAATCTCAGATAAGCTGATGCTCATCCTAAACCCACTCCTGTGAGCAGCATTAGCTTGGACTCTGAGGGGCTCAAGGGGGCTCTTCCCCAAAAGTGGTGGGCCGCTGGACTTAAACAGGACTGTCCTCTTGATGAGGCAGATTCAAGTCCAGGTGAAGGTGGTCCCCACACAGACTTGCCGCTTGCATTAGAAGGGTACCACAGTGCCCTCTGTGGCAAACTTGGCCCTGTTAAATCTCCACTTCTTCTGCTGATACCCTGTTAGGCAGCACTGGCTTTTTAATATTTTGCCTGCAGGATATATGCCAACTTGACCTTGATGTGGAAAATTTTAATACAAATCAATATGTGGACAAGGTCACTTTAAAAATCCAATTAATATGAATGGAAAAATATGTCCCACAGTTCTGTGAGCTGAAAGTGGAACAGTTGCAAGTTAGCAACAACAAGAGAGGCAACCATACAACGTTTGGGTTCTTGTGTGTCTGAGAATGCAGCTCTCTGTGTCCTTAGATACATGAGGTAGTTAGAATACTGAAAACTTTTTTATTTTACTTTTATTTAGGGTAGCTTAAAATTAAACTGTAGTTTGTTTGAAGAAAAACATAAGATACACTGAAAACTGTGAATTCCTATAACCTAATTTTAAATAAATTAAACTCTGGACTTCAACTGACCCAGGAATCCCTAGAGAAATCTAAGGCTTTTATAAGATTTGAATAGTAGCAGTTTGCATTTATGTAGAATGCATTTACAAAACTGTTTGCAATGATCACCATGATATAAGGGGAAACCGAGGCACTGGTATTTAAGAGTCTTGTTTATTCCTACAAGCATTATTCAACCAGGGCTCTAGACACTTCCTGTCAGGCCTCTGAGCCCAAGTCAAGCCATTATATCCCCTGTGAGTTGCACGTATACATCCAGATGGCCTGAAGTAACTGAAGATCCACAAAAGTAGTAAAAATAGCCTTAACTGATGACATTCCACCATTGTGATTTGTTTCTGCCCCACCCTAACTGATCAATGTACTTTGTAATCTCCCCCACCCTTAAGAAGGTTCTTTGTAATTCTCCCTACCCCTGAGAATGTACTTTGCGAGATCCACTCCCTGCCCCCAAAACATTGCTCTTAACTTCACCGCCTATCCCAAAACCTATAAGAACTAATGATAATCCATCTCCCTTCGCTGACTCTCTTTTCAGACTCAGCCCGCCTGCACCCAGGTGAAATAAACAGTCATGTTGCTCACACAAAGCCTGTTTGGTGGTCTCTTCACACGGACGCGAATGAAATTTGGTGCCGTGACTCGGATCGGGGGACCTCCCTTGGGAGATCAATCCCCTGTCCTGCTGCTCTTTGCTCCGTGAGAAAGATCCACCTACGACCTGAGGTCCTCAGACCAACCAGCCCAAGAAACATCTCACCAATTTCAAATCTGGTAAGCTGCCTCTTTTTACTCTCTTCTCCAACTTCCCTCACTATCCCTCAACCTCTTTCTCCTTTCAATCTTGGCGTCACACTTCAATCTCTCCCTTCTCTTAATTTCAATTCCTTTCATTTTCTGGTAGAGACAAAGGAGACACGTTTTATCTGTGGACCCAAAACTCTGGCGCCGGTCATGGACTGGGAAGGCAGCCTTCCCTTGGTGTTTAATCATTGCAGGGACACTCTCTGATTATTCACCCACATTTCAGAGGTGTCAGACCACGCAGGGATGCCTGCCTTGGTCCTTCACCCTTAGCGGCAAGTCCTGCTTTTCTGGGGGAGGGGAAAGTACCCCAACCCCTTCTCTCCGTGTCTCTACCCCTTCTCTGCTTTCCTGGGGCAGGGGCAAGTACCCCTCAACCCCTTCTCCTTCACCCTTAGCGGCAAGTCCCGCTTTCCTGGGGCAGGGGCAAGTACCCCTCAACCCCTTCTCCTTCACCCTTAGTGGCAAGTCCCGCTTTTCTAGGGGGCAAGAACCCCCAATCCCTTATTTCCGCACCCTGACTTATCTCTGTGCCCCAATCCCTTATTTCCGCACCCCGACCCCTTTCCTGCTTTTCTGGAGGGTAAGAACCCCCGAACCCCTTCCCTCCGTGTCTCTACGCTCTCTTCTCTCTGGGTTTGCCTCCTTCACTACGGGCAACCTTCCACCCTCCATTCCTCCTTCTTCTCCCTTAGCCTGTATTCTTAAGAACTTAAAACCTCTTCAACTCTCACCTGACCTAAAATCTAAGCGTCTTATTTTCTTCTGCAATGCCGCTTGACCCCAATACAAACTCGACAGTAGTTCCAAATAGCTGGAAAACGGCACTTTGAATTTTTCCATCCTACAAGATCTAAATAATTCTTGTCGTAAAATGGGCAAATGGTCTGAGGTGCCTGATGTCCAGGCATTCTTTTACACATCAGTCCCTTCCTAGTCTCTATGCCCAGTGCAACTCATCCCAAATCTTCCTTCTTTCCCTCCCACCTGTCCCCTCAGTCCCAACCCCAAGCGTCGCTGAGTCTTTCTAATCTTCCTTTTCTACAGATCCATCTGACCTCTCCCCTCCTCGCCAGGCCAAGCTAGGTCCCAATTCTTCCTCAGCCTCCACTCTTCCACTTTTATCGCCTCCCCTCCTCACACCTGGTCCGGCTGACAGTTTCATTCCGTGACTAGCCCTCCCCCACCTGCTCAGCAATTTCCTCTTAAAAAGGTGGCTAGAGCCAAAGGCATAGTCAGGGTTAATACATCTTTTTCTTTATCCCAAATCAGATAGCGTTTAAGCTCTTTTTCATCAAATATAAAAATCCAGCCCAGTTCATGACTCGTTTGGCAGCAACCCTGAGACGCTTTACAGCCCTAGAACCTAAAAGGTCAAAAGGCCGTCTTATTCTCAAAATACATTTTATTACCCAATCTGCTCCCGACATTAAATAAAACTCCAAAAATTAAATTCCGGCCCTCAAACCCCACAACAGGATTTAATTAACCTCACATTCAAGGTGTACAATAATAGAAAAAAGTTGCAATTCCTTGCCCCACTGTGAGACAAACCCTAGCCACATCTCCAGCACACAAGAACTTCCAAACGCCTGAACCGCAGCGGCCAGGTGTTCCTCCACAACCTCCTCCCCCAGGAGCTTGCTACAAGTGCCAGAAATCTGACCACCAGGCCAAGGAATGCCTGCAGCCCAGGATTCCTCCTAAGCCGTGTCCCATCTGTGCGGGACCCCACTGGAAATCAGACTGTTCAACTCACCTGGCAGCCACTCCCAGAGCCCCTGGAACTCTGGCCCACGGCTCTCTGACTGACTCCTTCTTGGCTTAGTGGCTGAAGACTGACGCTGCCTGATCACCTCGGAAGCCCCGTAGACCATCACGGATGCCGAGCTTCAGGTAACCCTCGCAGTGGAGGGTAAGTCCGTCCCCTTCTTAATCAATATGGAGGCTACCCACTCCACATTACCTTATTTTCAAGGGCCTGTTTCCCTTGCCTCCATAACTGTTGTGGGTATTGACGGCCAGGCTTCTAAACCTCTTAAAACTCCCCAACTCTGGTGCCAACTTGGACAATACTCTTTTAAGCACTCCTTTTAGTTATCCCCACCTGCCCAGTTCCCTTATTAGGCCGAGACACTTTAAATTATCTGCTTCCCTGACTATTCCTGGATTATAGCTACATCTCATTGGTGCCCTTCTTCCCAATCCAAAGCCTCCTTTGCGTCCTCCTCTTGTATTCCCCCACCTTAACCCACCAGTATAAGATACCTCTACTCCCTCCTTGGCGACCGATCATGCACCCCTTACCATCTCATTAAAACCTAATCACCCTTACCCCGCTCAATGCCAATATCCCATCCCACAACATGCTTTGAAAGGATTAAAGCCTGCTATCACTCGCCTGCTACAGCATGGCCTTTTAAAGCCTATAAACTCTCCTTACCATTCCCCCATTTTACCTGTCCTAAAACCAGACAAGACACACTTCTGCTCCTTCAGCATTTATTCTCCAAAGGATATCAGGTATCCCCCTCCAAAGCTCAAATTTCTTCCCCATCCGTTACCTACCTCGGCATAATTCTTCATAAAAACACACATGCTCTCCCTGATGATCATGTCCGATTAATCTACCAAACCTCAATCCCTTACAAAACAACAACTCCTTTCCTTCCTAGGGCATGGTTAGTGAGGTCACAATTCTTACACAAGAGCCAGGACTGCACCCTGTAGCCTTTCTGTCCAAACAACTTGACCTTACTGTTTAGCCTAGCCCTTATGTCTGCATGCAGCGGCTGCCGCTGCTTTAATACTTTTAGAGGCCCTAAAAATCACAAACTATGCTCAATTCACTCTCTAGATTTCTCATAACTTCCAAAATCTATTTTCTTCCTCATACCTGACGCAGATACTTTCTGCTCGCTGGCTCCTTCAGCTGTACTCACTCTTTGTTAAGTCCCACAATTACCATTGTTCCTGGCCCGGACTTCAATCCGGCCTCCCAGATTATTCCTGATACCACACCTGACCCCCATGACTGTATCTCTCTGATCCACCTGACACTCACCCCGTTTCCCCACATTTCCTTCTTTCCTGTTCCTCACCCTGATCACGCTTGATTTATTGATGGCAGTTCCACCAGGCCTAATCGCCACACACCAGCAAAGGCAGGCTATGCTATAGTACAAGCCACTAGCCCGCCTCTTAAAACCTCTCATTTCCTTTCCATCGTGGAAATCTATCCTCAAGGAAATAACTTCTCAGTGTTCCATCTGCTATTCTACTACTCCTCAGGGATTATTCAGGCCCCCTCCCTTCCCTACACATCAAGCTTGAAGATTTGCCCCCACCCAGGACTGGCAAATTAGTTTTACTCAACATGCCCCGAGTCAGATAACTAAAATACCTCTTAGTCTAAGACACTTGCTCTAGATAGGTAGAAGCCTTTCCTACAGGGTCTGAGAAGGCCACCGCAGTCATTTCTTCCCTTCTCTCAGACATAATTCCTCAGTTTAGCCTTCCCACCTCTATACAGTCTGATAACAGACCAGCCTTTATTAGTCAAATCAGCCAAGCAGTTTTTCAGGCTCTTAGTATTCAGTGAAACCTTTATATCCCTTATGGTCCTCCGTCTTCAAGAAAAGTAGAACAGACTAAAGGCCTTTTAAAAACACACCTCACCAAGGTCAGCCACCAGCTTAAAAAGGACTGGACAATACTTTTACCACTTTCCCTTCTCAGAAGTCAGACCTGTCCTCAGAATGCTATAAGGTACAGCCTATTTAAGCTCCTGTATAGACACTCCTTTTTATTAGGCCACAGTCTCATTCCAGACACCAGACCAACTTAGACTGTGCCCCCAAAAAACTTGTCATCCCTACTATCTTCTGTCTAGTCATACTCCTATTCACCGTTCTCAACTACTCATACATGCATTGCTCTTGTTTACACTGCCGGTTTACACTGTTTCTCCAAGCCATCACAGCTGATATCTCCTGGTGCTATCCCCAAACTGCCACTCTAAACTCTTGAAGTAAATAAATAGTCTTTGCTGGAAGGACTATGCTGAATCTCCTTAGGCACTCTAATCAGATGTCCTAGGTCCTCCCAATTCTTAGACCTTTTAGACCTTTTATACCTGTTTTTCTCCTTCTCTTATTCCATTTAGTTTCTCAATTCATCCAAAACCGTATCCATCACCAATCATTCTATACAACAAATGTTTCTTCTAACATCCCCACAATATCACCCCTTACCACAAGACCTCCCTTCGGCTTAATCTCTCCCACTCTAGGTTCCCATGTCACCCCTAATCCCGCTTGAAGCAGCCCTGAGAAACATCGCCCGTTCTCTCTCCATACCACCCCCCAAAAAATTTCACCGCGCCAACACTTCAACACTATTTTGTTTTATTTTTCTTATTAATATAAGAAGGCAGGAATGTCAGGCCTCTGAGCCCAAGCCAAGCCATTGCATCCCCTGTGACTTGCATGTATACATCCAGATGGCCTGAAGTAACTGAAGATCCACAAAAGCAGTAAAAATAGCCTTAACTGATGACATTCCACCATTGTGATTTGTTTCTGCCCCACCCTAACTGATCAATGTACTTTGTAATCTCCCCCACCCTTAAGAAGGTACTTTGTAATCTCCCCCACCCTTAAGAAGGTTCTTTGTAATTCTCCCTACCCCTGAGAATGTACTTTGCAAGATCCACCCCCTGCCCCCAAAACATTGCTCTTAACTTCACCGCCTATCCCAAAACCTATAAGAACTAATGATAATCCATCTCCCTTCACTGACTCTCTTTTCGGACTCAGCCCGCCTGCACCCAGGTGAAATAAACAGCCATGTCGCTCACACAAATCCTGTTTGGTGGTCTCTTCACACGGACGCGAATGAAACTTCCTTCTCAGATTTACCACCTCTACCCCTGTATTTTACTCCTGATTAATGAGAAAATTTTATTTTATGCCAAGAATTACAGAACCACACAATAAATTATAGGAATGTATTATGTATTACTATTATTACTGGATTCTTCCATATTGTTCTATTTTCCTTGTTACATTGTATCCCATTTGGAATCTCAGCTTTTCTATCCTTAAACCAGGTTGTAAGAGAATATAAATGATTAAGCATCTACCTAAAGACAAAACTGCCTTGTAACATCAAGGAACAGCAGCAAATTATGTAAAATCAGAATGTGATATTAGGGGTGCCAGTGAAATAACATAAACCTGTTTCTCAACTCATTTACATTTGGATTTTTTTTTAAAGGGCTACTGAAGGGCCCAGAGCTGAGTAATACAGCCAAGTCCCACACTTTGCATGGCTTTTTCAGCATCCTAGGGAATCCTCACGGATTTGAAGTGCAGATGTCCTGCTATGCAGGGCGAAAAGAAAGCTTCCATCTAAACAACACTGGCTAAGGTCACAGACAATTGTGTGAGCGTGTCTGTTCACCTCCACAGATTACACTGCAGCAACAAATTAAAAGGAGCCCAACTCTTTGCAGCCAAAGGACAAGCTGCTGCCTTGCATAATGTCTGCTCTGTCCTCCCCTCCTGGACCGGTGCAGAGGATCGTTTTGCATTTTCCTTCGTTCGAAAATAATACAAACCAGCAGACTTCCCATCTATCCCTCCCCACCCCCCACAACCACCAGTTACCTCATCTGCCACTAGTATTAATGCTCTTCACATACTCATTATTCTTTAATGATGCCTGTTTGTAAATAGCAAGATGGGATGCAATTAAACCATGAGAGGCTAAATAAACACACATACTAATTAGGATCTTTACAAGAGATTTTTTTTCATGTATAGACTGGAATTTACCTTTCATTAATCTAACTTAATTGCAATAATGCACCAATAAAGAGTCAACACAAATTAAGTGCTCTAAATGATTTCCCCATATTAAGGATGAGCAAGTGATCCTTCCTTTGGGTAACAAGCCATAGTGTGCAGGAGGAGGAGACTAAATGGGAAAACAGTACCACTAAACATTAGGAGGATTTTGGCACTAAGATAGGTATTGACACCATTATCAGAATGCTGGTGCTTCAGATGCCTGAAGTTAATGAGGTCAAGGTCACAGGTTCAAACTGCAGATTCATCCCTCTTGCGAGTCAACTAGCTTTGCTTGGTTCCATGTTAGCAGACATCACCCCTTACATGTGTCAGCTGTCACTGGTTCCAAGAGAGATCAAATAAAGGTTTGGAACAATGGGTTCAAATCCATTCCCACTCCTAGAATAATAATGGCCAGGAACATTTGCTTCGTGGCAAGGCAGTAGATATTTCTGTATGAAAAGAACATCTGTTATTTGCAGGAAAAGAAAAGTTCTCATGTTTTAACCTTTGATTCTAGAAGGTGTGAAAGATTATATACATTTGGCAACTAACTTGAAGCAAGAATATGATGGTATATCAACATTAGATATAGTCTTTTAGCAAAGATGCAGAGTACCTAGCAACGTATTTATTAAACAGGTGCTGACTGAGCCCTGCCTAGATAGCAGGTGCTGTGCATGGTCAGGAATCTAGAAAAATGTCACTCATCTAGAGCACTCTCCATCCTTTTTACTTTTCCTTCCCTAATCACTGCTGTTAACTGTCTATTGCCTTTCTCTCCTGGTCAAACACAGACATGCATGGAGATGCAGTGGCCCCAACTTCCCTCCTGCCCCACAGCTGAGCCAGTGGTACTGCTGCCTTAGAACTGGCAAATCTTAAAAAGCCAGGGCCTGAAAAGTCCAGAAAGGCAAGAGGGCTGAGCCAACCACCCCGAGGAACTGAGACTCTACATTAAATTATATGACCAAGAGACCAATTAGATTCTGGAGTTCCTAATTTAAAAAGAAGTATTTGGGAAGCTCTCCTTGACATTTTCCAAAGTCTACTTCATGAAAAGGGGTCTGTGGTCAAGCATGTCCAGGAAACAATATGCTTCTCTTGAAGATTCACAGTGTGTATGAATTAAAGGCTCTGAAAAAGACTGCAACTAAGGAAAGTGCTTAGCTTTCTTTAACCAGTGAGTGCTTCCTAAACTTACTGCGCACATGAACTTCCTTAAGAATTACTGTTCTAAGAAACCCACTTTGGGAAACACTGTTACATTAGTATCAGGAAAAAATAACTTGCTATTCAACCAGGCACTGGTAGCCTGGATCCTAGTTTTGTGGTTTGATACCACACCTGACTTCACTCACTCCCATGTCACTCCCTGCAGGTAAAAACATGACAGCAATGCTGCTCCCCACTCCCTTACCCCAGAGTCTGGAACCCACTGAACCTGACTTCACTGTGCAACAGACCAACAGAGGCTCCAAGGATAGGAAATGGCTCCCTGACAGACTGTGGATAAAAATCTATCAACTCTAAGACGTTTAATCGCTCCCAGTTCAAGAACTTTCAAAGATCCACTCTTAAATTCCTTTTTATGGTTACATTATAAGTCTCTGAAAACCCAGTCTTGTAACAGCATCACCAACAGCCCTCACTTAATCACTCTGGTAGATCATATATAAAAACAAAACAGAGCTAAAAAAAATCATTCCATGTTAGCGAGCAGATGTCTAGCCCATTTGCAATTAATACGACCCACTTCCATACAATCAGACTGCTTAAAATTCCTGGAACAAGATGTAAAAGTTAAGATGCAAATGTTCTGATTTTAATGAGAATGAATGGAAACTATAAAATCCTCTCTCCCTTTGAGGGTAGGTACAATCTACATATAAGTCCCAACTGCACACTAAATTTATCAACAAAACAATCATTTGATAAAGCCTGTGTGAAGGAAGAAAATAGAACTGGGAAAGTCAGAAGTATTTTCAGAAAGCACTGCCTACCAAAATTACATTTGATCAAAACCATTATTCTTTTAAAAAACTTCACTCATTTCAATACATTTCCCCTAGTCCCCTACATGCACTAGGAGCTTTCTGTATTTCTTTGAATCTCTGTGACCTTTTCATGGATAGTAGCAGAGATTGATAAAGAAAGACCAGGACTTGGGCATTTCATGGATCTCACTTCAAATCCCAGCTGTACCACTTAATGTGACCTTGAACAAGTTATTGAACCTTCCAAGTCTCAGTGTTCTCATCTATAAAATAGCGATAACATCTTCGGCTGACGGGTGAGTGTAAACATCAAATAAATAATCATAAGCATATAGTAAGGGGTCAAATAGAGTCCTGAGCACACAATAGGCATAGTAAGTGGTAGCAGTCATCAGAATAATATTCACAGGGGCAGGGGCATACTCTTCTAGGATCAAAACGCAAATCTCACTGTTCACTTGTATTTCTCCCTGTTTGAAAGGCCGTTTGTTCAGCTTACTACAGTTGCATCCCTCCCTCAATGGTCCAGTCATGAAGTCTCTCCAGGGGTCTGTATTGTCCGTGGCTAGGCGGCAGTAGTTTTCTCAAGGTGTGGACCCAGCCCAACTCCATCTGAACCAGATACCCGAGCCTGCCTCCCACTTTACCCCATCAATTCTGGGGCAAAACTGACACTTCTAACAAGCACTGAGGGTGGTCCAATGATTCTCTGAGCCACCGGCATGGTACTGAACACAGGACAGCACTCTGCCAGTCTTTGCTGAATGACACAACCAAAACCCAAACTTTAATTCCTCTAGCGCTTGCTTGTACCACTTGTCTTCATTCATTCATTCAACAGCTCTTAACAGAATGCTTCCTTTGCGCCAGGTGCAGTTCTAAGGCTTGGAAATATGATAAGGAACAAGAAATAATGTGACAAAATTATATTTTTCTGGGGGAGCTTGCAGCCTAGCAGGGGATTTGTTCAAGGATGAGGGCAGAGGGCAGGAACCTGACACTGACTTTCTTTTTATCTTTTGTGACTGGCACAAACCCTGTGGAAATCAGGCACTCAAAAAGTATTTGATGACAACGATGAACAAACTCAAGACAGTAAGACTTCAAAGGTACAAAAAATCCATAGAGACTTGGTAGTGGTTCAGGAACATCCAGTAATGGGAAGCCATGTAGTACCGCAGAAAGCAAACACACTTTGGAGTCAGGCTGACTGAGGTTAAAGCTTGGCTTTGCTACTAATTTGCTAGGTAGGCAGGCAAGTTCTTCTGCCTCTCTGTGTAGTACCTTCCTCTGAAGGCTGCTGTGAGATTACATTGTAAAATGGTGCATTCCTATCATGAATGGTTATTGGGCATTCAGCACGAGCCAGGTGCTACTGTATATGAGGGATACAAAAGCGTACACTGAGGATACAGCAGTGACCAAAACAGTCTCTACCCTCACAGAGCTCTCATTCTAGTGGGTGGAGCCTGGAAACAAGAAACAAATAACATGGGGAAGAGATGGGTCATGTAGGGGCTTAGAGACCATGGTAAGGATGTCTCTGGGTGCAGCGGGAAGCCCGTGGAGTCTCCTGAGCAGAACAGTGACACCGCACAAGTGGCACTCTAGCTGCTGTGCAGATTACATGGGTGCAAGGGTGGAGGCAGAGAGCCCAGTTGGGAGGATGTGGAGAAAGATGGCAGCCTGAACTGGGTGGCATTGGGGAAAGGTGAGTGAATTCTGGATATGCTTCTCAGGAAGAACCCATGGAATTTACCAATGGATTGATTGTGAAGTATGGGAGAAAGAAGAGGCAAGGACAACTCCAAGAATTCTGGCCTGGGCAACAGGAAGAATCTCAAGCAGCAAATGTGGAACTCAAATGGCGACATGAACAGGCAGATAAATCTGAGGCTGAGGTCCAGGGAAAGGCCAAGACTAAGGATGTCAACTTGGGTGCCGCCAGCAAATAGAACCATTTAAAGCCATGAGATGTATGAGATTATCTAGGGAATAGGAGTAGACAGAGAGGGGACTAGACCAAAAGCTGAGCTCCCAGACATGTCAATGTTTTGGGGAGATGAGGAGCAATCTATAAAGGAGACCAAGAAGGGATAGCCAGTGAAGGGGGAGGCGACCCTGAATAAACTGTAGCTATTATTATGATAGCTTATTTTAAGGCAAAAACTAACAAAGCATCTACTCCAAAATTCCGTTTGGCAAGCCTCACACATCTTTGTAATTGAAAGAACTGGACATAGATGGATGCACAGTGAAATAAGCATGATCAATAATGAGTCACCTTAAAAGCAGACACAAGAACTGTCACCATGGAATCCTAACTAAAAACGTAACTCAAGATGGGGAGGGGGGAAAGACAAGAATTTTCACTCTAGGCTTGATTAAAGAACCCAGATTATTTACAAAGGATTTTTGAATGGAAACAATGGCACTTTTTAATAATCACAGTGTTTAGGATCAATAGTTGCTGTGGTAATTAAGTGCATGAACAAGGCCTACAACATTTCATGATCTTCAACAAGTGTCTAGTAGAAACCACTGTGCTCCCACTCCCACACCCACTGCCCACTGGCACAGCTGTAACCAATGCTATCTGAATTAAATAGGCAATTTTCATGGCAACCCCAAAAAGGAAGGCTTCAATTAGCTCCACTTTACAGAGGAGCAAATGACGGCACAGAGACTGACTACTCAAACTCACATGACTAGAAATGGCCAAGCAAGGATTTGAACCCAGGCTGCCTGGCTCCAGAGCCTGCCCGCTAATTACAACTTGCTTACAAGTCAGGTTAATTACGATGATGATAAGAATGATGACTACTGTTCCTGTAACTACATGTAGTACAATTAGTTAAATTAATTTTCATTAAAATCCAATATAATACAATTTATATAATCAATAATACCATAAACCATATTAGTGTAAATGCATACTAATTTTTTAATTCAATCGCCAACAGAAAGGAATTGTGCATGTCATTTTTATTAAAATCGAGCAACTGTTTTATCTCAATGTATAAACACAATGAAAAGATTAACTGGAGGAAAAATCAACTGTGTAGAATGGGATTAAGAAATAAAGCAAAATATCAAGATAAACTGCTTTTAAAATCAGTTGAAGATTTAATATAGCCCTGGAAGGTTTCAATTATTTACATGCTTGGTCTATACAGTACAAATCCAAGTTAGTGAGATTCAGTTGCTGTGTATAAATTTGAATCAGGACAACCCGATTGTCTACAAGAAAACAGCAGCTTGGGCTTCTGTGTTAATAACTCTTTGAAACAAAGCTTATGGGTCAGGAAGAGAAACATCATTTTTGCGGCACATTATTGACTGCAGTGGGTATGGAGAGAAATGGCTCCATTTGGTAAAATACAAAACCTAAGACAAGTTGAAAGGGATCCACAGTCTATTGATCAATACCACTGTTCTTCAAACAACAAGGCCAACACTAATAATTTACATTGTCTCTTTGTCCTATAGAAATTATGAAGTCCCAAGAGAACCCTTCTTTGTGAAGTTCCCTGTATCTAGTACCAAGAGCTCTGGCATGCTATGTCACGAGGTGGAACACAACAGATGTTAATAGGGCACTGGCCAGCTCCCAGCACCTCCCGGTTACCATCTTCCTAAAGGCACTGTGCACAGCAATATATGATACTGTAGGTGCCATCAAATGGCATTCTAAAGCAAAGTGATCCATTTAAGATCAATCTGCAATCCCTCTTTGCTCACAGCACACCCCTTCAATACAGGCATAAATGGGATTCTAGGGCATAAAGGAAGGTGGGGCTATCTTGGCCTGGAAATAAGGGTAGGCATTTGAAAGATGACATTAGAGCCCAATCTCAAAGAATGCACAGCTGTTTTGCCAGAAGGGGCAGCAGGTGGAGAAGGGTGCCATAGGCAGAAATGCAGGTACAAGGCATAAAAGCACCAGGCATGGGAATCTTGTTCCTCAGGAACCCCTGGAAGCGGGAAGGTATTTTTGCTTGTCACAGTAAGTCGGGGAGCTACTGGCATTTAGCAGATTGGAGCCAGGAATGCTAAACCTTCTGCAATACACTGGCCAGTTCCATATACTGGAACTGAAATGGTTCCATCCAAACTGCCAACAGTGCCTCCACTGAGAAACATTAGAGAATACTGAGGATACCCAGGGAAGGGAGGAGAGAGGGAAGAAGAGGAGAAAGGTCAACTGAGGCTGGGTTATACAGACCACATACACTAACTATCCTAGAAAGGGGGGGCTTTATCCTGCAAGCAACAGGAGCCAACAGGGTAGCAGACTGGCATCTCTGGAATGATGAGTCCAGTGTGGAAGATGAGGGGAGGCAGAGTGTTTCGAAGCAGGTAGACCAGGAGACCAATGAGACAGCTGGAGCAAGAGTTCAGATGACAGGAGATGAGAGCAGTGAAGATGGGGGTGGGGGGCTGGTGTGCAGGGATGAGGTAGGCTGATAGCACATCAGGAAGAATGCATGTGGCATTGTGGGTGACAATGGGGATGCCACCTGCAATGTAATCAGTGCTAGATATTACAGTTTGGGGTTATCTTTCACATAGTATTTGATCAATAAGCATTTGTTACAAGGATGAAGTATTGGAACAGAAAAATGTCAAATTGGAGACAAGTTGCAAGGGATCCAAAGGGTGTAGGATAAGTGTAAGACAAGTAGTCTGGCCTGAAAACATCCAACACTTATCACTGACTAAAACTGAATTAGACAACCTTTAAAAAAAAAAAAAAAAAGTAAAGGTAGTGGTAGTACTATGCATTCACTCAACCCACTTTTCTAAATTTTAAAAACAGTTTCACCCTGTCTCAAAAAGGCAAGTGCCACCTGTTTCTACTCAGCATTAATTTCATATATTCAATATATTTTAAAAGTAAAATCCAATAAAATTCCCTTGGAGGTGGAATTGCCTTCTCCAACATTTAAATTCACTATTATAAATGCCAGCCATTGAAATATACCTGTTAGGGATGGAGGAATATGTTTTCCACCTCTTTGGGACAAATGCAGTTGAAATTTGTGGAAGGAAACCAGATATCTGAATTATGGGCTTTCAAAGGTATCTTTAGAAATTATGAGTCTGATGATTTGGGCATATTAGCATTTTTGAAAAAGGGGGACAATTTAGATTGCCTAACTAGGCTACTGCTAATGTAGGCTAAATATTTTTGTGGAATCTTAGGGAAACTCTCAGTTACCCTTAAGTCCTAAACATACATTCACTGGACAGATACAAGTGCACCACTGCCTCTGGGAATGACTGTGCTGTAGAAATTAACTAAACAGACAATGTATACCTAGTAAATAGTATTTGCCAAGCAAACAAACAACTCCCTGAAATTAGTTCTAAGAAAAAACCATTTATCTCTGAATTTGACTTAGTATGTTTTGACACAAAATAAAAACTATGTAACATAAAGTGTTTTCTTTCTGTATGACTTAGCTGTCAGAAAACTGAGAAACAGGTTTAATGCCCAAGCATTTTTTTTTCAAGCTGCTCCAGTCTGGTGCCTGAAAGCATCAACTCCTTCTGCTTCCTTTACATGGCCATTTTCTTCAACAGTAGGATCTCTCCCACTGTGCTTTAATGTGCAAGCCACCAGAAATTCACCCGGAAATGAAACACACATGTTCAGTGTACTGAGTATGAAACGAGTTCAGAGAATAGAAGCTGGACCTGCAGGTCAGCAGAAAGCCTATGGAGAATGGCCTCCGAGTTCTAGCTAAGGCCTATGACCAGCGTCCTTAACCTGCTTTGGGAATGAGCCTCCTATTCTAATGAAAGTCACAGACGCTCTCCCTCAGAAGAAGGCACAGAAGGACATCCACACACAGAAAACTGCGGGGTTCAGAGGTTTCCTGAAACCCATGCACTGCCTCCCAGGAGTTCATGGAGCCAAGGTGAAGAGCCCTGAGATAAAGATAATAGCAATGTCAAGAGTAGGGAGGAGGAGGACAGGGAACTCCCATAAAATGACATTACTAGGTTTTAGACAGAACACCGTATCTACACGGAACTTGAAATCATTTGCCTCCAAAAGACAAAAAGCCAAGTACAGCTTTGGCATACACATTTAAGATGGAAGCACAGCACATATTTTGCCTAAGAGATCTCAGAATTGAGTGGGCCCAGAACAATTTCTGAGGCCGTTCTCAGGCTCGGTTGCTGGGTCCTGAGTTCACCTCTGGCTACAGGGAGGTTGGAGATTCTAGGGAGCTGAGGGCCAAGTGGGTGGCACCCTGAGCAAGCAAGCACGACATGCTGCAGGCTGGGGAAGAGCTGAGCATTTGGCTTCAAGTGATTTTTTTTTAAGGATGAAAGTTTGAGCTCTCAAGTCAGACTGGGATCCAAATTGTCACTCTGTCACTTAGTACTGTAGCTTTGTGGGCTTGAGCCTCTTCAAGCCTGTTTTTCATTTGGAAAATGGGGATAAGGCCACCCACCTCCTGGGGTTCCAAGTAGGGGGGAGTGCAATGGTGCGGGTAAAGACTGCACACAGTGCCCAGCACAGCAAATGCTCATAAGAACAAAGACACTGGCTGAGGAAACCTCTAGCATCAGGCCACTATGTACCCCGTGAATTTTATACTTGAAAGGAAACTTTATACTATAAAGTTTTTTCCTTGTAAGTTTTAATTCTAAGAATAATGCATAATTCTTCTTCTTCTTTTTTTTTTTTTTTCTTTTTGAGATAGGGTCTCGCTGTGTCACCCAGGCTGGAGTGCAGTGGCGTGATCATGGCTCACTGCAATCTCCACCTCCGGGGCTCAGGTGATCCTCCCATCTTAGCCTCCCAAGTAGCTGGGACTACAGGCATGCATCACCATGCCCGACTAATTTTTTAAATTTTTTGTAGAGATGGGGTTTTTCCATGTTGCCCAGCCTGGTCTTGAATTCTTGCACTCAAGCAATCCACCTGCCTCAGCCTCCCAAAGTGCTGAGATTACAGGCGTGAGCCACCACACCTGGCTTTAATGCATGATTCCAATAAAAGCGATCAAACAATGCTTCAGTGTCTTAAGCAGAAAGTAAAGAAACTAACGCTCTTGCCCCACCCACCATGAGATAAAGACTCCTCTCTAACAGTGCAGTGTACAGATATCCCTTCTAGCCTGTTTACAAGTGCACTTATCAATAGGTATATGTCTGTTTCTCACAAAACCAGGATTGCACAGTCTGTATTTCAGGCTCATTTAATAATATATCATTCCCTAATCGCTCATCTCAGTATTTGAAAGAAGACATTTAATTTTCATTTCTTTACACATACATGCATGAATCTGAATCAACACTTACTCAACCAATAATTACTGAACACCTACTATGTGCCAGGCACTCTTCTAGGGGGTTGGGACATATCAATGAACAAAAGAGACAAACATCTCTCCTGTGTGGAACTTAGGGTCTTTCCAGAGGAAACACAAAAGCAATAAGCATAACAATAAGGAAATCATATCCTACATTAGAAAGTGATAAGTACAACGAAAGAAAATAAAGGCTGTTAAGGAGATAAGGAGTTGGGGTGTAGTCAGTTGTACATGGTGGTAGAAAAGACAGGAAAGCAGAGCCTTTAAGACTAGGAGGAATGGGAGCCTGGGGAAACCTTTGGCCAAAGGCCTTAAGGCAGCACTGGGTCTAGTGGTGGGGGAGAGTGGGGTGGAGTCAGACGCAGATGATGGGCTGTCACAGGGGACACAGGCTTTTTTTTTTTTTTTTTTTTTTTGAGATGGAGTCTTGCTCTGTGCCCGAGGCTGGAGTGCAGTGGCGCCATCTCGGCTCACTGCAAGCTCCGCCTCCCGGGTTCACGCCATTCTCCTGCCTCAGCCTCCCGAGTAGCTGGGACTACAGGTACCCGCCAACACACCCGGCTAATTTTTTGTATTTTTAGTACAGACGGGGTTTCACTGTGTTAGCCAGGATGGTCTCGATCTCCTGACCTCGTGATCCGCCCGCCTCGGCCTCCCAAAGTGCTGGGATTACAAGCGTGAGCCACTGCGCCCGGCCAAATGTTAATTTCTTATTCTGAAATAACTTTAAACAATTTCAGACTCACAGAAAGTTCCAATAATAGTACAAAGAATTCCCATACACCCTTCATCTAGATGCCCTGTTAGCACTACCCTGCACCTGCCGCACACTCACACCTGCACTCTCTCTGCACACACACCCAGTCCATCGTCAAACTGTCGCCCATAAATTTTAGCATCCATTGATAATTCTTGATTCTTGTCTGAAACAATTATTATGGTGGCTACCCAATTTTCTTATTTCTTTTACATTTCTTAGTTCACATTCTACTGTAAGGAAGAGCTTTCCCTCATCATCACTGGCCATCAGAGAAATGCAAATCAAAACCACAATGAGATACCATCTCACACCAGTTAGAATAGCGATAATTAAAAAGTCAGTAAACAACAGGTGCTGGAGAGAATGTGGAGAAATAGGAACACTTTTACACTGTTGGTGGGACTGTAAACTAGTTCAACCATTGTGGAAGACAGTGTGGCAATTCCTCAAGGATCTAGAACTAGAAATACCATTTGACCCAGCAATCCCATTACTGGGTATATACCCAAAGGATTATAAATCATGCTGCTATAAAGACACATGCACACGTATGTTTACTGTGGCACTATTCACAATAGCAAAGACTTGGAACAAACCCAAATGTCCATCAATGATAGACTGGATTAAGAAAATGTGGCACATATACGCCATGGAATACTCTGCAGCCATAAAAAAGGGTGAGTTCACGTCCTTTGCAGGGACATGGATGAAGCTGGAAACCATCATTCTGAGCAAACTATCACAAGGACAGAAAACCAAACACCGCATGTTCTCACTCATAGGTGGGAATTGAATAATGAGAACACGTGGACACAGGGTGGGGAACATCACACACCGGGGCCTGTCACAGGGTGGGGGGAGGGGGGAGGGATAGCATTAGGAGATATACCTAATGTAAATGACAAGTTAATGGATGCGGCACACCAACATGGCACATGTATACGTATGTAACAAACCTGCACGTTGTGCACATGTACCCTAGAACTTAAAGTATAATAAAAAAATTAAATAATAAAAATAAAAATAAAAAAAGAGCTTTCCCACAGCTATTGTTAAAGAAATCAGCAATATACCATGAGCTATTCTTACACTGATAGCTTTCAATTTTTTACTCATGTATTTACTTAAATCAGTATGGACTTGAGGATTATTACTGTATTCAATGGATTATAATCCATTATGAGTGTTATTTATTTCGGTGTTCAATTGTCCTGGATTTGGTGAGTAGGAGGCTCCTTCCAACTGGCTTCTGTGTCTTTTTTTTTTTTTTTTTTTTTGAGACACAGTCACACTCTGTCACCCAGGTTGGAGTGCAGTGGCACGATCTTGCCTCACTGCAACCTCCACCTCCCAGGTTCAAGCGATTCTCCTGCCTCAGCCTCCTGAGTAGCTGGGATTACAGGCATGCGCCGGCACATCCAGCTAATTTTTGTATTTTTAGTAGAGACAGGGTTTCGCCATGGTGGCCAGGCTGGTCTTGAACTCCTGACCTCAAGTGATCCGCCATTCTTGGCCTCCCAAAGTGCTGGGATTACAGGCGTGAACCACCGTGCCCAGCCTGTGTCCTTTGATGTGTCCCTATCATTCTTTGGGCACTTCCTTACTTTCCGGCACAGCAAGATGCTCCAGGCTCATCTTTTCCTGCTCCCATTCTGGAATCAGCCACTTCTCCAAGGAGTTCCTATTAGTGAGAATGACATTTAGAAACTAACATGTGGATGACAGTTGTGCTCACTGTTCCTGGGGTCTCACTGCTTCTAGACCTTCTCAGCAGACAGAATTGGGAAACGTGCACTTGTGTGTACAGACACATCTATATCTATTTCTATATCCATACATTAAAAACAATCCGTTGATACTGATACTTCCAATTGCAGTCCAACACACTGAGGGTTGACTTTTGGCATTCTGCTTTCCATCTTTATAATTTCCTTCTCCAAAGGGATGAAACCTGGCTCCCATTATCCGCAATTTATTTCCGTATTTGCTGAAACCTAGAATACACACAGTTTCAGAATCACTAATCCAAACCACCGTGAAAAACCAGCCAACCAACTGAAGTTTAATATTAGTTCACAGTTATTATAATCCCTAGCTTAAGGGTTTAGGGTCAAAATGTCAAGTTCAAAGGTTACTAGTGTTAGTTCTCTATCCATCTCCTATCCCCTAAGGCATGGTCACATTATTCAATGGAAATATATTTCAATTTACTTGTTTTGCATTCTTCTTTTTTAAAATCTTGTGGAATCCTCCCTAACACATTTATGAAGCCAGCATCGTCCTGATACCAAAGCCTGGCAGAGACATAACCAAAAAAGAGAATTTCAGACCAATATCCTTGATGAACATTGATGCAAAAATCCTCAATAAAATACTGGCAAACCGAATCTAGCAGCACATCAAAAAGCTTATACACCATGATCAAGTGGGCTTCATCCCTGGGATGCAAGGCTGGTTCAACATACGCAAATCAATAAATGTAATCCAGCATATAAACAGAACCAAAGACAAAAACCACATGATTATCTCAATAGATGCAGAAAAGGCCTTTGACAAAATTCAACAACCCTTCATGCTAAAAACTCTCAATAAATTAGGTATTGATGGGACGTATCTCAAAATAATAAGAGCTATCTATGACAAACCCACAGCCAATATCATACTGAATGGGCAAAAACTGGAAGCATGCCCTTTGAAAACTGGCACAAGACAGGGATGCCCTCTCTCACCACTCCTATTCAACATAGTGCTGGAAGTTCTGGCCAGAGCAATCAGGCAGGAGAAGGACATAAAGGGTATTCAATTAGGAAAAGAGGAAGTCAAATTGTCCCTGTTTGCAGATGACATGATTGTATATATAGAAAACCCCATCGTCTCAGCCCAAAATCTCCTTAAGCTGATTAGCAACTTCAGCAAAGTCTCAGGATACAAAATCAATGTACAAAAATCACAAGCATTCTTGTACACCAATCACAGACAAACAGAGAGCCAAATCATGAGTGAACTCCCATTCACAATTGCTTCAAAGAGAATAAAATACCTAGGAATCCAACTTACAAGGGATGTGAAGGACCTCGTCAAGGAGAACTATAAACCACTGCTCAATGAAATAAAAGAGGATACAAACAAATGGAAGAACATTCCATGCTCATGGGTTGGAAGAATGAATATTGTGAAAATGGCCATACTGCCCAAGGTAATTTATAGATTCAATGCCATCCCCATCAAGCTACCAATGACTTTCTTCACAGAATTGGAAAAAACTACTTTAAAGTTCATATGGAACCAAAAAAGAGCCCACATCGCCAAGTCTATCCTAAGCCAAAAGAACAAAGCTGGAGGCATCACGCTACCTGACTTCAAACTATACTACAAGGCTACAGTAACCAAAACAGCATGGTACTGGTACCAAAACAGAGACATAGATCAATGGAACAGAACAGAGCCCTCAGAAACAATGCTGCATATCTACAACTATCTGATCTTTGACAAACCTGACAAAAACAAGAAATGGGGAAAGGATTCCCTATTTAATAAATGGTGCTGGGAAAACTGGCTAGCCATATGTAGAAAGCTGAAACTGGATCCCTTCCTTACACCTTATACAAAAATTAATTCAAGATGGATTAAAGGCTTAAATGTTAGACCTAAAACCATTAAAATCCTACAAGAAAACCTAGGCAATACCATTCAGGACATAGGCGTGGGCAAGGACTTCATGTCTAAAACACCAAAAGCAATGGCAACAAAAGCCAAAATTGACAAATGGGATCTAATTAAACTAAAGAGCTTCTGCACAGCAAAAGAAACTACCATCAGAGTGAACAGGCAACCTACAGAATGGGAGAAAATTTTTGCAACATACTCATCTGACAAAGGGCTAATATCCAGAATCTACAATGAACTCAAACAAATTTACAAGAAAAAAACAAACAACCCCATCAAAAAGTGGGCAAAGGACATGAACAGACACTTCTCAAAAGAAGACATTTATGCAGCCAAAAAACACATGAAAAAATGCTCATCATCACTGGCCATCAGAGAAATGCAAATCAAAACCACAGTGAGATACCATCTCACACCAGTTAGAATGGCCATCATTAAAAAGTCAGGAAACAACAGGTGCTGGAGAGGATGTGGAGAAATAGAAACTCTTTTACACTGTTGGTGGGACTGTAAACTAGTTCAACCATTGTGGAAGTCAGTGTGGCGATTCCTCAGGGATCTAGAACTAGAAATACCATTTGACCCAGCCATCCCATTACTGGGTATATACCCAAAAGACTATAAATCATGCTGCTATAAAGACACATGCACACGTATGTTTATTGCGGCACTATTCACAATAGCAAAGACTTGGAACCAACCCAAATGTCCAACAACAATAGACTGGATTAAGAAAATGTGGCACATATACACCATGGAATACTATGCAGCCATAAAAAATGATGAGTTCATGTCCTTTGTAGGGACATGGATGAAACTGGAAAACATCATTCTCAGTAAACTATCGCAAGGACAAAAAACCAAACACTGCATGTTCTCACTCATAGGTGGGAACTGAACAATGAGAACTCATGGACACAGGAAGGGGAACATCACACTCCAGGGACTGTTGTGGGGTGGGGGGGAGCGGGGAGGGACAGCATTAGGAGATATACCTAATGCTAAATGACGAGTTAATGGGTGCAGTAAAACAACATGGCACATGGATACATATGTAACAAACCTGCACATTGTGCACATGTACCCTAAAACCTAAAGTATAATAATAAAAAAAAATTAAAAAAAATTGAGAAAAAAAGGAAATATAAAAATCAGGGTAAAAATTAATGAAATAAAAAAAATTGAGAAAATAAAAAAATAAATAAAAATAAAATCTTGTCCAGTTTATTTATTTTTTCGAGTATGTGAAACATTCACATGTTCTAACAGTCAGAACTACATAAGAAGGTGTACTCAGAGTCAGGCCTCCCCAACACACACCTGCCTTCCTCTGTTCCCCACTCCTCACCTGTGACATGCCTTTCCCATCTACCCACCCATAACCAATTTCTCTGCTTCAGATTTCTCTTTCCTGTGTTGTTTCCCCACTAGAAACAAGCAGATAAGGGTATTTTATATCTCCCTTTTTCCAGAAAAAGTAAGCGTATTAAGGATACTCTTGCATTTTGCTTTTTTTTTTTTCTATTAACAATATATCCTGGCAATCACTGCATGTGAGTCATAGAGGTCTTTCTCATTCTTTTTTGAAGATGGAAAAAAAAGTGATGTGGCTCCATTGTGCGAGTGTTTCATAATGTATTCAATCATGCTCCTCTGCACAGGGATTTCGGCTATTTCCAATATTCTACAATTACAAACAAGCTTCAGTTAATAACGGTATATATGTATTTTCATATATTGTTGGAAGTGTGATGTACATAGTTTTCTTAGACATTGCCAAAGTCCCTTCAAAACAGTTGGATGAATTTGCATTCTCATTAGCAAGGTATGAGAGGGCGTTTCCCCACAGCCTTTACCAACAGAACCTGTTGTTATGTTTTTTAATTTTTGCCAATCTGGTAGGTGAGACATGCTACCTCAGTGCAATTTTAATTTGCATTTCCCTAATTAGGGGTAAGGTTGAACATCTTTTCATCTGTTTAAGTATCTCATATATATATATATCTAAAATCTGGTGAATTGTCTGTTTCTTTTCCTCATTTTCTATCCCATTTTTGGTCTTTTACCCTATATTTTTATGATTTAAAAAATAATTTTAGGGATATTAGTCCTGTCTGTAATGTATGTTGCAAATATTTTCTCCCAGCTTGGCTGTCTTTTGATTTTCTAATGATGTTTTTGACCATCTGAAGGTTTTTTTCCTTTTTATGACTGAGGCCCTACTGACTTGAGATGCTACCTGCATCATACTAAATTTCCACATGTACTTGGGTCTACGTCTAGGCTATTTTATTCTACTGGCCTGTTTTTCTACTTATGAGCCAGTACTGCACTGTTCTAATGATAGAGGTTTTAGGGTATGTTTTAATGCTTGACAGGGCTAGCTCCCTTGGTAGCTTTTCCTTTTGTGGTGTTTTCCTATCCTTTAATGCATATTTTTCCACATCAACATCACCTTTAAAAAGCTTTCAATAAGTGTGTTAAATTAATTCATATTTATTGATATGACTGATATGTGTGGTCTCAACTTGGTCATATCATTTTATAGTTATGTATGTAATATTTTCAGTGTTTCTTTCTCTAGGTGATATTTTCTTTGCTTGTTTATTTATTTAGGTCTACATTTTTGTTCTCACGCTTACCCAATAGATGACAGGAACATCACTTTCCCCAGGTTGTGACAATTAAAAATATCTCTAGGCCTTGCCAAATGTCTGCTGGGAGGCAAAAATCACTCCCAGTTAAGAACCACTGCCCTAAACCAAGCAATTCCACTCCTAGGAGTAGATCCAAGAAAAACAGTAGCCCACGGGTACAATGGAACACGAACAAGAATGTTCTGAGCAGGACTGTTTATTTGATTATTTTATTCTTATTTTTTTGTGGGTACATAAGAGTTGTATATATTTATGGAATACATGAGATGTTTTGATACAGGCAAGCAATGCGTAATAACTGTATCATGGAGAATGGGGTGTCTTTCCCCTCAAGCATTTATACTTTGTGTTACAAACAATCCAATTATACTCTTCATTATTTCAAAATGTAAGAGCAGGACTGTTTATAATAGAAAAACAGAAACCCAGAAATAAATCAAATGACCATTGATTGAAAAATGGATAAATAAATTAGAATATATTCAGATAATGGAATATTTCCTGTCAGTGAAAATGAATAAGCTATAGCTAAACCAACAAATTGAAGGAAATTTAGTAAAAAACACAAAATGTTCAGTGAAAAATTAAGTCCCTGAAGACAACATATAATCCCTTTAAAATAAACTAAGTTAAAACCCGGGGAAAATTAAAGAATAAATTTAGGAATATGCATATATATGGTGAAGCATCCCCTCCAAAACAGGAGAGAGAATGATAAACACGCAGGGGGGGCAGCAGCTCCTGCGGGGGCGGTGGAGGGCAGTCCCAGGCAGCACAGGCTGCCAATCATGCTCCAGCTCCTGGTCCAGTGCTATGTTCAGAGATGTTCACTGCACTATAAATAAACCAATATGAAAGGGCCATGCCTGCGTTAGTGATGACAGTATGTCACGAGTCAAAGGTCACGATGAATCCAAATTCGTACATTTGAATTTAAAATGACGGGGACACCTCACTAAGCAGGGAGCCCTCCTCCCAGCCTGTGAGGCCCAGACCGGTGTCTCCTGCTTAGGTGGTGTCAACTTCTCGCTTTCTTCCCCTCACTCCTGTGCTCTGGCCATCCTGGCCTCCTGGGGTCTCCCCAAGCAAGCCCACTGCCCTCCAGGGAGGATCTGTTCTACCTGTGTGGCCTCTCCTGGACCCTGCCCCCCAGATGGGTCACCTGGAACCTCGCTTCATGCAGGTCTTGATTCACAGAGGGCTGCCCTGCCCCCCAACACCTTCTGCCACGCTGCAGCCCCTTACCCTGCTTCTGTTCTTCTTAGCTTTATCACCATCTGACATCATTTTATGCAAGTTGCTGGTCTCTTGTCCATTTTCTACACTACAGACAGGCTCCGCGAGGGCAAAAACTTCATGTGGTCCATGCCGAACAGTGCCTAGAACTATGCCTTTATCTCCAGGGGTTCAGTGAGTATTTACTGAATAAATATGAATGCCTTAGTAGCATATCTCATAAGCCAGTTTGACACTAGAGCTGGGACTTACCAAAAAGGCCAGCCTTCATCAGAACTCCAAGGGCACAAAGGAGTTCTCAAAATGTACTCCACAGATTACCTGAGACTCGGCTGAGATGCCCAAGAAACACAGCAGTGAGAAAAGGTAGAGCTCCAGGACTCCACCGTCCTTCCCCTCACTCCCTGCTTCCCCTCTGGCCGTCCTGGCCTCCTGGGTCCCCCAGAGCTGCTGAATTGGAATTTCTGTACTGCCTGTCAAGAATGTGCATTTCCCACAAACTACGCTGGTGACTCTTAGTCCTTTTCAAGCCTGAGCACTATTGAACTCAGTGGAGAAATCAAGGCCCCAAATAATTAAGCAGTCTAGCTATTCAACAGTCTTTCCTACCTCAAAGAACTCGGGGTGGAGTAAAATGAGATAATGTTAGTCTAAATGGTTGAAAACAAGATGTGTCATTCACAAGCAGGGTATGAATACGTTATGGAAATTGAAGGTTAGTTAAAATGTCGATTTAGAAAGACTGATAAATGAGTTTTATCCTTTGCAAATCAAATAACATCTAAATAAACATGATAAAATATCAAGATATATTTTCAATGTCATGGTTGAAGCTTTTGTCTTTTCTTACATTTTTCTACCTAATAGATCAGTCAAAAATTGTAAATTAATATTTTAAATGCCGAGAGAAGCCAGCAGCTTGTTCCAGTCTGATTCAGTTAAGCTCTTAAAATATTTTGACTGTTCGAAGAAAATTAATAATGGGATGTTAGGCGGTAGATTAACTGACACTAAATATCAACATAGCTAGATTTATTTTTGGATAACTGTGCTCATCTCTGTTCAAAGAACGGAAGCAAGATTTATTAAATCATGAGTTATTAATTTACACAATACCAAAACAGCCCCGAAACAGAGCAGACAGCACCACAATATATTTAAAGATTATGCAAGAGGCTGCAAGTTTAGATTTGACATTAGCTAGAGTTTGGATTGTATAGGCTACAGTCGATTACCTAAGGCTTACAAGGACACGAGAAGTTAAGCCAGTAACTGTCTTGGCAATTTCAGAATCAAATCAGTCACAAGTGTCATTCCTTCTCCCCTGAGTAGCCAAAGAGCAGATCCCCATTTCTGCCAATATGGACAAACGGATACATATGAAAGTCAAAGATGCTTTTATTTCTGCCATTCATGTATTCATTCAGCAAATGCTGAATGCCCATTTGTCCTTCCTCCCCTCCTCTCACCCCATCTCCTCTCCTAAGAGTGAACTTCCTGTGGGTTCACAATTGTGAAGGGGCCTCCAGCATGTGCTCCATATCAAACCTCCTAAGGTTCTGATTGGCCCCGAAGCCCTGGTGCTTCCAGGCTAACAACAAAAAGCTGGTTTGGCTTTAGATAAGCCAAGCTGAAATATACAGAGGGCTCAAAAAGTGCCAGTTTGGTAGTCTCCCTCTCCCTTTTCCCTTTTTATACTCTGAAGAAATTGTCGATGCTGGACTGAGACTCCCAATTACAGATTGGACCTGCCAGGAGGGACAAAGGCCAGGGTTCCTCCAGACATGTCAGGAGCTTCTTGGCAGGGACTGCTTGGTGAAGGAGGAAGCCAAAATGGGATCACCAAAACCTGCCTTTTGTCCACAAATTGCCTGAAGTCCAATGACTTCATGCTGTTTTCCCATGCATATGCACAAACAACCCCCAAGCCCTCTACACTCATATACCAAAAGCAGATGAGATTTAGAACAACAACAAAATCAGTGAAATGTGTTATTGTAGAACCAAGGCCATTTAACAGGAGCCGCTCTGGACATCCACGTGGGCACTGCAACATCAGGTTTCACAACTCAGGTGGCTCTTAGGAAAATGCCGTCTTTCCCTACTGATCACAACACCTCCCTGCTCCTCCAAGAGAGGAGTCTGCACTGGCTCTGTGGCTTGGGCTAAGGCTTAAAAATGTATCCTGAGGTGGGTGGAGCAAGATGGCCAGATAGAAGCCTCCCCTGACCATCCCCCCTGCAGGAACACCAATTTTTAACAACTACACATAAAAAAGCACCATAATAAGAATCAAAAATCAGGTGAGCAATCCCAGTACCTTGTTTTAACTTTATTTCACTGAAAGAGGCATTGAAAAGGGGAGGAAAGACAGTCTTCAGTGACACCACCCCTCCTCCTTCCTCCAGCAGTTGCCAAATGGCCCGAAGAGGATCTGCACACTTGGGTGAGGGAGAGCACAGCGACTGGGGGACTTGCCATTGAACTCAGTGCTGCCCTGACACAGTGGAGAGTAAAGCCATGCTGGGCTCAGCTGATGCCGTGTCCACAGAGGGAGTATTTAGACCAGTTCTGGCCAGAGAGAAATCACCCACCCCAGGGTGGGAACTTGAGTTTCTCAGCAAGCCTCGCCAGCTTATGCTAAAGTGTTCTGGGGTTCTAGGTAAACTTGAAAGGCAGTCTAGACCACAAGGACTACAATTCCTAAGCAAGTTCTAGTGCGGGGCTGGGCTTAGAGCCAGTGGACTAGGGCAGCATGTGACCCAGGGAGACAGTAGCCTGGGTGGCTAAGGGAGTGCTTGCGCCACCTTTCCCCCAGTTCTAGGCACCACAGTTTACAGCAATGAAAGTGACCCTTCCTTCTTCTTGAGGACAGGAGAGCGAAGAGTAAAGAGGACTTCATCTTGCATCTTGGACACCAGCTCAGCCACAACAGGATAGGGCACCAGGCAGTCGTGAGGCCCCCATTCTAGGCCCTAGCTCCCAAATGATATTTCTCGACACCTTGGGCCAGAAGGGCATCTGCTCCCTTGAAGGGATGGACCTAGTCCTGGCAGGATCCATCACCTGCTGACTAAAGGGCCCTTGGGCCCTGAATAACCAACAGTGACACCCAGGTGCTATGCCGTGGGCCGTGGGTGAGACTCTGAGACGTGCTGGCTTCAAGTGAGATCTGGCATATTCCCAGCCATGGTGGTTCTGCGGAGAGACTCCTTCTGCTGGAGAAAAGCAGAAGGAAAAGTAAAGGGGACTTTGCCTTGCCCCTTAGGTACCAGCTTGGCTACAGGAGGGTAGGGCACCAAGTGGGCTCTTGGGGTCCCTGAGTCCAGGCCTAGGCTCTTAGATGGTATTTCTGGGCCTGCTCTGGCAGAGGGGCGTCCACTGCCCTGAAGGGTGAGTCTCAGGCGTGGCAGCATTCACCACACCTGTATGGTGAGTGTAAATTAGTACAACCACTGTGGACTTTTCACTCACTGAAGGGCCCCCGGACTCTCAGTGAACGTTGGCAGTGGCCTGGCAGAACTCCCCACGGACCAGTGGTGGTGGTCACTGGGAGAGGCTCTCCTCCCCAGTGGAAAGGGGAGGGAAGAGTGGGAAGGACTTTTCTTGTGGTATGAGGGCCAGCTCAGCTGCAGGAGAATAGAGTACTAGCTAGATTTCTAAGGTTTGTGACTCCAATCCCTGGCTCTCAGACAGCATCTGTGAACCCACCTGGGACCTAGGGGAACTTGCTACCCTGAAAGGAAGGACACAAACCTGGCTGGCTTCCCCATCTGTTGACTGTAGAGTCCTAGCACCTTGAGTGAACATAGGCGTAGTGGTTACAGCGAGCCTTGGGCAAGACCCAGTGCTATGCTGGCCTCAAGTCTGACCCAGCACAGTCTCAGGAGTGGTGGCCACAGCGGTGTTTGCATCACCTCATCTCCAGCTCCAGGTGGCTTAGCACAGAGAGAGAGAGGCTCCCTTTGTTTGGGAGAAAGTAAGGGAAGAGAACCAAGTCTCTGCCTGGTAATCCAGACCTAAAATAATAGCTTTAAAGGGCAAATCTAAGTGTTACTGGTCTTAAAGAGGAGGTAGAGAAAAAAGACAGGGGTAGAAAGTTTATTCCAAGGGGTAACATCAGATCACTGTCCAAAACTAGAGAAAGACAGCAACATTCAAGTACAAGAAGGTTACAGAACACCAAGCAATTTTAACCTGAAGTAGAGTACCTCAAGGCATTTAATAATCAAACTCTCAAAGGTCAAGGATAAAGACAGGATCCTAAAAGGAACAAAGCAACAGAAAAGAAACAAATAACATAGAGTGAAGCTCCAATCTGTCTGGCAGCAAACCTCTCAGTGGACACCTTACAGGCCAGGAGAGAGTGGCATGGCATATTTAAAGTGCTGAAGGAAAAAAAACTTTTACCCTAGAATAGTATATCCTGCGAAAATATCCTTCAAGCATGAAGGAGAAATAAAGACTTTTTCAGACAAACAAAACCTGTGGGATTTCATCACACCAGACCTGTCCTATAAGGAATGCTAAAGGGAGTTCTTCAATCAGAAAGAAAAGGATGTAAGTGAGCCATAAGAAATCATTTGAAGGTACAAAATTTGCTGGTAATAGTGAGCACACAGAAAAACATGTAATATTATAATACTGTAATTGTGCTGTGAAAACTACTCTTAAGTAGAAAGACTAAACAATGATCCAATCAAAAATAATAACTTTTCAAGACATAGGTAGTACAACAGGACATAAAGAAAAACAACCAAAAGTTAAAGCGGGGCCACGAAAAAGTGTAGAGTTATTATTAGTTGTCTTTTTGCCTTTTGTTTGTTTGGTTATGCAAGCAGTGTTGTCATCAGTTTAAAATAACAGGTTATAAGGCTGGGCACGGTGGCTCATGCCTGTAATCCCAGCACTTTGGGAAGCCAAGGGGGCAGATTGCTTGAGCTCAGGAGTTCAAGACCAGCCTGAGTAACATGTTGAAACCTGTCTCTATCAAAAATACAAAAACTTAGCTGGGTGTGGTGGCGCGGATCTGTGGTCCCAGCTACTCGGGAGGCTGAGGAGGGAGGATCACTTGAGCTCAGGGGGCGGAGGCTGCAGTGAGCCAAGACTGTGCCACTGCACTCCAGCCTGGGTGACAGAGTGAGACCTTATCTCAAAAATAAATAAATAAAATAAAATATAAATGAATGAATAAATAAAACAACAGATTATAAGATAGTATTTGCAAACTTCATGGTAGCCTCAAATTAGAAAATATACAATGGACGCACAAAAAATAAACAGCAAAAAATTAAATCATACCACCAGAGAAAATCACCTTCACTAAAAGGAACAAAAGAAGGAAGGAAAGAAGGAAGGAAGACCTCAAAACAACCAGAAAACAGCAAAATGGAAGAAGTAAGGCCTTACTTATCAACAATAACACTGAGTATAAGTGAACTAACTCCAATCAAATATAAGTAAACTCTCTAATCAAAAGACACAGAGTAGCTGAATAGATAAAAAAGCAAGACCCAGTGATCTGTTGCCTACAAAAACAGCCTTCACCTATAAAGATACACATAGACTGAAAATAAAAGGATGGAAAAAGATATTCCATGCCAATGGAAACCAAAAGAGAGCAGGAGTAGCTATACTTAGACAAAATAGATTTCAAGACAAAAACTGTAAAAAGAGACAAAGAAGGTCATCATATAATGCTAAAGGGGTCAATTCAGCAACAGAATATCACAATTGTAAATATATATGCAACCAACAATGGAACACCTAGATACATAAAGGAAATATCACTAGAGCTAAGGAGAGAGACAGGCCACAATACAATAATTTAACACCCCACTTTCAGCATTGGACAGATCTTCCAGACAGAAAGTCAACAAAGAAACATCAGACCTAACCTGGACTACAGAACAAACGGACATAATAGATATTTACAGAACATTTCATCCAATGACTGCAGAACACATATTCTTCTCCTCAGCACACAGATCACTCTCAAGGATAAGACTACACAGACCATTCTCAAGGACAGACCATACGTTAGGTCACAAAACAAGTCTTAACACATTTTAAAAAAAACCTATAAGAATATCAAGCATCTTCTCTGACCACACTGGAATAAAATTAGAAATCAATAATGAGAGGAATTTTGGAAACTATACAAACACACGGAAATTAAACAATATGCTCCTGAATGACCAGTGGGTCAATTAAGAGATTAAGAAGGAAACTGAAAAATTTCTTGAAATAAATGATAATGGAAACACAAAATAAAATTGGCAAACCTTTAGCCAGACTAATTAGGAAAAAAAAAAAAGAGAGAAGATACAAATAAAATAAGAGATGAAAAAGGAGACATTACGACTGATACCATAGAAATTAAAAGGATCATTAGTGGCTACTATGAGCAACTACATGCCAATACATTGGAAAACCTCGAGGAAATGGATAAATTCATAGACACATACAACCTACCGAGACTGAACCATGAAGAAATCTAAAACCTGAACAGACCAATATCAAGTAACAACATTGATGCAGTAATAAAAAGTCTCCCAGTAAAGAAAAGCCCACGATCCAATGGCTTCACTGCTGAATTCTACCAAACATTTAAAGAAGAATTAATACCAATCCTACTCAAAGTATTCCAAAAAACAGAGGAGGAAGGAATACTTCCAAACTCAGTTTATGAGGCCAGTATTACCCTGATACCAAAACCAGACAAAGACACAACAAAAAAAGAAAACTATAGGCCAATATTTCTGAAGATTATTGATGCAAAAATCCTCAACCAAATACTATCAAACTGAATTCAACAATACATTAAAAAGATCATTCATCATGACCAAGTGGGATTTATTCCAGGGATGTAAAGATGGTTCAACATACACAAATCAATTAATGTGAAACATCATATCAACAGAATGATGTGATCACAAAAACCATGTGATCATTTCAATTGATACTGAAAAAACATTTGATAAAAACCAACATCACTTTATGATAAAAACCTTCAAAAATCTGGGTATGGAAGAAACATACTTCAACATAATAAAAGCCATATATGACAGATTTATAGTTAGTATCATACTGAATGGGGAAATACTGAAAGCCTTTCCTCTATGATTTAGAACATGACAAGCATGCCCACTTTCATCCTTCCATAATACTGGAAGTCCTAGCTAGAGCAATCAGACAAGAGAAAAAAATAGAGGGCATCCAAATTGGAAAGGAAGAGGGTCGAATTATCCTTGTTAGCAGATGATCCGATCTTATATTTGGAAAAACCTAGACTCTGCCAAAAAACCATTAGAACTGAGAAACAAATTCAGTAAAGTTGAAGGATACAAAATATACAGAAATCAGTAGCATTTCTATATGCTAAGAGTGAACAATTTGAAAATGAAATAAAAAAGTAATCCTATTTAACAATAGCCACACATAAAATTAAATACCTAGGAATCAACCAAAGAAATAGAATGGAGAAATAATGAAAACTCTCATAATGAAAACTATAAAACTCTCATAATGAAAACTATAAAACACTGATAGAAGACATTGAAGAAGACACAAAAAGATGGAAAGATATTCCACATTCATAGGTTGGAAGAATCAATATTGTTAAAATGTCCATACTACCCAAAGCAATACACATTCAATACAAGCCTTATCAAAATATCAATGATATTTTTCAAAGAAATAGAAAAAAAAAATCCTAAAATTTATATGGAACCACAAAAGATCCAGAATAGCAAAAGCTACCCTGAGCAGAACAAAACTGGAGGAATCACATTACCTGACTTCAAATTATATTACAGAGCTATAATAACCAAAACAGCATGGTACTGGCATAAAAAGACACACAGATCAATGGAAGACACTAGAGAGCCCAGAAGCAAATCCATACACCTACAGCAAACTCATTTTTGACAAAGGTGCCAAGAACATACATTGGGGAAAAGATGTCCCTTCAATAAATGGTGCTGGGAAAATTTAATTTCCATATGCAGAAGAAGTAGATCCCTGTCTCTCACCATACATAAAAATCAAATACAAATGGATTAAAGACTTAAATCTAAGACCTCAAACTATGAAACTATTACAAGAAAATGTTGGGGAAATTCTCCAGGACATTGGTCTGAGCAAAAATGTCTTGAGTAATATCCCATAAACATAGGCAACCAAAGCAAAAATGGATAAATGGGATCATATCAAGTTAAAAAGCTTCTGTACAGCAAAGGAAACAATCAACAAAGTGAAGAGACAGTCCATAGAATGGATCTGCAATATTACTGAATTTGCAAACTACCCATCTGACAAAGGATTAACAGCCAGGATATATAAGGAGCTTGAACTCTACAGGAAAAAAAAACTAATGATCCGTTAAAAAATAGGCAAAAGATCTGAATAGATATTTCTCAAAAGAAGACATACAAATGGCAAAAACCCAGTTAAAACAGCTTTTATCCAAAGACGGGCAATAACAAATGCTGGTGAGGAGGTGGAGAAAAGAGAACCCTTGTACACTGTTGGTGGGAATGTAAATTAGTACAACCACTATGGAGAACAGTTCTGAGGTTCCTCAGAAAACCGAAAAATAGAGCTACCATATGACCCAGCAATCTCACTGCTGCATAAATACCCAAGAGAAAGGAAACCAGTATATCGAAGAGATAGCTGCACCCCCATGTTTGTTGCAGCACTGTTCACAACAGCCAAAATTTGGAAACAACCTAAGTGTCCATCAAGAAGTGAGCGGGTAAAGAAAATGTGGTACATATACACAACGGAGTACTATTCAGCCATAAAAAAGTACAAGATCTTGTCATTTGCAACAACATAGGTGGAAATGGAGGTTGTTAAGTTACGTGAGATAAGCCAGGCACAGAAAGATAAACTTCGTTATGTTCTCATCTATTTGTGGGAGGTAAAAATTAAAGTAATTGAACTCCTGGAGATAGAATAAGGATGGTTACCAGCAGCTGAGAAGGGTAGTTGGGGTGGGAGTATGGGGGCAGGATAGTGGGGATGTTTAATAGCTACAAAAAGTAGTTAGTAAAAATAAATGACTTAGTATTTGATAGCACAACAGGGTGACTACAATCAATAACAATTTAATTGTACATTTTAAAATAACTAAAAGAGTATAATTGGATACTTTATAGAACAAAGAATAAATGCTTGAGAGGACAGATATCCATTTACCAGGATTGGATGATTACACATCACAGGCCTGTATCAAAGTATCTCACATACCCCATAAATATATACACCTACTGTGTACCCATAAAAATTAAAATAAAAGCTTTCAAAAAAAAGTATCCTGGTATATGCAAGAGAATGCTCATGCCAACATTATTTATAAAGCAAAATTGTAAACAACCCCAACGTGCCTTGGCAAGAGAAAGAATAAAGTGCGGACAGTCACAGGATGAACATTAGATGACAATCATCAAACTGCCAGATACGACCACCATCAGGGATACAGCTCAGAAACAATATACATAGTATGATACTATTTTTACACAGCTCAAAACTCAAGGAGGCATTATTTAGGGATACATGCACATGTGGCAAACTGCATTTTAAAAATGAGAAGGGGGTGCCTCTCAGGGTGGAGATGATCATGGGTCGGGAGGCAGGGATTGGGGAGGAGCCATGTTGTTTATGTTCTATTTCTCAAATTGAGTGATGAGCCCATGGGTTTATCTAAGCTTTATAATTTACATGTACATTACATATATTCTTTAGTATATATCAAATTACATAATTTAAAAATTTTAAGAAAAAATTGGCCAGGTACAGTGGCTCATATCTGTAATCCCAGCACTTTGGGAGGCTGAGGCAGATGCATCACTTGAGCTCAGGAGTTCGAGACCAGCCTGCCGTCTCTACAAAAAATACAAAAATTAGCCAGGCATGGTGGCACACACCTGTGGTCCCAGCTACTCAGGAGGCTGAGGTGGGAGGACTGCTTGAGCCCAGGCGGTTGAGGCTGCAATGAGCTGTGATCACGCTACTGCACTCCAGCCTGGGTGACAAAGTGAGACCCTGTCTCAAAAAAAAAAAAAAAAAAAAGAAAGAAAGAAAGAAAAAATCACCAGCCTAGTGCCTGGTAGTCCAAATCTTACTTGCCACCAGCATGACCTGACCTCAGAGACAAGAGGAGGACAGCACCCTGGAGGCTTGGGGAGATAGGATAGGTGTCCCCGCAGCCACAGGAAACAACTGCCTCCGTTTCCTACTTGTCAAATGAGTACAGTTGGTGCTACCCACCTCAAGGGCCACAGTGAGGACCAGATGAGATAAGTGCTGTGTAAGCCACAAGATTCTGTCCACATAGACGTTCACTGTGCCATACAGATGGCTGGTTCCTCTAGGGAATTACTTCCCCTCCACTCCTTGCAGTTCTGTGGGGCTGCCAAGGCCTGACTCCCCCATCCTCTGGGCTCAGGGCAAGGAGCAACTGCAGGCTAGGCCAGCAGGAGTGTTCTTCCCAAGTTGTATGCACAGGGATGGAAGGCAGTTAATATGGAATCATTTGGGCCATAGGGCCCCCTAAAAAACGTTGTCCTGATCTTGTTCCTGACATGCCTGGAGCTACTCTGGTTTTTGTCCCGCCGGGCAGGTCAGATTAAGCACTGAGTCTGATGCACCTGGCACCATCAAACAGCAAAACCAAAACCGACTCTTTCCTTATGGAAGTCAACCAGAGTTTCTGTTGACTGCATTCAAGGAAGCCCAGCCAATTCAGGAGGAAATGCCATTTTATTTCAAAAGCACAGGCGCAGTTCGGACATTTGCCAAGGGAGGTAAAGGAAGGTATCAGCTGAGACTGCTCAAGTGCACCCTGCTTCAACGGCCTCCTAACTGGTCTTTCCCCATCAGTCTCACTTGCCCCCAAAGCCTTCAGGAATACACTGCACTCCAGATTAATTCAATTTATTCCAGATTCACCTCCAGAAAACACTTTTCTGGGGAACAGGTGACTAGCAGTAGGTAGTGGGGGAGGTGGCATCTGTTGGTCCTGCTCCCCCTCCAGGTAGGAATTCCCATCACCCACCTCATGATGGATGTGGTAGCAGTGAATAGCCCAGAGATTTGCCATCTCATAAAATTCCAACTTTTAATAGTAAACGCCAAATGCAGGCATTATGTTAAAAGTATGATTAACACCATGGCCCGTGGCAATCTGATTCTGAATCAGATCACCTACCACTGGCCCTATAGGTAAGCACCAGCTTCTGTGAGTTCCTGTGTTGCTGAAGAAAGGTAACAAGTAGGCACCTAGATCCACATGTCTGAATTAGTGGGGGTGGATGGGTGTTAGTGGTAGTAAATAAACAGGGCATGTGAAATGTGATTCTTGCCTTGAATTGAGCCCCTAACCTCTCTCATCAGTCTATTAGGACAGAAGCTCCATGGGAAAGCAGGTGAGGTCGACCATCACTGTGAAATACACGCCTGCCTTCTCAGGTGGAAGGAACTCATCTGTATGGCCTGTTTGCCTGGAATCCTGTTCCCTCTGCTCATTCCCTTCAATGCCAAATCCCACCCTCATTATGAAATGGGAGCTCAATGACCCAGAAATAATTTGAACAAACCTATTTCACTGAGGATGCATTCATTTTTATCTTCATTAACTCTTTGGGGCCTTGTCAGGTATGCTCAGAGCAGGATTTATGTTTCAACTGCTAGGTCTGGGGTATCTTAAAATCTGGGCAATTTGTACATTTAACTGAGGCAGACTTTTTTTTTTTTTTTGAGACAGAGTCTCGCTCTTTTGCCCAGGCTGGAGTGCAATGGCGCGATCTCAGCTCACTGCAACCTCTGGAGGCAGACGATATTTCATGTTCTGTAGACAGATGCATTTTATATGAAGAAAACTGTTTCCCTTTTCTATGAAAAAAACATAGCATTATCTCCTTTATGTTTTAACTGAAAGAAATTTTTTAAGTAGCATGTTACCCAGGTGAATGTCACTAATTTTTTTTCCCCCACAAACGAAGTAAAAAACATTTAACAAGCCCAGATCTTTTCCTGTCTTAAGACCAAAACACACATGCACACACAATGCTCCCCTAAGATGAACTGCTGGAGTAAACAGTAACTCATCCTGGGTGACTGGCTATTTATAAGATTTCACACAAGTAAAATGCTAAAATATGGGGAGTTCACACTAGGCTCCAAAGCAGCAACGGCAGAATAGATGGAAAAATACCCAGTCCTGAACCTGACCTCCCCGACGCCCATCGAAACCATCATTCTTATTCAATAAACTCTGCTTTTTATAAAATGTGGTGATTCCTCAAAAATCTGTGTTCAGGGAAGTATTCTTCAAGCACATACAAGTATTATTACACAGACCACTAGAAAAGCTTCTCATCATTGAGGTCTCTATGCCTTCCTAATTAATAACATAATCTAGCATTTCTATCCCACCATATTTCCAAAACACACCTGTCTTTGGTGAATTCATGCAAATACAACATCTTCTAGGAGATTATGAGGCGATGTGTTCAGAGCAAACCATAATCAGAAACAGCAAAACCAGAAGTCATCAGTCACAAGTCTCAGAACACTTTCTTCGAATACATAATATTCTGGTTTTATATTAAGAGAGTGTTTTCTTTTTCTTTTTTTTTTTTTTGAGACGGAGTCTTGCTGTGTCACCCAGGCTGGAGAGTGCAGTGGCGTGATCTCGGCTCACTGCAAGCTCCGCCTCCCAGGTTCATGCCATTCTCCTGCCTCAGCATCCCCAGCAGCTAGGACTACAGGTGCCCACCACCACGCCTGGCTAATATTTTGTATTTTTAGTAGAGATGGGGTTTCACTGTGTTAGCCAGGATGTTCTCGATCTCCTGACCTCGTGATCCACCCACCTCGGCCTCCCAAAGTGCTGGGATTACAGGCGTGAGCCACCGCGCCTGGCGAGAGTGTTTTCTTTAGCAGGATCCAACAGTTGAGCAGCACTATTGTCTACTATACTTCTTTGGGGAAAATAGAAAACAGAGTCACCAAAACATTGGGAGGTTGCATGAAGTGACTTAAGGTGAAATGGTCTTACAGTGTCTTTCCTCTCTGGTTAAGTCTTACATGGGGTCTGAAATTTTGTTCAAAAGCAAGGTTTCAATGTGCAGAATTCTTAACCTACAGAATGCCAGTAAATAAACTATGTTATTCACTATCAAATTGGAATTTAATCCCCATTCTATAGATCCTACAACACAGGACCAGAGAGTTAATTGTGAAGTCCATTTTTTTCCCCAACATCCCTACAAATCAGTTAAGCTGATCTTACCAGAAGCATTGCTGATGTTCCATTGGGTCTGGATAAGTGGATGGACATTTCAGGAAACATCCTGTCAATGCGGCTGATCACATCATCAACATATCTACGTGGGAAAAAAATAAACATGTGTGAACCACAACTCCAGTCAAGAACTACAGATTAATAGTATTCAAAAGACATTGCTTTTAAATGTAATTTTAAATCGATATAACACATTTTTAAGAAGGCAAATAGGATTAGAAACCTTTTAGTCTTTACCTCTGTATGTCCAGATAATGTGTTTTTAATGCTAGTTCTTGATTTTTCATTTTAAGGCATGACTATTAATTTTCTTCTATAGGAGGTCAGAATTTAGCTGTGTCACCTGCTGGGCCACTGGGCTCCAACAACACGGCCCCCTCCCTTTGTCCTTCCAGTCCAGGATGGCAGCAGTGTCCTGCTGTTGCGCACCTCCGGGCTGTCTCACTGTCTCATCTGGCTTCTCCTTTGAATCACTGGAATAACCAATTCCCAGGATTAAATTCCTTCCTTTTTTTTTTTCTTTGAGACAGAGTCTTGCTGTGTCACCTAGGCTGGAGTGCAGCGGCATGATCTCGGCTCACTGCAACCTCTGCCTCCCGGGTTCAAGCGATTCTCCTGCCTCAGCCTCCCAAGTAGCTGGGACTACAGGCGCACGCCACCACGCCTGGCTAATTTTTGCATTTTTAGTAGAGATGGGGTGTCACCATATTGGCCAGGCTGGTCTCGAACTCCTGACTTCATGATCTGCCCGCCTTGGCCTCCCAAAGTGCTGGGATTACAAGCATGAGCCACTGTGCCCGGCCAATTCCTTCTGTTTTAAATACTTAAAGTCATTCCTGATCTCCTGGTTGTGCTCTAATTCAAGTTATATCACAATTTTTACTTAAATCAGTAGTCTGTGCTTATATTCTAAAATCTTTGCATATATTTTTAATAGCTGAGCCACATAGTGGCTTATGACTACATTTATTTACTTATACAGCTTTCTGTTTTCTTACATTTCTATTTTTCTTTTTCTTTTTTTCTTTTTTTGAGACTGAGTCTTGCTCTATTGCCCAGGCTGGAGTGCAGTGGTGCTATCTCAGCTCACTGCAACCTCTGCCTCCCAGGTTCAAGTGATTCTCGTGCCTCAGCCTCCCAGGTAGCTGGGATTACAGGTACCCATCACCACTCCCGGCTAATTTTTGTATTTTTAGTAGAGATGGAGTTTTACCATGTTGGCCAGGCTGGTCTCGAACTCCTGATCTCAAGTGATCCACCTGCCTCAACCTCCCAAAGTGCTGGGATTACAGGCGTGAGCCACTGCACCCAGCCCTGTTTTGCCTTTTCATTTGATTAGTTTTCTATATATCTGTTACAGTCTTATTCCTAAACTCTCTACCTGGCTCTTACTCCAAACATATCAGGCAAGCTATCTGCTTCATGTTTTCCTTGGAGATATCCCACCAAAAGGGAATCCTCTATTCTTATAGCCCAGATGAAACCTGTATCTCTTAAGGTTTTCAGTGACATTAAGGACTTAGCATGAGAACTGGCACATATAAAGGACTCAAAAATTGTAAGTGCCCTGATTGATAGTTCTACCATTTACACCATGGGCCAATTCTGCAAAAATGCCCTCTCTTACTGGGATAAATTCTCCCCTACAGTGGTAGTGCATTGTGAAGACATCGGCCCATAGCACTGAGTAGGGTCTGGCTCAGGTCCTTTGAGAACGAAATTATACAAGAATTTGTGTTCACCATCCAATTACACTGGACACAAAGAGGATGTATAACATAATAGCTGACATGTAAAACTATCTATTAAGGATTTTACATTGGATTTCATATCCATTGGCTACGACAAATTAAATTACATGTCCATTAAGTCAGGGACATATAAAAGGTATATTCTCTTGGGGTAAGAGGGAGGTTAGTTCTCGGTTCACAACATGAAAAGATTTTAGTTTGAACCTGGGGCTCATGAGAGATAGCAGAAAACATAATGCCATTTGTTAAAAAGCGAACATCACACGCCAGCTCTGAAAGTCAGAAAGCGACCCTACTTATTCTCTAAGGAAAGCCTATCAGGTTTTCCTTAGAGAATGTTATGTTGAGTTTTAAAACTTTAAGCTGAAGAAGGAAGGGGAAAAATTAGAGAGGGCCCAGTGGTAAACAACAACAACAGTAAGAAGACTGCAGCAGAGATGAGTGAGAAGGCGTGGAGGTGCACTGAAGGGTATTTGCTCCTGGAGAAAAGAAGGCCGAGGGAGACTTTGATATTCTTCAAGTACATGAATGGCTTTTATGATCTCCGTACCAAACAGCATCTCCCATCTCTCAAAAGCACCATACCATGAGGATACGGCACCAAAAAGTGAACTTGCTCAGAAAGAATGACAGGCATTTCTTAAAGGCAAGGCCCCATTCTGCTGAATTTTTTTTTTCTTTTGAGACCATCTCGCTCTGTCACCCAGGCTGGAGTGCAGTGGCGCAATCTCGGCTCACTGCAAGCTCTGCCTCCCTGGTTGACGCCATTCTCCTGCCTCGGCCTCCCAAGTAGCTGGGACTACAGGTGGCTGCCACCACGCCTGGCTAACTCTTTGTATTTTTAGTAGAGATGGGGTTTCACCATATTAGCCAGGATGGTCTTGATCTCCTGACCTTGTGATCTGCCCACCTTGGCCTCCCAAAGTGCTGGGATTACAGGCGTGAGCTACTGTGCCCGGCCTCTGTTGATTTTTTAATGGTTTAATAAACAATCTTTCCTGGATGGCTAAGACACAGGCTGACCACACATCATCTCCCGTGGTTCCCTCTAGATTTACAGCATCATGACACACAACCTTGGATCTAAGCTTAAATGCTACAAAAGGGGTGAGAAGTGAAGAAAGGAGGAAATGAACTCATTTTTCATCATTGCCTGATGTTTCTTGAAATGGTGAAGGCACATGACAAAAACCTCATGCCCAAAGTTTATACCAGGTCACTGGAAACATTTCTGCATGTATATACTTCTTCTCTAAATCTATATGTGTGGTTTAAACCCAGTTTCTTCCGACTCAGCAGGAAGCAAACATCCACTGTCCCTGTGTGAATGGAGGTCATTGCTAAGTATATGCTAATGGGGAAGAGGATAGGCGATGTCTTCTGAACTGATCCTCAATCAATAGCCATCACAGTTTTGGAGAGCAGAAAGCAGATGAATATGCAGATCTTCAGCACAAAGGTAACATCATAATTTGCTTTCCATTGTACCTTTCACCTTGAAGGCGTCAAGATACATTCTAGAAAACTAGTCTCCATAGGAGGCTAGAAAAATAAATAAATGAGGTGGGTTAAGTGATGATCCCAGGTCAAGCAAAAAGCCAGAAACCAAGCTCAGTGTGTAGATTTCTAGAATTCCATGCCAACTACCTAACTTTGCTTGCTTTTAGTAAGGGCCAGAGTTCCAAATGGGCAAACAAATGTTCCTGGCCATTTTTGATTTCTTTATTGATGAGATTTTTACCTGTAAGAAAAGGCAATGGCAGAAGAAAAATAAGTTCCTAGGAAAAAGATCTGCAGTTGGCACAGGTAAGAAAGAGATCTGGGTGGGTTTTGTTGTTCTTGTTTTGTTGTTTCTTCCCCAACCCGTGACCTCAGACAAAGCTCAGCAAACTCAAAGACTGTATGAAGCAAAATGGATTTTCAGGAGATTGTTTTCCATTCACATGCCTAACACAAACGAGATGCAAATTTCTTTTCTACAGGTGACATTATGTATTTGCCAAAAGGGGAAGAGAGAGAAAGTCAGCTGCATCTTTAGCTGAGGAAAACAATGTCTAAATTCTCGAGGCAAAAATCAAAACACTTCATTTTCAAACAGACCCAACCTTCGAAACACAAATCAACCACTAGTGACTTGACAGAAATAAGGAAAGCTTGGAAGCTCAAATTAAAAATGTAGAGACAAAAATGACACTCTTTCTTGTTGAGGGAGGGGTGTTGGTATGGGAGGTGGTCTCTGGCAGTACTCTCCGAGGGCTGCCTCTGGAGACGGTGAGCACGGCTAGCGTCTGCAGGGGGCTCTGCAGTGCGGCGCCCCACTTTGAGAGCAGGGCTAAGGACAGGTAGGAACAGCGTGCTCCCCTCCTACACTTCCACCATATGTTACACTCTGTTCTGTGGCAGAATCAAATTACTTTAATTTTTACCTTTGGAATATAGGCAAACAAGCAGTAACACAGCAGTGGTGACTAGTTTACACTTGAGCAGACGCGGCGCGGAAAGACATTAATTTAGTGCCAAATTGAGCAGTGAGTCACAATTTGCACATATCTGTCAACCTGTTAACAGGGTAATAACTTGGAAAGACTGCTGTTCCTATTTACATTACAGAAGCCTTTCAAAAATGGAGAGCTGCTTGGTTCTCCTTCTTGAAGTATTTGGTCAATGAGCTGGCTTGATGGTCCAAGAACTGGGCTAGAAACACAAACTTCTAGAAATTACAGATTCAAATCAAGGTATGATCCATAACTTCAGTATGTTCAGATAGAAAACGAACTTTTAAGCAACCAGAGCATTCTGTTTCCCTGTCCTTTGCCCTAGCTGTGGTAAGACTCTCAACGGTTTCCAATCCACTTTTTTTCCAGCACAACCCAACCATCTCTTCCAGAAGGACAGCTTCAGTCTCAACTGCCTCAACATCTCCGCTGCATCAGAAGCAATCCCACCATTCTCAAATGGCGAAAATGGATTTCAAGAGCCCTATACTTTTGTTCACTTCTAATTTTCTTCAAGTAGCCCAGCTTGCTCCTTTCAATGGCCTTAGTCCGAGAATTAAAGAACACCAGGACCTCAGAGGTCCTCTCATCCAGTGTCCCCAACAATTTAGGACTTTAACAGCATCTCCAACAGGTGGTCTGCATAAATACCCCCCATCGCCACCTCATGAGGCAACCCCTTGCATTGCCTGACGTCTGATTTTTTCAAATCCACTTACTAGTATCTGCACCCAATCACCCTACTTTAGCCTTTAGAATGACACACAAATATTTCCTCCAAAACCTAAAGGCTTTCCTGGGGTCCATGAATGGACTTTATAAAAGACTGTTGGGTTTTCTGATTCTTTCATCAGTGGTTTTTAGTCTTTTTTTTTTTTTTTTTTTTTTCAGATGGAGTCTCACTCTGTCACCCAGGCTGGAGTGCAGTGGTGCAATCTCAGCTCACTGCAACCTCCACCTCATGGATTCAAGCGATTCTCCCTGCTGCCTCAGCCTCCCAAGTAGCTGGGATAACAGGCACCCGCCACCATGCCAGGCTGATTTTTGTATTTTTAGTAGAGACAGGGTTTCATCATGTTGGCCAGGCTGGTCTCAAACTCCTGACCTCACGTGATCCGCTTGTCTCTGCCTTCCAAAGTGTTGGGATTACAGGTGTGAGCCACCACGCCCGGCTGTTTTTTACTCTTTCTTGGGTCACAGATCCCTTGGAGAAGGTATGAAAATTAAAACACATGTCTGTACAACATTTTATATACAATCTTCTGCAGTTCATAGACCTTTAAAGTCCATTCATGGACCCCAAGTTAAGCATCCCTGCTTTAGCCCTGTTCTAGAACTGTGGTCCCTGGTTTGCTTTTTTGTTCTTCTCTGAATGCTTAACTTTTATTTTTCAATAAAGCTATTTTTATTTTTATATTTTTTATATATATATATATTTATTGCAGCCCAGAAGTGAACATAACTGAAATGGCATAGGGGGTACAAAGAATCTACTAATTCTGATCATCTTTAAATCATGTTTCTGTGATAGAGCCATAGGCTAGTTTTTGTTTATTTATTTTTTAATTGACAAAGATTGTATATATTTATCATGTACAACCTGTTGTTTTGAAATATGCATATATTGTGGAATGGTTAAATCAAGCTAATCAGCACATACACTGCCTCACATATTTAGCATTTTTGTGTATGTGTGGTAAGAACACCTAAAATCTACTGTCTTAGCAATTTTCGATAATATAATACATTGCTATTAACTATAGCTACCATGTTATACAATAGATCTCTTGAATTTATTCCTCTTACATACTTGAAATTTTATATCTTTTGATCAGTATCTCTCCCCAACCCCCATGCCAAGCCCTTGGTAACTACCATTCTACTCTCTACTTCCATGAGTTCAACTTTTTTAGATTCCACGTAGAAGTGAGATCGTGGCCAGGTACGGTGGCTTATGCCTATAATCCCAACACTGGGAGGCCAAGGCAGGAAGATGGCTTGAGCTCAGGTGTTCGAGATCAGCCTGGGCAACACAGCAAGATCCTGTCTCTAAAAAAAAAAAAAAATTAGCTGGGTGTGGTAGTATGTACCTATAGTCCCAGCTACTTGGGAAGCTGAGATGGGAGGATTGCTTGAGCCCAGGAGTTCAAGGAGGCAGTGAGCCATGATTGTGCCACTGCATTCCAACCTGGGTGACAAATAAGACCCTATCTCTTAAAAAAAAAAAAAAAAAGCAATCATGCAATATTTGTCTTTCTGTCCCTGGCTTATTTTATTTAATATAATGTCCTCTAGGTTCATCCATGTTGTTGTAAATGACAAGATTTCCTTCTTTTTCAGGCTGAATGGTATTCCACTGTATACATACACCACATTTTCTCTACTCATTCATCCACGAATAGACAGTTAGGTTGATTCCACATCTTGGCTATTGTGAACAATATTGCAATGAACATAGGGATGTGGATGTCTCTTTGACACACTGACTTCATTCCTATGGACATATACCCAGTAGCGGAATTGCTGGGTCATATGGTAGCTCTATTTTTAACATTTTGAGGAACCGCCATACTATTTTCCATAATGGCTGTACTAATTTACAGTTCCATCAACACTGTGTGAGGGTTCCCTTTTCTCCACATTCTTGCCAACACATATCTTTTGTGTTTGTTTTTAAACACCTGCCTCTGACTGTTACTCATCCTTCCAACAAAATCAAAGACCTACCTCCATGACTTCAGAGGTCATCTGATTGGGGTAACTACTTTTGCCCTCTAAAGCCACATTTCTCATGCTTTACACCCATGCTCCTTGTTTGTATAAGTAAAGGGCTCCCTACTTTTTGTATCACTGTTAAAGGCACAGCTCAGTGGTGAACTAAAGTCTCAAGTCCTGGGAGGGCCAAGGAGACCTTTGCTCCAGCTGCAGTGACTGTTACAGCCTCATCTAGGCTTCTTCCACGTCCCTGAGCAGGCTCACTCTATCTTGGACACTGTGCACACTCTGTCTGGAAGATTCTTCTCACAAGTATTCTCACCCCCATGCCTGGGTCATTCCTATTCATGCTTCCATCTTTGAGTTTCATCTTAAATGATGCTTCCTCAGGGAAGTACTGTCTCACACTTCCCTCGGCACCCCATCAGTCAGTGTACCCCATTTTATCTCTTATGGTACTTTTAAATTTGCTTTGTGCTCCTGTCCCCTTTATCATTAAATAATTTTTTGAGTGATTATTCAACACCTAACTCCCCTACAGAATTCTATGGGAACCTATGACTGTCTTCTTTGATGCTGAATCCCAGCACCTTGTCACAGTGCCTGGCACCCACTAAGCATGCCTTAAATATTTCCTGAATGAACAGACTGTACATTAAAAGTAAGCCACATAGACCCAAATTAGGCCATTATAAAACAACTACAATACAAAGTTCTCTTTAGCAGAGGAAGATGTGAGGTGTCGGGGGTTCATTACATTAGCCATCAAAAGTCACCAACAACAGCAACCAGAGAACTCCACAAAACAAACCTCAAAGAAAGCTGCAGAGATCCTTTATAGTCTTCCAGCTTAATATGCAGCTACAGAATCCCTGCATCTGTTTTAGTAGAAGCTCAGTGCCTCTTAGAAGCAAAACCTTCTAAAGAAACACACTGTTATTGATATGCCAATTTTAAAATGTTGCTTTTAATGAACTAATTAATTCTGCAAAACATTAGTACAAAGATGCACGCTACCAAATTGGGATTACAATACCAAAATGATAAAACAGAATGTGGAAGACATTTCTAAAGATATCGCCTTTGCAAAACATTAATTTTTTACTCCACACATCCAAATACATTGCAAACTATTTGTTATTAAAACCTTAAAATAATTTACTGGACAGATGGCTCCGTTCTCTAAAGACTGACCCCCCTCCTCAAAAGAAAAAAAAAAAAAACACAACAAATCTGGGCCCTAGCCAGTGATCCCCTGTTAGTGTGATGCTTAGCAGCTCAAGCCGGATTTAAATAGCACTTACCCCACACAATGTGTAAAATACATGCTGTTCATTTTCTCCACCCGTACAAAATCTAAAAGTTAGGAATGCATATATTAATAGACCACCTTTTGGGGAACAGGGTAATGCCCAGTAGATATCAAGAAGGGAATCATTTGCATGATCTGATTTATAAAATATTTATATCATGGCTGTGAAACATTTCTGATTATTTGCTCAAGAAAATAAAAACTACTTTCTAAACTGTACAACCAGGCCGGGTACAGTGGTTCACGCCTGTAATCTCAGCACTTTAGGAGGCCAAGGCAGGAGGATCAGTTGAGGTCAGGAGTTCGAGACCAACATGGCCAGTATGGTGAGACCCCGTCCTCTACTAAAAATACATAAAAACTAGCAGAGCATGGTGGCATGCGCCTGTAATCTCAGCTACTCGGGAGGCTGAGGCACAAGAATCACTTGAACCCAGGAGGCAGAGGTTGCAGTTAGCCAAGATCATGCCACTGCACTCCGGCCTGGGCGATAGACACTCCGTCTCAAAAAAACAAAAAACAAAAAACAAAAAAATAACACCAACCAACCAAACAAAAAACAAAACTGTACAACTAAAAGCGAGATTAGATGTACTGCAGACAGAAATAAACACACACTAGCTTAGATTTCCACACCATCTCTCACTACACACCCTTCTCATCCTAACACAACTGGCTACTTATCTACTGTGTTGTTCTCTTCCAATGAAAGACACTCAAAAACTTCAAGATCTCTTTATGGCAACTCAACACTTAGGCAGGCAGAGGTGGCAAGATTAGGAAGAGCTGCTTCCTGGGAGGGAAATGGTGACCAGGCAGTAGTAGATGGGGAGCTTGATCCTGTCTTCTCCTTAGTAGCTCTTGAATTTTGAGCCATGTGAATATATTACCTGATGAAATGTAGGAGAATCACCCAGGCAAGCAAATAAAAGCTACCCCTCCATTTCCAGAAGTCGAAATCAATGCACAAGGGCCCAGCACACACTGAAACGTATAAACCAACCTGCCTACCTTCTCCCTGCTACAGGGTGTCAAGTCGCCCTTTGAGTTCATGGGTATGTCATGCACTAGAACACGTGACAAATACCATCATAAAATAGAATTCTTCTTACACATGATTTAGCATGATTTAGAGAAGAATTGTTTACTATTCCTACAGTATCTATTAATAAATAGTTTTGAGTGCCTACTCCTCAACAATGACTGTGTTCTAGGAATGATATTAAGTACTAAGGATAGAAACAATTATGGCACCTGGCTCACAGACCTTGTGAGAGGGGAGGATGGCTGGGGCCCGAGCTTGGCCTTTCTGCTAGAGGAGGGCGAGTGACAGAGCAGGCACTGTTTTCCAGTTTTCAAAGCACTTTTGCACTCTTTGCCTCGCTTAATCTCTCGCCAACTCTGGGAAGTAAGCAGGGCAACCAGAAAACTCCTGTTTTACAAATGACAGAAAAAAGAAGGCTAAGTGACTTGCCCAGGAAGACACTATGGCTGAGTGGCACAGCTGAGCCCAGAATCCACGTCTCTGGATTCCCCATTCTAGGGCTTTCTTACACACCATAGTGCTTTTATTAGGTCTGCGAGGATTCCTTGGAAAAAGCAGGTTTCATTTTTGTCATTCTTCAGGCTTCTCAAAACACAACTGAGAAATCTTTTAGTAGTGTAGTTAACAAAATGAAATCAATTGATGGCTTTCTTTCTTTCCAGTCATTTGGCAAATATTCATGCAGTGCCTAAGTGAGCTCAGGGATGCAGTGATAACTAAGACAGTCTCTGCCTTCATGGGGTTTCCAGTTTCTTCAAGGCAGAAGGCTTGTCTCCAGAGAAACAGGACAACCAGGTTAAACTTCCTGAAGTTCTCCTGCTGGGTTTTTGATTTTGTGACTCTCAATTAATGTGCAAAGTTGGCAGGAAACAGGGAGGGCTAAAACAGTGAATACTTGCTTTGCATTTTATTTTATGTTAATAACTACAAATATTAATACAATTAATAATTTCTAAATTTCTGTTCTTCTTGCATTACAAATTTACTCAGGTATCTTGTGGGTCCTAGTTTTCCCTAAAACATTTAAGCAACATACTAAGTTTGGGAAAGAATTTTAATGTCACTCAACATCTACCTGCTCTGCAAGCCCTTACATATTTACGTGAGAGAAAAAAAAAACCCTAATAATAAAACACCTATGTTGAACTTTCCAGCAACACCAATTAACAATAGTTATTAAATCAGCCATTTCTGTCAGATCTGGTGAAATGACGCTTGGAGCTCAGATAGGTGGTGAACTGAGATGCAACAATTCACATGGAGTTAAAGCAAAGCAACCTGTGGGCAGCAGACATTCAACCAGGAGCTGGCGAGGGCAGATGATGCCTGCCTTCCCACATTCCAACGGCTTTCCCTCCCGTGCCCAGGGAGGGCTGAGGACTGTCACTGTGGCACCTCTTGGCAATGCTCAGATGTGGTGACTGCTTCCAGTTACTCAGTTTGCCGCACAGGTATAGAACCATTATTTCATTTCCATTTGATTTTTTTAATGTCCCTGAGAATGTACATGGTAGATTTCACAAAAAGAAACGCCAAAGAGAATGATCACAATCACTGAACGACTTGTTCTAGTCATAACCATACATTAAAGCAAATGCACACTCAGAGTCAGAAACAGTCAACACATCTGAGGAAACCGCAGAACCCCTCCTGGGACAAACACGCTATTTGTATGACAGTAAGTTTGATCGTCATTCATCAGACAATCAACTCCTTGAGGGGAGAGTCTGAGGCTCACGTCTTTAATTCCTGCAATAATTCTGCACATAATACATACTCAATAAACATGTGGTGAATGGGACTGATTTAAGTAGACTGAAACAAAGAGAAATAAAGATCCCAGAGTAAACGAGTAAACACAACTTTGTTCTGTAATTGGTTCTTCTACAAGTAGTAAAAATTTCTGAATCACAAAATGTCATCCAACAAAGTGAACAGACACAGTGAAGTTGTGCCCTTCCTCTCCCCTTTACTGACGGCATTACTGTAGGGCAGCTGGGTTATAAAGCAGGACTGAGATGATGACAAATGGAAAGTAACTCAAACAAAAACAGACCTTCCTGGGCGAGGTGCCTCGGCTGGAGCTCCAGGAGATTTTCCCACCTCAGGACTCATCCCCCAACCTCTTAAGTGAACTGCCTTCGGGTGTCTGCTGAACAGAACCTTCAGTAGAGAGGCCTTCTCCAAGGCCCTCAAATGCACACCAGCCAAGTGTCATCAATCACGGTATCCTTCCTCTGTCCTTCATAGTACACATCACAGTCTATCTCACACATCTGGGGGAATGACTGTTTAATGTTTACCTTGCCCACTAGACTGAGAACTCCACAGGGGGAAGGCACAGGCCATCGTTCTCCCTGCCATCAGCCCCCAGCACACTGTCCAGCACACAGCAGGCTCTCAATAGACAACTGATAAATGAATCTTGCACGTGGACTCCTTACAAATCTATTCAGCACAACAGAGTCTGAAGCTGGGGCTTAGGAATCACAGGGACCTGGATGCTCAAGTTCTCACAGTGCCCTCATTTTGGACAAGTTACTTTAACCTCTCTAAGCTTTGGCATCCTTATCTGTGAAATAAAGTAGCATCACTATCCTCTTCACATAATCATTATGAGAAGTAAAGGAGTGAACACAGCACATAAAGCACTTACCACAAAATAGGCAAATAATGGTATTAGCTGTTCCTTTTATGTGTGCAAACATTGTCTTTTTCTGCACAAAAAGGTTAGGAACTTCTGTTTGCGTCTACAGAAATACAAAGTCTCAAAAAGTTAATTGCAGTCATGACAATACCTCGAAGCATGAGCTTTAAAAGCAGGGATGTTCTTTCAGGTTTCTGGTTCATTTTACTACATCAATGCATTTCAGTTAGTAAGCACCGTTCTTTTCATTATTTTTCTAAGAAGGCCAACAAGAGAGTGGGCAGACTGTTCATATTTGGCATGATCCTGAAACGACCTAGTCAGGAAGTGGGCTGGAGTAAATGGATCTGGCTTCTAGAATAGGGACTATGCTGGAGAGCTTTCATTTGTCCCTCCGCCATCCCGCACTGTGCACCAGGAGGCTGGCCTACGCACAGATTACATCAACAAGCCTTTTTGCTCTCTGGCTTCCGGCTGTGTTCTGACCAATACTAGGCACTGGCTGGAGACTCAGAGGGCAGGAGAAGCACGAGGCCAAGGGTCCTTGTCCTTGAGGGCTAGCTGTGACAACTCAGTAACAGCAAAACACCAATGACTCCAATCCTACAGCAGGAAAGGTCTGGTTCATCCCACTATTCAGCAGAGGCACCAGCAGCAGAGGACAACAGGGACATGGACTGGGGGGAAGCAGAAGTCACCCATGACCAATGACATCACAGACCTTGTTACTGGCGGCAGGGGGGCAGCAGCAGCTATGTTTCATGTTCACTGTTTCTCCAGCCGCTGCCCCACTACCTTATGTAAAGAGCACTGGGTGGGAAATGACCAGAGCTTTCACCCTCTCCAGACCCACCCTCTCCGCAGTGGTCTGTGCCCCAAAAAGCTGACCCACGTGGACTGCATCCATGGGCTCCTTTGCCCTCTGGCTGAGTTTGGCCAAAGGGAGATGTGGAAGGTGGAAAAGCAGTGAGGTCAAGGTATTTATCCTGCCTACAAAGTCCCCAGGAACTGGCTGCAACCCTCATCATAGCTCTGTCAGGATCCCTCTCCACACAGCTCTCTCTCTCACTCTGGGCTCCAGTAAGTATGCCCTCCTCTTACCCCTGGGGGAAGGATAATAACAGCTCTGCCCATGGGCACTAGCCCAGGTACGGCCCTAGTCCCTTATGGGTTCCTTATACCCTGCCCACACCTTTGGAAACAGTCCCTTTATTAAGGTCTCCTCAATCTGGAAATCGTTCCCTTAGACAATTTCTTCTCAGAACAAAAAGTTCTTCCTAAATAAAACACATGACATTAAAACCAACTCTGCTAGAGTAAGAAACATGGTAAACTGAAGAATATTTAAACCAACTGAAGGTAACAGTGATATAAGTATTCTAGATTAGTAATGAAACAAAATTTACATGCACTCTGCTTAACTGAACAACATTCATTTAATAATTTTTTTCTCCCTGGAGTATTTAAACTGTAGATGTGGCTAGTTTAGAAATTCAAGACATCCAAGCAGGATACTGGAAGGATCTGCCTCCCTGAGAAACAGGTACCCCAGTCTGGTTTTCTGCTGCCTCTCTTATTTCCCCTTCCTTCTTAAAGTGCCCTGGCACCTCCACACTGCAGCCACAAAGTAGTCCTTCTCAGGCCACTGCAAAGTTTGCTTTTTCCTTTAAGTTTACTATCAAATTCATATTTGCAGGTGTGAATTTGCACAGTGTAACAGTTTCCAAAATGTCATACACATAAAAGTGGTTTTAGGTGATATATGGATGAACGTTTTTCATTTCAATATCTGTATGTATAGAACAATATACAACTAGCAAATAAAATCTGTGATTTCATAGATAGCATTGCTCAGTCATGGTACCATAGAGGCTAGGCTTTAAACAATTATACAAATATTATACAAATTATAATTAAAATTATATTATTTAATAATATTAAAAATACTATACAAATAATAGAACAGCTGACCAAAGGTTATGGCAAAAATTCTACAGCTGGTTTGCAAATGACTGAGTTTAGAAACACTATCTTACAGTAAGGCAGGTAATTAAACAGCTTCATTCCAAAAGGGTTTTGCCTTGTTCGTAAATTGTGGGGGTTTTTTTCCCCCACTCTACATAAATCTTCACTTTTATATCTTTTTTTTTTTTTTTTTTTTTTTGAGATGGAGTCTCTGTCTGTCGCCCAGGCTGGAGTGCCAGTGGCATGATCTTGGCTTACTGCAACCTCTGCTTCCCGGGTTCAAGTGATTCTTGTGCCTCAGCCTCCTGGGTAGTTAGGATTACAGGCCCCTACCACCACACCCGGTTAATTTTTGACAGGGTTTCACCACATTGGCCAGGCTGGTCTCAAACTCCTGACCTCAGGTTCTCTGCCCGCCTCAGTCTCCCAAAGTGCTGAGTTTACAGGTGTGAGCCACCGTGCCCAGCCTTTATATCTTTTTAAAAAAGTTTTCATGCATATATTTGCATATATTGAAGGAGGAGAAATGGACAAGCACCCTAGGAGTGGCCAGGGTGTTTAGGTAAGCAGCACCACTAAGCAAGGGCTGCCAGTGATCAATCAGCTGGGAGCTGACCACATTGGGATGCGTGTCTGGGAATGTGTGATGTGAGCACAGGAGGAGGGCCTCCTTGACAGAAAATGTCTTTCCCACAGCCAGCAGCATGCACGCTCAGTGGCTCCAAAATCCCTTTTGTCCTTTTCAAAGGAGTTAAAAACCACACCAGAACATACTCCTCTCAGTGGAGCCAAATCTAGGAGTCTACCTGAGACAGGTGGATGATGCTTGCAATGCCCTGAACAAACTTTTAGAGGGTGCCCTCTACAGGTTTAAGGTGGCCTCAACAAACCATTAACTAGACTCAGCTGTGATCTCCTGACGCTGAGAAGTCTTGTGGCAGTCTTTAAAGTTCTGGCAGAAACTCTTTTATACTGTATATCAGAGGAGAAAGAAAGTGAATCAATTTGACCCCTCTGCTCATCAATGCTACCATTGCCCTTCTGAGCCCTACTACCTATTTCTCTCCCATAGCATGCCACCCCAAAGAAACTCCTCTGCCCAGAGAAAGGGGACAACTTCAGGGGTGAACAAAACCCATCATTTATAAGCAAGGAAGGTCATAAGAATTATTATTATTTTTTTAAAAAGCTTAGAAGGATGAGCTCATCCAGAAGATATAACAATCCTAAACGTGTATGCTCCTAAAAAATAGTCAATACCACGCCTCTCTCAGTAATTGACAGAACAAGCAGACAGAAAGTCGGTAAGAATACAGAAGACTTGAACAGGGTTAACCCAATGACATATATATTCTCTATCGCAAAACAGTAGAAGGTACATCCTTTTCAAGTGCACTTGGAACATTCACCAAGACAGACCATAAGCTGGGTCTTAAAACAAGTCTCAAAATCATGCAGAATATGTTCTCTGACCACAACTGATGTTAAAAATAAATAACAAAAATATAACATAAACAGCCCCCACATATTCAGAAATTAAACACACTTTTAAACAACTCATGGGTCAAAGAAGAAATCACAAGGGAAATTAGAAAATACCTTGGGCTGAATGATAAAAATATATTAAAATGTGTGGGATGCAGCTAAAACCATGCTCAGAGGGAAATTTATAGTTTTTAAAAGCCTATATAAGAAAAGAAAGAAGACTTGAAGATCAAATATCTAAGCTTCCACTAAAAAAAGAAAAAGAAGAGAAAATTAAATCCAAGCTAAGTACAAGGAGGCAATAATGTGTGAAAATCAATGAAATAGAAGACAGATAAATAGAGAAAAATCACCAAAACCAAGAACAGGTTATGGAAATAAAAATCAACAAAACTGAGAAGTCGCTGGTTAGACTGATCAAGAGCAGAAAGAGGGAAGATAATTTATCAATATCAGGAATGAATGATGAGACATCGTTCAGATTCTAGAGGCATTAGAAGAGAATACTATGAACCAATCTCTTTGGCAGCTAGACAAAGTGGATGTCTTTGAAAGATATAAGTTATATAACTGACATAAGAAGAAATAAAAATCTAAAAAGCTTTATACCTATTTTGCTAAAAGTGAATTTGTTATTAAAAATCTTCCCATGTAGAAAACTCCAGACCCACACAGATTCCTCAGTTAAATCTATCAACTATCTAGGGAAGAAATAGTATCAATCATATGGAAATTCGGAAAACAGAAAAAAATATTTCTCAACTCATTTAATGGATCAAGCGTTATCCTGATACTGAAACTAGAGAAAGACACTACAAAAAGAAAAAAAAAAAAGAAAGTTATAGACAATACTCTTCCATGAACAAAGATACAAAATTCCTTAATAAAATATTAGCAAATAGAATCTGGCAATATATAAAAAAGATAATATATCATGATCAAGTGTATTCCAGAAATGCAAAATTGGACTAACATTCAAAAATCAACCCATGCTGTGTTCTAGCCATACCATGAAATATTACTCTGACACCTGCTAAAGGTATGAACCTTGGGGAAATTATGCTAAGTCAGAAAACAATAAATACTGTCTGATTCCACTTTTAGGATATACTTACAGAGGTCAAATCCATAGAGACAGAAAGTAGAATGGTGGCTGCCAGGAGTTGGCGGAGGGGGAATTGGAAGTCACAGTTTAGTGGGCACAGTTTTAGTTTTGCAAGATGAAGAGTTCTGAAGATGAATGGCGATGATGGCTGCACAAAAATGTGAATGCACTTCGGGAGGCCGAGGCGGGCGGATCACCTGAGATCAGGAGTCTGGACCAGCCTGGCCAACATGGCGAAACCCCGTCTCTACTAAAAATACAAATATTACCCAGGCATGGTGGCGGGCGCCTGTAATTCCAGCTACTCGGGAGGCTGAGGCACAAGAATTGCTTGAACCCAGGAGGCAGAGGTTGCAGTGAGCCAAGATCACGCCACTGCACTCCAGCTGGGTGACAGAGTGAGACTCCGTCTCAAAAAAAAAAAAAAAAAAAAAAAAGTGAATGTACTTAATGCCACTGAATTGTAACATTTAAAAGTGGTTAAATTATATGTTATGTGTACTTAAGAATTTTAATAAAATCAATCCATGCCATGTAACTTACCATATTAAAATAAAGGAAAATCATTTGATCACCTCAATAAATGCAGAAAAAACTTTTGACAAAATTCAACACCCAATTGATGATTAAAAAAAAAAATACATACACACACACTTCAGCAGAGTAGGACTAGAAGAGGGCAAAAGATCTGAACAGATACTTACTTTGTAACAAGGACATGCTAATCTTCAGGCCAGTAAGCACCTAAAAGGAGGCTCAACATCAATAATCAAAGGAAAATGCAAAATCTACTTGGCCTGCACTAGAATGGCTAAAATAACAAGGACTGGCAATATGAAATGTCAGTGAGGATGCAGGGCAAGGAGACGTCGCATTCTCTGCCGGTAGGAGTACAAAGTGGCAGAACAACTTTGGAAAGCTGTTTGGCAGTTTCTTATAGGGGTAAATATACACATACAACATAAGACTCAAGAATTCTACGCCTAGGTATTTGCCCAAGAAAAGTAAAATGTTATATCTACACAAACACTTGTACACAAATGCTCATAGCAGTTTTATTCTTTTATTCTTTTTTTTTTTTTTGGAGACAGGGTGTTGCTCAGGCTGGAGTGTGCAGTGATGTGATCATAGCTCACTGTAGCCGCGATCTCCTGGGCACAAGCAATCCCTCCGCCTCAGCCTCCTGAGTAGCTGGGACTATAAGTGTGTGCCACCATGTCCAACTAATTTTTTTTATTTTTAGTAGAGATAAGGTCTCTCTATGTTGCCCAGGCTGATCTTGAACGCCTGAGCTCAAGCGAGCCTCCCACTTTGGCCTCCCAAAGCATTGGGATTATAATGTAGCATGAGCTACAGACCATGTGCCTGGTCCAGTTTTATTTTTATTACCCCCAAAACTAAAACAACCCACATGTCTGTAAACAGGTGAACAGATTAAACACATTGTGGTATATCCATACAATGAAATACTACTCCATAATACAAAGAATATACAATGCCTGAACAACCTGAATGAATCTTGAGAACCTATGCTGAGCAAAAGCAGCTGGGACACAAAACATGCTTCCATGCACCATATATGAACTCTCAAAAGACACATCTGGCTGGGCTTAATGGCTCACGTCTGTAATTCTAGCACTTTAGAAGGTCAAGGTGGGAGGATTGCTTGAGCCCAGGAATTTAAGACAACCCTGTCTCTGTTTAAAAAAAAAGAAAGAAAGAAAAAAAAGACACATTTAATCTAGAGTGACAGAGAGGAGACCAGAGTCTGCCTGGAGTGCAGACTGGGAGGGGGCAGATGACTGGGATGGAGCATGAAGAAATTTCTGGGGTGATTCTCCTATCTTATTTGGGGTGATATTTACACAGATACATATATTTGTCAAAACTCATTGAACTGTACATTCATAAACATAAAATACATAAAATTGGCATATTTTATTTTATGTAAGTTATACTTCAAGTTGATTTTTTAAAAATGCTTGGAACATGCATTGAATTCTCAGCACTAATCTCAAATATTAATACTTAATTAATGAGAGTCAAATTAAGTGGGGGTTTTTTTTTTTTTTGAGATGGAGTCTCGCTCTGTTGCCCAGGCTGGAGTGCAGTGGCGTGATCTCAGCTCACTGCACACCTCTGCCTCCCGAGTTCAAGTGATTCTCCTGCCTCAGCCTCCTGAGTAGCTGGGATTACAGGCACGCACCACCATGCCTGGCTAATTTTTTTGTATTTTTAGTAGAGACAAGGTTTCACTATGTTGGTCAGGCTGGTCTCGAACTCCTGACCTCGTGACCCACCTGCCTCAGCCTCCCAAAGTGTTGGGATTAGAGGTGTGAGCCACTGCACCCGGCCAAATTAAGTGGTTTTTAATAAGTCTTGGTCAGACAAGGCAAGAGACAGGATCCCCCAGGGACTCAGGCGATGAGAACTCAGGTTGCTTTGCTTTCCAGGCTGTGTCAGTGCTAGGGAGGCCAAACCAGATGAGGGTCAGCAGCTGCCTTATCACCTGTGCCTGTGAAACTACAGTCCTGAAAGACTCAGGCACCAAGCTTGGTTTTATAATCATTGCTGTATTCCCATCTGAGTCTGTGACTGGTCTTTACAGCTACAACCTGGGTGAAAATGGACGTGAACATGTTCAGAGATAGCTGGAGAGGAGGCGCAGACTCCACGTGCTGAGCAGAATTTCAGCAGGACAACCGCATCCTGTGAAGCCCTTTGGCTCTTTATTTGCCTGTCTGGACTATTAAGAGTTTCACATGCGTTTGAATAGACAAAACATTTTTGACATATTTAAACCTGTACATTACTACTGAAGTAAGATATTTTCCTCAAAACAATTTTTGGATAGAAAATTTTTTTCATGTTGAATGGGAACAATTAATAAAACAGGAAGACAGTACTGTAGTTTAGATCATGAAATCAGGCGTCCAACTGCCTTGGTCCAATTCCCAGCTCTATGAAGTAGCAGGTGAGTTACTGGGCTTCAACTCTCATCTTGAAATGAGGACAATAACAGTATCTTCTTTCATAAGGTGGCTGTGAAGACTAAATGCGTAAGGCATGGAAGGAGCCTGGCACATTTCCCAGTACAACACACACGTATACCCGCACTAAGTAGTCAGTTATATGATGAAGATAACTCAGCACATTAAACCCTGACCCAGAATCCAAGTAACTGGGTCCTTTGCCACAGTTTTCTCCACCACCTCACCTTAACCCAAAGTATATAGGGTAGTGTAATCAGCTGAAAAAATCCTGGCGCCGCTCTGGAAAAGTCTAGATTCCATCCTGGCTCTCCTCCTTGTACAGAGGGCCATAGCGGGCAAATCACCTAGCCCTCTGGCTTCAGTTTCCTCTTCTTTAGACAAGGTCATCTCTAAGGGTCCCTCCAGCTCTAGTCAGTTCGATACACATTTCCTAAGAGCTTACTACATGCACAAAGAAGCAATTATACAGTTTTAAAGACTGTCCATCTTTGAATGGTACATACGGTAATTATTCCAGAAAACTCAAATTAATCAGAATACCCTATTCCTTAACCTCTGGGAATAACTGGAATCTATTATGCTTGATAGATTCCAGTGAAATCTATCAGTTATAACAGCAGAACAATTCCAAGTACCATTCTGGCATAAAATACGTGCTCTTTGCCACTATCTAGGGGGGCCCATTACTAGAAATTTCTGAAGAAACTTGTAACTAGAAGGAACTATTGCAACTAAGCCTGAGGACTAAAGATGAGTATTTTAACAAGAACCCCAGGAAACAAATTTTGTAATCAAGGAAATTTACAGGAAAGACTCTGCCCACCACAGTTCACAAATGAATATTTACTGTAGCTGAGTAGGCTGCCCTAATGTGGCTGTGTAGGATGCTCAGAGGGCATGTGTAATTAAAGGGCACATACCTCATCTGTCTTTCACTTGAGGATCTCAGAATAGAACAGATAAAAACAATTATTTACTTAAATGTCAACGGCTTTAGAAATAGAAGCCAGGAATATAAGCATGCAGGTCTTTGAATTCTTAAATTTCAGACACCCACTCTTGTAAACAGGAGATCTGTTACAATTAACAGATGCAGCCGTAACTCAGATTCAGTTGTGTCATATCAATCACTCCGTTTAATGCTCCAAATATCACCATATGTACCTACCCCATGAAGGCTGTAGCTTGACGCTCTGACTTGTGAAGTGGGGTGTGTGTGTGCGCTCGTGCACACAAGAAATATTTGAGTGGGTACAGTTCAAGAGCTAGGGACACGGCTCATAATGATCCAGCAAAGAGTCTCTCTCACTCAGATCTCACCTTTGTCCTGACAGAGACTGTAGTGAATCACACGGTGAATGAGTCAACAACGCAACAGCATTGAAGTCAACTGCTTAGAATTGTGTTAATATAAAGGATTACATGTAAAATGGGAGATAATCATTCCATTTTGGTAAAAACAGGTGTAGTACCAACATGAATAATAATGAAGGATGACAAAATTGCAGCGTATGTACAGAAGATGAATACAGCCAGTAATCCCTTTGAACACAGGTATACAAAGCCTTAACAACAAGGGGAGAGTGTCTACCACAAAATAAGAGATGACACAGTTACTCCTAAAACATGCAAATGGAAGTTGCTGAGTGAAGACAGATCAATTATCCTCAGTCGATGAGAATAATAAGACAGAGTGACAGCAGGAAACACTGAGGTTAAATATTAGGCAAAACGTAACAACGGGAAGAATGCTAGCAGAGGAGAGGCTGCCAGGAGAGTCAAAGAAACGACCACCTGTAGAGGCATGCAGGGTTAAAGCTGGACACCTGCCTCATTATGAGTGGAATTATTCCTGCCACAGTTCAGGGGAACTGGAGAAGAGTGTCATTAGAGAGGTCTCTGCTGATCTAAATGGGTACGAAAACAAGGAGGCTGAACTCTTATCAACATTTTTAACCCTCCAAAATAAGTGAGGGTTTTGCCCACTGGGCAACAGTCTTGACACTGAAACCCATCACATGCCCGTAAAAATGGCGCATATGTGGCATATGTCGCAGCAGGCAAGAAGGCAATACAATGGCTGCTTGTTTCAGAGACAGAAGTTCGAAGCTGTCTGGGCGGCGGCTCTGGGTAATCACATCCCAAACACAGAACAGGATTTTTTCCCTGCCTGAAATGCTCTCTGATATTTTTCAGCCTTAAATCAAAGGTTTCTTTCTTTGTTGAGTTCAGAACAGTATAGCATGTTTTCTGTTGTTAAACAATGTAAAGCATTTACACTTGATTAGCTGTAGTATGAGTATTAGCAGGACTTGGAAACTTTTCATCATCTTCATGAAGGTTCTGAGGGCCCACTGACAGCCCTGGAAAATAGCCTTTTTCCAGATTTCTACTGTAAATAATGACTGACCATTGGCCTCTGTGTTTCAAGGCCTGATGAAGACAGCAGGGCACAGGACAGAACCGCTGCTTTCATGAACTAGCGAAGGAGCCTCATGCTGGGGAGGCGCTGCTTTCTACAGTCCCTTCCCACTTAGGGTAGCACAGCCTGGCCATATCTACAGGGGCCCTAAACACTCTACGGCTAAAAAGCCTTCTTCTGCTCTCTCTCTGAAAGATGGCAATATGTGCTGTGCACCTTTAGCGCTACTTTCTCCATGAAGCGAAAGGCACTTCAGTGAATCAATCCATGTTTGGAAATATATTCCAAAAGTTGATAGATTTAAGAATTATAATGATAGTCTCCAAAGGAATCATATAATCCTGGAGACAGAAGACAACTGAGAGGATAGCTAGTCCAAATTTGTTACTCGATGGACAGGGTAGCTGACTTGTTTAAAGACTTCTATCTAGTGGTAGGCAAAGCTGGGATTGGAACTCAGATCCTTCTGAATGTTTTCTTTCCCCCATACACTAGTCTGAGAGAGAGACATTTAAAATGCAGCTACTGATCAGCATTATGAACCAATAAACTCTTCCAAAAGGCAGATTTAAGATACTCTTACAGCCACATGTAAAAAAGTTTCCACTGTTATTTATTTATTTATTTTTGAGACGGGGTCTGACTCTGTCACCCAGGCTGGACTGCAGAGGCACAATCACAGCTCACTGCAACCTCTACCTTCCAGGCTCAAGTCACCCTCCCACTTCAGCCTCCTGAGTAGCTGGCATTACAGGCATGTGCTACCACACCCAGCTAATTTTTGTATTTTTTTGGTAGAGACAGGGTTTCACCATGTTGTCCAGGTTGGTCTCGAATTCCTGGACTCAAGTGATTCACCCGCCTCAGCCTCCCAAAGTGCTGGGACTACAGGTGTGAGCCATTGTGCCTGGTGTGTGATTTTTTTTTTTTTTTTTGTGATAGGAGTATTATATTCTGATCCACTCTTACTTTTCCAGCAATAAATTCTGGTCATAGTTTACATGTAATTGAAATTATCCCACTAGGTTTTGAGAAAGCTTGATCTATTTTCAAACACAGACTCAAGAAATCATGAGTTTGTGTTTAAAGTGGATGCTTGGACATACTCAACTCCATCCCGGCTGGGTGCTATTTCATGCTCAATTAGTATCTGTTTTGGTATTTTCTTTAAATCTTTTGGAATAAAACAGTAATCCTGTTAAATAAATTTTTGTAAATAGTCTTGGCATTCTTTCCTTTAGTGAAGAGGAAAGCTGGATGAAGTTCATAGTAAGACGGTTTCATTTTATCTGAATTTTAAGTAACTGGCTAATGATTTTCATTCCGCAGATGTGGCTGACATTTCAGCATTGATTCAAATACACTTGATTCATCTATTTTGGTTTGCAAGAAAGTTTCTAATACAAAAATAAAACTTTAAAAAGCCTAACATATATTTCTAAACCTGTGCTGCAATGGCCAGTAAAATATTAAAGCATAATGTTCAGCTAAACTATTTCCAAGCCATACATCATTTTCTGTTTGGGTCCTATCCAACTGTTTCAAAGTTCATTTTTACAGTGTTCAGGGATAATAGCAACCATATCATTCACAGGAGCCATGGCCAGTCAATTTCTACAGAGGGGAAATGGAATTTTTCCAAATAGATTAAGTTTTAGTGTAGAGAACAAAGACCCCCTGAGGTTAGTATTTCTGAAACAAAATGGCCAGAAATTAAGTTTAGATAATTTCAAGGGATACATTTGAAGTGTGACTAGCTTAAAATGGGAGGCCCCCTAACTTAACCATGAAAATTTTTAAAGCCCCCAGAAGCAGCAAGCAGAAGAAGAAGATGGGAACAAGGAAGATACCTATATCATGGCAAAAGTATTTATGACACCAACAGCTGTAAGGAACCAGGCTCAGTGCCCCAGCCTCCCCGCATTTGTCCACCACTGCTGGAGAATGTGCCCTTTCTCATTAGCAAAGGTTTCAGATCCTTCATGCCTAGCTCTTCGAATGCCTACGCTTAATTTTTTCTATTTTTATGAGTATCTTTTTAAAACAAAGATATACTTACATTTATTCCTAACGAGAAAACAACTTAATTTTTGTGAATGTTATGAGCATCGGCTCCTGTGCTTTATATTTATAGTTCTGCCCGTCTCCTCTCTTGTTATATAAGCATTGGCTCCTAGCTGTTGTTAGTATGTGTGCTGCATGTTTCCAAATTCGTTACCCTGACAACCCGGAGAAAATGGGCTTTGTGAGAGGGTCTTTGACAGTACGGGAAACTGACAACAGCACTTTCGGTTAGGCCTCCTCTCATACTTCTTGGTTCTTGACTGCGTTCCAATTTGTTACGGGGGTTAAAAAATGAATAGTGAATAAGTGAGTGTGTCCTTCTATGATGTTGACTACCCACCCAGAGTAAGTACTGATCTGATTGTGAGGAGAGTGGAGAAGGCGGTATGGAAGCTGAAAGGGTTAAAAATATGGGCTCCAGTGAACCTGGGGAAGTAATTAATCACTCTAAGCATCAGTTTCCTCATTCATAAAATGAAGATCGTAATTGCACCTAGTTCAGAAGGTTGTTAGGATTAAATAAGGTAATCAGTGTTAAGTGCTTAGAATAGTGTCTGACAGAGTAATCACTCAATAAATAACAGCTGCCAGCAGTGATGGTGGTGGTTGATAGCGATTGTGGTGGTGCTGGTGCTGGTGCTGGTGGTGATGGTGGTGCTGGTGCTGGTGGTGGTGGTGGTGGTGGTGGTTGTGCTGCTGGTGATGGTGGTGGTGATGGTGGTGGGGGGTGGTGGTGGGGATGGACGTGGTGATGGTGATGGTGGTGGTGGTAGTGATGGTGGTAGAGGTTATGGTGGGGGTGGAGGTGGTGATAGTGGTGGTGGGGGTGGAGATGGTGATGGTAGTGGTGATGGTGGTGATGGTAGAGGTTATGGTGGTGGTGGTGATGGTGTTGGTAGAGGTGATGGTGGTGGAGGTGATGGTGGTGGAGGTGATGGTGGTGATGGTGGTGGTGGGGGTGATGGTGACAGGAGGTGGTGGCGATGATTGGAAATGGTGGTAGTGAAGGTGATGGTGGTGGTGGTGATGGTGATGGTAGTGGAGGTGATGGTGGTAGTGATGGTGGTGGTGGTGGAGGTGATGGTAGTGGAGGTGATGGTGGTGGAGATGATCATGATGGTGGTGATGGTGGTAGTGAAAGTGATGGTGGTGATGGTGGAGGGTGTGGTGGTAGTGACGGTGATGGTGGTGGTGGTGGAGGTGATGGTAGTGGTGATGGTAATGGTGGAGGTGATGGTGGTGGTGATGGTGGTGGTGATGCTGGAGGTGATAGTGATGGTGGTGGTGGTGGTGTTGGTATTATGCCTGTGAAGCAATATTTAGGCTCCTTTGTGCCTTCAGTAACTCCTTCACTGCCAAGATGGTCAATGAAAATTTCAGCCACTAAGACAAATCACTCTAGCCAAGTATCAGACAGGACCACAAATACAAAACTGGGTATTTTCAATAACATAAGAACAAGAGGAAGAAGGTGGCAAGGAGAATTTGGATTTGTGATATTGATACCTAACCCCCATTCTAAATTCTCTTATTTAAACCTTGAACCAAGGACGTGCAATTCTTATAAGACAGTGGTCTGTTTTAGAAAGTGGAAGGCATAATGTTTAAGCACAAGGGATCAAACTGGTCTGCTTTGATGAAGTCTTTTCCGATACAAGGACATATTACCCATATTTTAAGCTTTCCCATGGTACTATGCTAATGCATGCTCAACGCTACATCTAAAATCCCACAACCCTTCCAGCAATTCCATACTCAGTTCTTATTTTAAACTCATTATATTTACATGCCTACACCTTTTCAATGGCTTTTTAAAAGTGAAAGTACAATGAACTTACATACATTGTGTATGCATTATGACTTTTATTTATCTGGATTTACAGCATTTGTAGGTATTTTCACTTAAGTCAAAAAGGTTTGGGAAGGTGAAAAAGTTCAGATCCCTTAATCTTTTCTTCTGAAAATAAATTATTCATGAAGCTCTTTCCCTCATTCCCAAATGGTTAGGTTTAAACAATTGCTTAAAGTGCTGATTTTAACTGAAGAACACATTATTCACAAAGCCTACAGCCCAGGAAACACTTACTTGCTAACTGGTCATTTTCATCTGATCAATGACTTCACAAGAGTTGAAACATACCACAGTGGAATGTGCTTCTAGCGCAAGGCCATGGCATTAAGTGCCTGACTCTCATAAACAAAGCAAGCTGGTTAATGGTCATTTTATGGTCTACACACTACTCTGAAATCTATTAGCGTGTGGCTTAGTCAACTTTATCAGAGATGATTTGGGGGTACTAAGCACAGTGGGAACCTTCCTGTAACAGGTTAATGGATCAATTTATTTATTTCAAATTTGTTCTTTTCAAGTTGAAAAGCCACTAAAGACTTTCCAAGAGGTCAGCTCGATAACCACAAGGAGAGGCAGTGATGCTGGATCTGTTGCTGTTGGTCCTTGTCTGTCACTTATGGTTCAGAGCCACTGGCTCTCGGGTGACACCACAGCAGAGCTGAGTGAGATGCAAAGCCTGGATTTGCCTCTTAGGAGTCTACATGTCGATTAAAGTCTTGGGATACCTTATGTTGCAAGGCATCACTTCACTTTTTCTTGAACAAAAAATAAAGGATTCCACTTAAACAACAGACCCTAGGCTGTTCCCCTTTCTTGATAAATACTATTTCAAATTTTTGATAAAAACATGTCACTAACTTTAGACCTGTATCACCACCACCACCCGCTGGGAATTCTCTTTTTAAATTAACACTTTTTCAACGTATTGTTTTGCAAAATATAACGCACCATTGAAAAGTAACCAAGCATCAGCAAGACGGCAGGTGACCTTCAGAGACCCGGGAGTCTTTAGTGCGCGCAACCATGTGCATCCCAGAGAGGACTTCCACCTTGCAGTATGGTCTGACACCTAAGAATAAAGACTGCATTTTGGCCAGGGGTGGTGGCTCACACCTGTAATTCCAGCACTTTGAAAGGCTGAGGTGGGAGGATTGCTTGAGGCCAGAGGTTTGAGATCAGTCTGGGCAACACAGTGAGAGCCTGTTTCTTTAAAAAAACCAAAACCAAAACCAAAAGCAACCAATTTGCCAGGCATGGTGGCACGTGCCTGTAGTGCCTGTAGTCCCAGCTACTCAGGAGGCTGGGACAGGAGGATCACTTGAGCCCAGGAGGTCCAGGCTGCAGTAAGCCATAATTGTGCCACTGCACTCCAGCCCAGGCAAGAGAGCCAGACCCTGTCTCAAAAAAAAAAAAAAAAAAAAAAAAAAGAAGGAAAGGAAAGGGAAAAGGAAAAGGAAGTGTATTTCCACTAATGGTCCCTAAACTCGAGATTTCAGAGACCAGGCAAGAGGAAGTTTTATTTGTGCTGAATTTCAGGTTACATGCTATATGGCTAAAAACCCAATGTTATCCCTAACATAAAAAAGAACAAGTTTAAAATGTCTTTACTTAGGATCCCTTATACTCTTCTAGTATCACTTTTAATGAAATGGTTGAAAGCAAGAGCTTTGGAGTCTGTCAGTCACTATACTGATGCTGGGTGGCATGATCTAGTGGACAAGGACCTGGACTCCCGACACTTCAGTGCCCAAGTTCAAGTCCTTGCTCTGGCAGGACCTGAGCTAGCTATGTGACCCTAGCCAAGTCACTTAACCTCTCTGTGCTTCAGTTTCCTCCTTTGCAAAAGATACCTAATAGTATCAACCTCACAGGAATTCTGGAAGACTCAATGACTAAAAAAAAATGCAGAGTACCTGGACTCTAGCACTTAGCAAGTACTATCTGGATGCTCACCAGAGCTATGACCAACTTTACTCTTCACTAGCTGTGTGGCATTAGCTTTCTTGTATCTTAGTTTCTTCATCTGATAAAGAGGAACAATAATATTTCACTCACAGCATCGCTAAATAACCACGCATGTAATGTGCTTGGCACAAGGTCTAGCATATAATATGTGCTTGATATGCAGTAGCTATCATTAATGTTCTATCAGTAATTGAATACTTTCTTACACCGTTCTTTGTACAAAAATCTTTGCGCTTGAATAAATATGTCATAAGTTTATTCAAAATATAAACCCTAGGCCATTCCAATTTGTGGGTGTTAATTCAAATTTTTCAGAAATGCGTGGTACAATTTTCAGAACTGTACCTTCCCAATAAATCTCTCTTAAATGTATCGCCCATGACACCATCACTGTGAATCAACAAAAAATGCTCAATGGCTACTTGCAAATGGATAATTTTAAAATTAAACTGAAGTATAGATTTTAAAGTTATTACTTCTGCTTTCATTATCAGGTTGCACTTACAGCAGAGTCTCCAGCTCAGAAAACACTTTCCTCTCACGATTCTTCTTTTTTTTTTTTTTTTTTTTTTTAGTTTTGAGATGGAGTTTCGCTCTTGTTGCCCAGGCTGGAGTGCAATGGCACGATCTCAGCTCACTGCAACCTTGGCCTCCCGGGTTCAAGCGATTCTCCTGCCTCAGCCTTCTGAGTAGCTGGGATTACAGGCATGCGCCACCACGCCTGGCTAATTTTGTATTTTGTAGTTTTTTTTTTTTTTTTTTTTAGTAGAGACGAGGTTTCTTCATGTTGGTCAGGCTGGTCTCAAACTCCCGACCTCAGGTGATCCGCCCTCCTCAGGTGATTCGGCCTCCCAAAGTGTTGGGATTACAGGCGTGAGCCACTGTCTCCAGCCTCTCATGATTTTTTTTTTTTTTTGAGATGGAGTCTTGCTCTGTCGCCCAGGCTGGAGTGCAGTGGTGCATCTTGGCTCACTGCAAGCTCCGTCTCCCAGGTTCACGCCATTCTCCTGCCTCAGCCTCCCGATTAGCTGGGACTATAGGGGCCCACCACCACGCCCAGCTAATTTTTTGTATTTTTTTTTTAGTAGAGATGGGGTTTCACCATGTTAGCCAGGATGGTCTGGATCTCCTGACCTCGTGATCCGCTCGCCTTGGCCTCCCAAAGCACTGTGATTACAGGCGTGAGCCACCACGCCCGGCCTCATGATTCTTATACTCAAGAATTAGAATGGGTCTTAAGCTAAAAGATATTTATGCTTATAAGAATGTTGAGACCAGGCATGGTGGCCATGCCTGTAATCCCACCACTCTGGAATGCCAAGGTAGGAGGATTGCTTGAACCCCGAGGTTCGAGACCAGGCTGGACAACATAGTAAGACTTCATCTCTACAAAAAGTACAAAAATTAGCTGGGCATGGTTTTGCATGCCTGTAGTCCCAGTTACTTGGGAGGCTGAGGTGGAAGCATCACTTGAGCCCAGGAGGTTGAGGCTGCAGTGAGCCTAGATCACACCACTGCACTCCAGCCTAGGCAAGAGAGAGACCCTGTCTCAAAAAAAAAAAAAAAAAAAAAAAAAAAAAAAAAAAAATCGTGGTACTACGAGGTGAAAGGGACCCAACCCCCTTCTTTTACTGATAGTAGAAACCCTGGTGCATGAAGAGATAGGCCCAAAGTTGCATCATTACTAAGGGGCAGAGATAGGACAAGAATCTTGCTTTGTTTCTGGCACTAAGTCCATCTTTCTTCCCATTATTTTACAGGACTCCCTAATGAAAACACTTGAAAACATTGTATTTGTGAATCTAGAGCAGGAGTCTCCAACCCCTGGGCCACAGACGGGTACCAGTCTGAGCCTGTTAGGAACTGGGCCACACAGCAGGAGGTGAGCGGTGGGCGAGCGAGCAAAGCTTCATCTATCTTTACAGTCGCTCCTTATTGCTCACATTACTGAGCTCCACCTCCTGTCAGCTCAGCAACCGCATTAGATTCTCACAGGAGTGTGAACCTGATTGTGAACCGCGCATGTGAGGGATCTAGCTTGCATGCTCGTTATGAGAATCAAATGCCTGATGATCTGTCCCTGCCTCTCATCAGCCCTAGATGGGACCGTCTAGTGGTAGGAAAACAAGCTCAGGGCTCCCATTAATTCTACATTATGATGAGTTATATAATTATTTCATTATATATGACAATGTAATGATAATAGAAATAAAGCACACAATGAATATAATGTGCTTGAATCATCCCGAAACCACCCCCCGCACCTTCTGTCCATGGAAATATTATCTTTCGCAAACCAGCCCCTGCTGCCAAAAAGGTTGGGGACTGCTGAGCTGTTTACTCAGTCTTAGATATGAGGGACTCCATAACGGAAAGACAGAGACCAATATATCAGTCATCTTTGCTGGGACAAGGTGAGCCTGGATTTTTAGTTTTTGGTGACGGTTAATTCAGTGCGTATTTCATTACTATTTTAAACATCTTCAATGGAGGTTTCTTCTTGCATTTTGTATATTAAGTGCCCTCGTAACATTTTAGAAAAAGATTTTTCTTTTACTTATATTTCAGGGTAACATAATCATAATAAAGAGGTTGAGAGCTTTTGGGAAAAGTTTCCCAGTTTCTTGGTGGCAAGGGAGGATAAGCCCGTTGTGCCCATCATTTATACTAGGCCGCTGCTATTCTAGCCCAAGAGGGATTGGAGAGGGAGCCAGATGGCCCTGGCAGACTGCAAGGATGAAGAGCAGGTCTGGGGTGATGTGCGCCACACACAGAGCTCAGAGGCTTGAGAGGGCAGAGCATGAGAGTGGCTACTTGGAGGTGGTCAGGAAGGCCCTGAGGCAACCTCTCATCTGATGGAGCCAGCATAATTTTGGAATCTCTCTAAATCTCCTCCTGGAAACCAGACAAAGCAGCTACAATAGTGAGAGCTGAATGAACTCTTCAGTAAAGCCAGGTTTAAAGAGCTCCCCATGATCCACAGTATATAGGTGGGCAGCACCGCCCAGCATCAGCAGCTGTGAGGCTGGAGGGCTGGGGGGGGGGGGGGCGGCGGGCGGATAGGAGGGAGGTGAAGGGGGACAAATGACCTGCCCTAGTGCCACAAGATCCCAAGATCTCCAGGAGATACTCACCTCCAGAAGAGGGCCCTGCAGCGGGAGCCTTGACAAGTGGGTCTGTGAACAGCAAGCAAATTGGGCAAGGTCCTCTGAGGGTGTGCATGCAGACGCCCACAAACCCTTACAAAAGGGTCACCAGGGGCTGCAGAACCACCCAGCGAACCACCACTCAGAAAAGCAGCTCCTCTTCTGTGGACACGTGGCTGGGAGCAGAACTCAAACAAAGCCGGCGGGACGCCTGGAGTGGAAGGACAGTGGGCTGTCCAGGGCCTGGCAGGGCCACCAGCACAGCACCTGAAGGCCGGGGCAGCCACAGAATGCAGACAGGTACCCAGTGCCTTCGTCCTCGCTGAGGCCAGGAGGCCGCCCTGGCTACCATGCTCTCTCCACGGAAGAGCCCTCCACAGGGCCAACACAGAAATACTACACCCAGTACTACAAGAGAAAACAAGGTGAACCTGAACAGGACAGCCCACAGCACGAAACGGTGACCACAAGCCGGTGAAAACTGTAACCAATTATTTCAAACTGAGCTGAAAGAAATTAAGGGAACAACTAACTGCTGCTTTGAAAAAACAGCACAAATCAGAAATAGACGTTCTCAGAAGCGAGACGGCTGGACAAGAACAACATGCAAAATGAGAACTGGCGAAACTCAGTAAAATGTGAAGGAAAACAATGTTAGAAATAAAGACCAAATTAAAAGAAACATAAGAGCAAAGAGACATCACAGAAAGCACAGCAAGATAAATGGAGGCTAGGAGGAGAACAGCAGAGAAGACAAACACCAAACAGATCATGTGGAGTTCGTTTGGATCCTGATAAAAAACAAACTGTAAAAAGGCATTTTTAGACAAGTAGGGAAATACAAATACAGGCAGAGTATTGATGATATGAAGGCATCGTTAATTCTGTCACATGCAATAATGGCATTGTGATTATAACAGTGAATGTCCTTATTTTGCAGAAACAAGTGTTCGGGGGTAGAATGATATGACACATGGGATTTGCTTTAAAACATTCCAGTAGCAACAACAAAAAAGCAAAAAAAGAAAGAAACAAAGGATAGATAAAACATGGCCAAATGTTGGTGATTTGGGATTTGGGGGATTATCCCATGGGAGTTCATTTTCCCATTCTACTTTTATGGATTTTAAAACTTTAATAATAAAAAAGCATGTTGGGAAGAAGGACACCGACACACTGTGAAGAGCACAGCTGGCAGAAGGAACAGAAAGTGCTGAGGCACAGGTGGGCTCAAACTTGGAGATTTCCCGGAACAGCGAAGAAGCTTAGCAAGGACAGGGTGAGAGAGAGGGAGGTGGAAGGCGATGAGGCAGTGGAACCAGGAGGGGCCAGATCATGGAAGCCTTTGCAGACTAGCAATAAGAGGAGTTTGAAATTTATTGCGAATGTGATGAGAAGCCACTGAGGGGTTTAACCATTAGGGGCAAAATTAAATCTATGTCGTGAAATGTTGCTCTGGCTGCTTTATGTAGAGGCCAGAGTAGAAGCGGAGTCCAGTGAAGAGACGTTGGCAGGACCCCAAGTGCGAAAAAAGGGTGGCCCGGCCCTGGGCCCCATTAGTGGTGACAGGGAGAAGAGCAGGACTTGAGATGTAATCTAGAGATACTGCTTGTGGACTAGACTGGGGGTGGGGGGCGGGGAGGTGAGGAAAAGAGACGTTTATTTTTGGATTCCAGTCTTAATTACCTGTCTGATTTTAATCCTTTTCCCAGAAATGAGAGGAAAGCTTTGCAGTTTTATATGGTTTATCTCTATGCAAAGGAGTTTGCATCTCTAAAAGGGAATTTCAAAAGCACTATCAGATTTAAACCATTTCAGAAGTCTGACTTACATGTGTGGTCGCTGAGGTCACTCTTCCATATAGATATTACAGTGCTAAGCTTGCAGACTATGCAGGTAACTGACAGAAGGGATTTTACTGCAAGGCTAACTACTCTCTCAAAAAAAAAAAAAATCTATGTTGGCAATTTCTGTTTGCCTCCCTCTATCCCTCTTAATTCTAGTACAGATAGCTTCTAATCGGATTTGTTGTGATTAGAACATACAGGTTTCAAATATGAGAGGTTTGAAGCAATGAATATTTATTTCAGATTCTTCTGGAGGAATGAGTACTAAAATGATCTATTCCTTTTCCCTACATGGAAAGTGAGGTCAAATTTCATATTCCAATTTATAATTGGAGCAAGTCCCCAATACAAAATAGTGTCTTTTAGATTTACCAAAAAAAATAATAGCTTGAGCAGGCAGGTTTTGCTCACTTATTCTTACATTTTCTTCAGAGGTTCTGCACTATAAATAGAGACAGACACATGTAGTTGATGGACAAAGCAAAGAAATATCCTAAGGCAGTAGACAGCAAATGGAACCTCCAGAAATAAATTCCTCAAAAGCCACACTAAAGTCTCAGGTGGTATGTCCCTGCCACCCAGAATCTAGCCCTCAGCCCTGTATACATTCACATTTAGTAAATGTCCAATGAATGAATGAATGAGTATTAAATCTTTGACTCCAATTGTCCTGCTTCTCCCCTGAACTCTCCAAGTCCCTGGGTTGAATGAAGAGAGACTCAGGTAGGGGTAATGCTTTTGTGGGAACAAGGTCAAGAAGACCCCTGGTACCATTCACGGAGAAGAACTGTTATACCAAAAAGGCTAGTCCCAACACAGAGTAACCTACAGAGTTTGCCCCATCAGTCCTGTTCAGATAACCAACAACAGGGAGGCTGACACGGGTGGGTCATCCGAGGTCCGGAGTTCAAGACCACCCTGGCCAACATGGTGAAACCCCATCTCGACTAAAAATACAAAAAATTAGCCGGGTGTGATGGTGTGCACCGGTAATCCCAACTATTTCCAAAACTGAGTATGTACCTCTCTACATTAAAATGCAGAAAGTAATCACTATCACAGAATTTATAAATGAGGGAAGCAATACAATAAAATTTCAAACACTCAAATGCTCAGAGCAGGAAGATAACTGACATTAATCATGATCCATCTTCCTGTCACCAATTCCTACCTAGAAGAAATTATAAACTTTCTAGTACACTTTTTTCTTTTTAACTTTCTAGTACACTTTCTTGCTTTAATAGTTCCCTGTCCATTCCCTCTTTCCTCCTTATGAACAAAACCCTGCCTGTGACAATTATCCCCTTTCAGGAAGGGCCTATCCCCAGCTGTAGGGATCCTGAGCAGGTTGACACTATCCCCTCCAGGATAACTCTGGGTCCTGGGCAATGACTGGGATGCCAACAGGAATGCATGTGATGTGTGACCATTCTGGTCAATGAGACATGAAGAAATCGGCCGCAGGGCTTCTGGAAGAGGCTTCCCTTTTCTTTTTCTTTCTTTTTTTTTTTTTTTGAGATAGAGTCTCACTCTGTCACCAGGCTGGAGTGCAGTAGCGCGATCTCGGCTCACTACAACCTCCGCCTCCTGGGTTCAAGCGATTCTAGAGGCAGAGTTACCTGGGACTTGGCTTTGTCTTGTCTGACTGGACGGGCTGCAGCCGTCTTGCAGCCATCAAGGGAGCAGCCGGAGGAAGAACAGCAGTTTACAAAGATGACATCCTTGAGCTACTGAATTACTGTATTACTGGATTCTTTTTTTTTTTTTTTTGAGATGGAGTCTCGCTCTGTTGCCCAGGCTGTAGTGCAGTGGCGTGATCTTGGCTCACTGTAAGCTCCGCCTCCCGGGTTCACGCCATTCTCCTGCCTCAGCCTCCCAAGTAGCTGGGACTATAGGCGGCCGCCACCACGCCCGGCTAATTTTTTGTATTTTTTTTTTTTTAGTAGAGACGGGTTTTCACTGTAGCCAGGATGGTCTTGATCTCCTGACTTCATGATCCGCCCGCCTCGGCCTCCCAAAGTGTGGGGATTACAGGCGTGAGCCACCGTGCCCGGCCTACTGGATTCTAAGATACATTTCCCTCCACATTTATTAATCTCTGAAATCAGATGTGTTTTATAAGCTGCAGTATGTCATCATGTAACAGGCAGAGATTTTTCTTCCTTAGTGGAACGTAGTATCAGGGCACATCTTACAGTTGGTGACATCTCAGAGTTGACTGCAGTTCACCCTAGTGCTACCTTCACCTTGGAATTTCTTTTTATAATCAACTGTCTCGTTATAAATGGATTGTCCTGTTTCGGTTAGTTAAGTTAGTTCTACTGTTAAGTTAGTTTAAGTTAGTCAGTTGCAGGGTTTCTGATAATTGCAGAAGGTACCAGGCTTAACGGATATACAGATCAAGTAGGAATCCCTGAGGCTCCTGTGTCAGACTGACCAGCATCCTCATTACCATTCTCACCAAGTGGTTCTATTAGTAGACTGAGCTTTTAATGATCCCAGGACATTGGGGATGTGTGATTATATCTGACTATGTAGATAGGGTTTTCAGAGTGAGAAGGGGCCTTGGAGATTGCAAAGTTTAATTCTCTCATTTAAAAAGTACGGAAACTCAGGCCCGGAGAGAAATGACCTGGCCAAAGAAGAGGAGTGGGTCAGTGACAGAGCTGGGGACAGAAATCAGGAGTCTGGACTGTTTTACACTTATGGGGGCCTCCTTCGTTCATTTGCCTGAAATGTGGAACACGCGAGAGAAGAATGTGATGGAGGGTTATACTTGACCAACATTTGACTGTACACTTTCCTCTCAACTCACCTGTTAGGCAGGACTTTGGATGTGCTCTTGTCACTCGAGCTGTATTCCAGTGAGTATCCTCCATTTGTCACTTTCACCAGTTACCTCGCTTGCTATCACTTCCTCAGTGTTTCCCTACATCTCCCCCTTCTCTCCCTCAGTTCAGAAGGGCATATATCTTTTTTTAAGACCAGTAAACCCAAAAACTTGGCTGGTAGTGGGTGTTCAATGGAACCTAAGTGATTCTCTACCTGATATGCTCAGTTCTAAGTTTAACTCTTACCTATTTTCATGCTGACCTTTAAGCCAAAGCAAAAAGCCACAAAAAGAAACATAATTACTTTGTAGTCATTTGTAAAACTTGTTTTAGTTGCTGTTATTTATCTCTTTTTCCTTTAAATATGTGATTTGGAGAATACTCAAATTACATCTTAGGGCCAGTCTTTTTCAAAAGGAATGTATCTCCAATTTTATAATCAAATAAATAGGAGCTTAGCATTGTACCTCCACTATGAGAAGTTCACCTACTTCTTAAAAATTGTAAATAGTCAACTCTCTGTGTTACAAAGAATATGTAGGAATTTGGCTAGTGGGTCATCCAGACCAAGTTACTATTCCTTTCATCTTGCTGAACAGTTTGTTGCTTACTCACACCTCAACAGACAAGGGCAGAGGCAAGGACAGTGGGTAAGTCCTGAGTTCTCATCTTGTTTCTGCTTCTAAATGAACAAGCTTCATCAATTTTCAGTGAATATCATCTATCTGGGTTAGTTTCCTTGTTTTAATTAATTTTGTTTTAAGCAGCAGTGGTCCAGTCATTCATTCTTTTGACCACCATTGACCACATTCCTATACTGCCAGTAGCGCTGGGAGAGCAAAGATGAAGACACAGTCCCTGCCCTCAAAGAGTTAACGGGTTAGAGAAACAAAGAGTAACACAAATATGTAATAACTGATGAGAAAGGAACGATGGAGAAACACAATGCATTATGAGGATACAGAAGAGGTCATCAAGATCAACTGGCTGCAAAGAACAGGAACCCACTAAAACTAAGTTGAGTAAAAAAGGACACAGGGTTTCGTTGGCAGGATACCCAAATGTCCCTGACAGATTCAAATATCAGGAATTCTGCCAGCTCTCCAAGGGAGAGGAACTACAAAGTGAGGGACTGTCAGAAATCTGAGCAGCATCTCTCTCTCCTTCTCTGTCAGCTTTCTTTGATTCTCTAGGACATACTCATTCCCTTTCCTGTCCTCCATTTAGCAGGGTCTGTGATCAAAGGCCATGGGGTGTGAGGTAGGCAGTGTTCCACGAAGGGCTGTGAGGGCACAGAGAGAAGGACTGACGGTGGCGACAAGTGTCATCTCCAGGAAAGAGAAGGTTCTGTGTGGACCAGAGCTGTATCATACAGAGGAGTTCAAAGACACCTCAGGACTCGCTTAATCCAACTCCTGGTAATTAAAAGGGAAAAAATGGAGGTGAACTAAAGTCAGGTGAGCCCAAGGTCACCTGGCTAAATCAAGAGAGCCCAGAATGAACCCAGCCTCTGGTCTCTTACTCAATCCAGACATCTAAGCACACCCCAGCAAAATGCTGCAATGCTGGAGATTCAGTTATCCTCTCCATTATCCTAATCAGCTGATAAGTTATGCTCTTAAAATCAAAGGCCAAGAAAATAACAATAAAAACAGTCACTGGGCAGTGGGTGTATTATTAGTAGGTTATCTTATTACTGAGATGAGTGATAGGATTATTCCCAGGACCCTGAGTGCAGGTCCTGTAACCAAATGTGAAGAGCAAATGTTATCACTAATCCAATCTCCCATTACAAATAGGCCTTGCCAATGAATTAAAACAAATCCTGCCAGGAAAAGACAGGTAATTTAGGGAAGTTAGCAAAGAAATATCTACAAAGTCTTGTTTCTTCCTTGACAAACTGAACTTTTGACCAATTACTTCATCATTTGCTTTAAGAAAATCTTAAATATAAACTGTTTACAATGATTACGAAAATAGCTACCAAAAGACACCCAACCAAATAAATGAATACAGCAGTAAACTAAGCTGGTCTTGTCTCTAATCTACAAAACTATTATCTAATCAGGAAAGACTGAAAAACAGATCATTACGCTTTAAGAACACTATAATTAAAAGAGGCCTTCCCCCTTTCCGCTCTCCCAAACCCTGATCACAACACAGTTATTTCAAGATTCTACTTGCAGGAGCCCCATTTAAACAGGAAAAGCACTAATTGGGGCTCAAGTAGCAGCTGTACTACTTTGATGTCAGTTACAAGGATGAACTTGAACAGAATTTTTTATGGCCCTGCCAAGCTAGCCAGTCACCAGTCCAGTTAACCCTTCAGCCACTCGTTATTCCAATCATGATTCCTGGAACCATATTCAAAAGTTGCTTCTTCAGGAACTCCGCGTGTGCCATTCTCTGCCTGAAGCCCCTAGGCAGAGCAGAATGGTGACCATCATAGAGCAGCCAGGTGGCAGCCGAATAAGGAAGTGGCGGCTCTGGAACCAAAGGCAGTCAGGTCAAAGCCTGGTTTGTGGGAAGTAGTACTGAACTGAAAGTGAGAAAATTCAGGCTCTAGTTACCACTTTTCATTACTACTGCAGCCTTAGACAATATTTCTGGGCCTCATTTTCCTTGTCTGTAAGAGTAAGTTGGTCTGCATGATTGTTAAGGAGTGTCCGACTCCTTGAAAACCATCGTTAGGGCAATCTGATTTGATTTCTCCAACACAGCCCTTGTTCCCAGTCAACTCTCTGGGTGGCGTGGACCACTCTGCTCTGCAGCTGGCTGTGAAGAGATCTTCCCCTCCCTGAGAGCTGTGTACTGGTCTCTCTGGAGGGGGTTCTGGAATGCAGTGCAAACAGCAGCACCCCAATAGCCTGGGGGCTGCTCTTGGTTCATGTAAAGGGCCTAGGTCATTGCAAAAATGAATGGTCCTAGCCAAAAATAATTGTTATGTTCATTTCAAGAATAATTAGAAAATAAGTAAATTGGTCATTGTTGAGGGGTGCTAGACAACCAGCTCTATTCTGAAAACTAGAACACAAAGAAATGAATCAAGCATTTACTCTGCCTGTCCTGTAAAAGTTATAGCACAGAGCCACCAAATAGTTTGAGATGGGGAAGTTTGTCTTTGTAGACGTGTTCCAGCTGATAGATGAACAAGGAAGACAGCATGACTGTATCACCTCCCTGCACCCTGAGGAATCTGGACACTGAGCATAAGCGTCAGCTAACGTCATCAAAAAGAGAGACAACCAGACATTTTGTGCCTCCTGCTAGAACACAATATCATCGATGAAGCAGCCTTGTGAAAACAAACAAGCAAATCAAACATGACTCTGATCAGCCACCAAATCTACAGTACAGACCAAGCACAGACACATGTTTAACGAAACCAAGGAAATGAAGTCAGCAAAATCCAGACTATGGAAAACAACTTGGTATCTTCAGCGACAAAATTTCAGGGGGAAAAAAAGAGAGATGTGGAAGGAAAAATTATATATACATACATTTAAAAAGACACAAAAGACGTATCAATCAAGAAGTGGATTTTATTTGGATCCCAATTCAAACAAACTGCTTAAAAAAATTATGACACCTATGAAACAACCAGAAATTTATAAACTGACTAGACAGCTGACATTACAGAACTATTATTAGTTTTATTTTAGGTGGGATAATAGTATTACGGTTTTGTTTCTTGAAAGTCTTTACACTTTATGTATCTTGAAACTTTAGAGGTCCATAGTGAAATGCTTATGGATTAAATAATATCTTAGATTTGCTTCGAAATAACATAAGGATCTGATGGATGCTGGAGTCCATATGAGTTTATTTCAATGTTCTATGTGTGTGGACATTTGAAGTTCTCCATTAAAAAGTTAAAAAAAAAAAAACCTCAAGAAAAATGACTGTCCAAGCATGGTTTCACTCTACCCTGACATTTAACCTTGTACCATTCTGCACTGGATTCAAATGGGCTGAAACATACTACTCTTCAGAACAACTGCAGAATTGGAGAAACCATCGCAAGAGGGCGTTTTATTCAGGTTTCAATTGTGTATGTACAGAATTTGCGGCAAAGAAAATTTCCTTGCTGTCTATAATATGGCTAGATCATCCCTACCCTTTCTCCCACTTTCTTTGCTCTTCCTTTATACTACAAAGCCCTAAAAATTATGTCAGGGAAGAGCTCTTTATGTAAAGAAATAAATTATCATCTTTACATACATAAGATTAGCTACAACTACCTGGTGACAATTTGGTGCACAAGCTTGTACAGGCAAGTGATGAACCGCAGAGATGATGGGTGTCACTTGGCGTCACTTGCCTTTTTCTTTTTCCCTCTCACCTATGCCTTGGGCCTTGGGAGCTCCCTGGACATTATCTGGCTCTCCCGAGGCACAAAGCTGGAGGCAGCAGACCCAATCTAGGTCAAATATGGGACCTAACACCTCCCTCTTTGACCAATGAATGAAATCAGGTAAGATCCAGAGTATCTCTGCAATCTCGTTTTAAGCAGATTAGAGAATGTAACCAATGCTTATGTATCTTCCTTTCTGTATTAGGAGCATATGACAGATCTGAGCAAACATTTTGTTTTTCCAACTAAGTCGCACTACTTATTTGCTACTAAATATTAAAAGCTGTTCCAAAAAAAAAAAAAACCCACAATAACCCAATCTGGATTTTAGTACTGAAACTAGATCACCTAGGGAGCCTGGTCTTAATGCTATCTGCCATCCCCCTTGCAGAGGGCCTGGAATATGGCAGGTGCTCAGTGAAATACGGTATTGAATAAAGAATGAAGGAATCATTCTTAATTAAACTCCCCCATTTTAGGAATGGAGAGTTTACATTTTAGAAATGTGACATCTCCATAAGGACATCTGCTCAGTGGCAAAGCCACTTACGCCAAAATACTCCTTACCTTGGATGGGTTCTGTCTACTAGTCCATGCTAACTCCTTGTAGAGTAGCACCTGAAAACAAGATGGCTGGCTGGCTGGAGAGAATTCACCCTCGGGATTCTATGGGACTTCTTTCCTCAAAACCTTAGGCTACTTGGTTTGCCTAAATTAACATTTTAACTTTTTATTTAAAGCATAATAAAACTGTATACATTTCCAATTCAGAACTTAAGCTCAAACCTTAACTGTTTCTTTAAATATGGCTTTTGGTCTATGAATTGCCAAAAGCACAGATATATCTCTAACAAGAAAATTGTTATTTCTTGGGGGATGGGGGAAGGTAATATATGTATGTGTGTATATATGTGTGTATATATTATAGTGCCACATACACATGCACATGTACACACACGTATGTATAAAAGCTTACAATGGGAAAACGGGAGGCGGGTGGGGGGGCGGAGAGGGAGGAAAGTGAGGTGCTATTTAACAAGAGCAGTTGCTCTAAGCACTGAACTGCCTTAAAAATAAACCAGCCACCAAGTTCATTAAATATCAAATGCTGGACCAGGCAAAATTTTTCCTCACATTCAGAACACACCGGATTTTGATGCTAAAACAAAGACTATCGCGCAATCAGCAGAAGGCTTCAATGATTGAACGATTCTAGTATTCGCGAGAGCTGAAAACAGACTGGCAGGCACCCCTCACAGACACAGCATGCTATTTCATGTGTCCGCACTTTGTCTTTCCATAAAACAAATGGGACCTTAGGGCAAAAAGGTAAGGGGTGCAAAATAATACATCACTCCTCACTTATCAGGAAGCATTTGACAGAAGACAGTTATGCTTCCCAATTAGTTCTTAAAAATAAATGCACAATATTCAATCATTTTATGGATTCTGCCCTTCTTGAAAACTCTTTTAAAATGGGCTTTGACTGTTTGCTGGAAAAACTGTATAGAAACATGAGCCTGACTAGTCCCATTAAAAAAAAAAAAAAGGTACAAAAATGTCACGCTTTAACCACTTCGCTGCTGCTCCAGAGAGCCTTCTTAGTTCAATGAATTCTGACACTTCTCGCAGCAGACAGCAGGCAGCACAGACACAATTGAATTTCTTGTTAGTGAAGAAACAGTTCAATGGAGCAGATTAGGAAATAAAACCCTGGAGGAAGAGTTTCAGTCACCCCAAATTTTTGACAGAATTTGCACATTTTTAAAGCAAAGATTAAATTCCAGGTTTTTACAAAAAAAAATTCAGTATAGCTTTCTTTATCAAGAGCTAAATCTGGATGATGGTATCATTTCTTGAAGCAGCAGGACTCCTAATTGCAACAAAGAACACCACAGAAATTGTTACCCAAAATATAAATATGATTTCAGAGCTGTTGGCTGGAAGCACATTTTGTGACTATATGAAACTTAATTTCACACCTTGTATAAACATTTGCTCATTCACAGCAATTGTTGCAAGTTTTAAGGAAAACCACTATTTGTCTTGGCTAAATTACAATAAATCATATCCTTCTGATTTTTGCACAGGGTGATGGCTAAAGACGTTTTCCTTCAAAACTGGCGTAAGACATGTGTAAAGCCCCATGGAATCTGGGCCCATGTGCTGAAATGAAACTAAAATACGATCTCTGATCATGAAGAAGTCAAACACATACGAAAATGCACAGATGATCCAAAATTCCTCTCTCTCAGTTTATTTTAAAATGTGGCCATTTGTGAGAACCAATCCTAACTGAGGCAAGCTGTACAGTTCTTCCTTCCTCAACTATTCCCAGGAGAAGGGACTGCTAGTCCAAAAGAGGAGGAGGAGCAGAAAGGGCTCATATAATTTACAACAGCCTGGGCGGTTGAAGCTGGTGTGCATCCGCAATAGCAGGAAGGCAACTTACCACGTCAACACAATTGCAGAGCAAAGCCAGGAGATGGGGCAGAAGGCTATAGTCAGCCCTGTCACCCAGTCATCACACTGCTACCCCAAGCCAGCAAGAGGAGCTCAGGGAGAGGGGGCACACGGCGGCCAAGGAGGCAACACACTCTCTAACAAAAACAGTCCTCCAGTTTCCAACCAGATTTGACAACTGACTCCGTTTTCTTCCTACTTTATTTTGAAGTGGTAGAGAGGATAAGAAAAGGGACTCCAGTCAGGAGGAAAGCACCTAGGGAAACGCACTTACTACCCCAGACCCTCCCCTGCCCTCCAGCCCGCCATGTATATGTTTCTATCAGCAGCAGTAGCATGCACTTCCCATGTTCTTCCATGTTGGTAGTCTGTTTCACTCATGGTCCCCGGTGGAACACTTCCCAGTATTTATGCCCTTGTGTAGTCTCCTCCCCTTGAGTCTGGGACAGTCTTCTGACTTGCTTTAAACAATAAAACATGGCAGAATTGACATGGTGCCAGTTCCAGGCCTAAGCCTCAAGAATGCTTGGCAGCTTTTGCTTTCGCACTCTTGGGAGCCCTGAACTGCCACCTAAGAAGTCCAGCTCTTTTGCTCAAGAGATCACGTGCAGAGGCTACACGGAGAGGGAGGGGCTCTGAGGCTACAGGAAAAGAGAATCAGCTCCCAACCAACCACACCACTGAATACAACTCCCTGAATGATCACTGACAAGACCAGGAGTAGAATCACCCAGCTGGGCCAGACCACACTACACAATCGTGAGTAAATAAAATGTTTTGTTCTAAGTAGCCAAGTTTTGTCATGGTTTGCTATGAGGCAGATGATAAATGATTCAACATGTATGGCCTCATTTACTGTCATGACTACCCATGAAGCAGATGCTGTTATCCCCATTTTACAGATGGGAAAACAGCACACAAGTAACTTGGTCCACAGCTACTGATGGGCAGGTTGATTTGAACCCAGTCGGTGGGACACTAGAGGTGGTCCTCTAAATTGGGGACCAACAAACATCTTCTTGAAGGCCCAGGGAGTAAATACTGTCAGCTTTTCTGGCTACAGGATCTGCTGCAATGCCTGACCTCTGTGCATCTCCAACTGTAGTACAAAAGCAGCCATATGCAATATGGAAATGAATGGGCATGGCTGTGCTCAATAAAACTCTGTTTACAGAAACGGGTAGTAGGCCAGTGGGCCTTGGTTTGCCAATCACTGCTCTAGTCAATGTTTTTCCAACTGTAATGATATTCACCACCTGAGGATTTTGTTAAAATGTAGATTCGCATTCAGGAGGGTCTGCGACTGAGTTTCAGCAAGTTCCCAGGAGACCATGCTGCTGATCCACAGACCACACTTTCTGACTCATGATACTCAGAAGTGCCTCATGTAATTAACGAGCACTTATTTTGTCCCAGGCATAATACTAACCACTTTCTATGCTTCCTCTCACTTTACAATCATGTAAGTTTTATTTTTATCCCCATTTTACAGATGAGGAAAAGGATTAAAGAAGTCACCTGGGCCAGATCTTTTCATGAAGAAAGCTACCATGGATTTTCCCTCACTGCATGGCTTCTGTTACTGGATTTGATATAACTTACTCTTCACATTTCAAGAACACCACACTTTAGAAGGAAAATTTTAAGACATGCACAAAAACCTTTAATGATGGCTAACCTGCCAAGCAAACTTTCTCAGTATTTCGTCATTCTGCAAACTTTCCTGTCACTAAATAGGGAAGACGGTCCTTTTATTTCAGCAGTAGCCCCTATTTCAAAGGCTCCTGTAATACTTTACAAAATCGGCTTTGACTGGTGAGAGACAGATGTATGGAAGCGTATTACTACATTAAACCTAGTCTTCCCATCCAATCATTAACAATGAATATTTTTAGCATCTAAAAATGTGCATTTCAGGCAGATATATAAATATTTAGCACTATACTTTTGAGACAACCTTTAATTTTCAATCACGCAGAGGTAGGTGTTTTCACTAATAGTCTAATTATATCACATATTTTCACCTACACAATATTTTGCTTCTATATTTGAAATAACTGAATTCATCTGTGCTAATAAATGTTCTAAATGGACATCTTAATAATTGAAATTAGCACATACTATACCCCTCAAAACAATTTATAAAACAAGAACTATTGTTTACATTACACAACAGGGCAAAACCAGCCATGATCAGTAGCTTGGCCCCAAGTCACAGATCAGGTGAAATTCCTTATGCGGCTCCAACTGATCCAGCTGTATTTGATCAGAGCCACTTTCTGACCTCTCGTCTCAAGAGTAAGTCCAAGCCTTGGTGTTCACGGCCCCAACTTGTCTTTACCCCCTTATGTCACTGTTCCCCATCCTCAGTGTTGCTCTGTCTGGGACACCTACCCTAGAGACCTACACAGCTAACTCCCTCCCTACGTTTGCTCAGATGTCACCATTTCAAGGCAGTTTCCCTGACCATTCTTTTTGAAGTCACTGCCCACCTCCCACAAGCCCAGCTCTCCTGGCTCTTCACATCCGCCCCACTTTCCCCGATAGCACTAATCACCTCCTCACATTCTGTACATGACTTCTGATTGTTTGTCTTCCACACTGTCCACTAGAACGTAAGCACCACAAGGGCAGGAGTCTGTTCACTCAAGTGCTCAGGGCTCCTAGAACAGTGCCTGCCATTTAGCAGGCACTCAGATGACTATGAACTCAAGATTGACTTGTTTGCCAGGCACTGTTCTAGGCACTGGGGTTACAGCAGTCACCAGGACAAACAGGGTCCCTCCTTCACAGGGATTTGGGCCAAATAACAAAACAAAACACAACACAATACACCCATAAGAGAACAGCGGAACAGAGCGCTACAGAGATCTTAAAAAGGTATATGATACAACGTGACTGGGGAAGCTACTTTAGATTGGGTAGTCAGGGAAGGTCTCTCTAAGGAAAAAGAATTTAAATCTTCCACATGCTTCTCTGATTTTCCATCTTGCTGGTCTGCTGTGAACTCCTGAGGTGAGTCACAGTCCCTGTTTCTCTTGGTGCTTCCTGACATTTATACATTTATGCTAGTATTTTGAGCCTGGGACTGACCTGCTATTGCCTCACTGTGGACTTACATTCTGTCCTTATAAAGCTTCTCTTTGCAGCCATTTATACCATATGCCTTGAAGTCAACCTTATCTAGTATTTCTATTACAAGTCCAGTTTTCTTTTAGTTAGAAATACAGGATCTGTCTTTGTCTAATAGCCATTTTATGTTGTACATAGCAGGGTTTTATTTTGGGGACAATCTGAGTCTTTTTCCTGTAGTACATATTTATCTCATTGGTATTTATTGATATTGCAGGTGTGTGGCCTAATTTGGTGGTCTTATGAGACTGTTTTATCTTCTTTTACGTCTTATTTCATGGGTCCTGCTCCGGATGCTTGCTTTGGTTCTTTGTCTTTTGCTTTGTGGACTCTAAGTCTTTACTGTTGTCTTTAGGACTTTGGCATCCCCTTTCTTTTTAGTGCTTTTTAAGAATCTTCTTTCAAATTTTACATAATATACTAAAACCTCTATTTCTTAATGTTTAGATACATCTCTTGCTCCCAAATAAGATGAGAAAATTCGTCATCCCAGTCTCCTCATTCTATTTGCTTTGTGAATATTTTTGCATTCCCATGTTTTATAACACAGTCAAGTGTCGCATAACAGTGTTTTGGTGAGACCACATATACGACAGTGGTCCCATAAGATTATAATGAAGCTGGAAAATTCCTATCACATAGTAGCCATGGTACAGTCACAGCACAACACATTACTCGTGTGCTTGTGGTTAAGCTGGTGTCAACAAACCTACTGCACACTGCCTGTCACATAGAAGCATGGCACATACAATTATGTACAGTACAGAGTGCTTGATAATGATAATAAATGACTGTTACTGGTTTATGAATTTGCTGGACTATAATTTTAATTTTTTTTTAGCATATACTCCTTCTACTTATTAAAAACAGTTGACTGTAAAACATCCTCAGGCGGGTCCTTCAGGAGGGATCCAGAAGAAGGCATTGTCATCACAGGAGATGACAGCTCTGTGCGTTACTGCCTCTGAAGACCTTCCACTGGGACAAAACGTGAAGGTGGAAGACACTGATACAGATGATCCTGACCCTGTGTAGGCCTAGGCTAATGTGTGCATTTGTGTCTTTGGCTTTAGCAAAAAAGTTTAAAAAGTAAAATAAATAAATAAATAAAATAAAACAAAAATAAAAAATAGAAAAAAGCTTTACAGAATAAGAATATAAAGAAAATCCTTTTGTACAGTTGTACAATGTATCTGTGTTTTAAGCTAAACGTCATAAAAGAAGAATCAAAAAGTTAACAAAATGTAAAAGTTTATAAAGTGAAAAAGTAAGGCTAATTTATTATGGAAGAAAAAATCTTCTTACAGATTTAGTGTAGCTTAAGTGTACAGTGTCTGTAAAGTCTACAGCAGTGTATAGTAATGCCCTACACCTTCACATTCACTCACCATGGCTCACTGACTCACCCGGAGCAACCTGTAGTCCTGCAAGCTCCATGCATGGTGAAGTCCCTGTCCAGGTGTACCATTTTTTATCTTCCTTTTTGGTTTGTTTGTTATAGAGGCAGGGTCTTGCTATGTTGCCCAGGCTGGTTTTGAATTCCTGGCCTCAGGTAATCTTTCCACCTCAGCCTCCCAAGTACTGGGATTACAGGCGTGAGCCACTGCACACAGCTCCATTTTTTTACCTTTTATACAGTATTTTTACTATACATTTACTAGGTTTAGATATGTTTAGATACATAAATACTTACCATTGTCTTACACTGCCTTTAGTACTCAGTACGGTACCATGCTGCAGAGGTTTGTAGCCTCGGAGTAACAGGCTATACCATATAGCCTAGGTGTGCAGTGGGCTCTACCATTTAGGTTTTTGTAAATACATGTTTGCACAATGATGGAAGAGCCTAATGATGTATGACTGTATTTACCTTCTGAAATATTATTCCTGACAATTACTTGGCCTTGGCTGTTTATTTAAACAGACGACTCACTTCACCATTTCTCATCAGAATGTAAGCTAATGAACCGTTACATCCCTAATGTCTCAAACAGGGTTTGGCACATAACAGGCAGTCAATAAATATTTGCTGAATGAATGAACTGACTTCGTTGATCCCTTGACTCACTGCATTTTGTCACTGAGTAGTTTTTTAAAGAAAGACTCATGGGCCTTTCCTTGAGTTCATGGATTTTTTTTTTTTTTTTTTTTTTTTTTAGAATACTACTATCTTTCTACATAACTTGGTTCAGTATAAAATTATTGGGTCAAACTTTCCCCTCAAATTTTGTACTGCTCCACTGCCTCCTGGTATTAAATGACAGCTGTGGAATCATGATCTGAGATCATGATTCTTGTAATCTTCTGTGATAACTTCCCTTGCTGCACGTTCTCAAAGAGGTTCCTGTGACTGACTAATGCTGGTGTGTCTTTTACTAGTTTTAACTTCTTTTTTGGTTCTTTTACTAAGTGTATGAACAGGAAGATTTCAGAGTCTGGGGTAACTCTCCCATCTAACATAAAGCCTCCAGAGTATCTGTAGATGTGGAGACGAGAAGGGTCAGAAGTCTCACGCGATGTGGTGTGTCCCTAAAGTAGCAAAGCGGAGTCATTTACTCAGTGGGGGGAGGGGGAACGATGGGAATGTGGACAAGCAGGATCTTGAGCTCTTTCCAAAGCTGCATAAAACTGAGAGAAACTTCATTCTAAATAGAGTCTGTCTTAAAGAAATCACTACCTCCCACTAAATAATCATACCTGACAATGCAAGAGATCAAACTGTTATTCAAATGATATTAAGTCAGTCTTTAAGGTATTTCAAAGGCATTCTTATTTTCTTGCAAATTTCCTCAATTTTCTGTCTCCTCTTGCTTTCTATTTACATTATCTTAGCTGTCAGGAGGACAATATTTTGACACAGTAACAGGCAATTAAAATGCTATGGGCAGTCATGAAGAATTATGCGTAAAATTGGTCCTCTGCCTGCTGGAACGGGTACAAGAAAACCTGATTAATTCTACTGGGGCAGTGGGGAAAGCAGTCAAGTAGGAATCAGGACACTGGGGATGGCCCCCGGTTCCTCCCTTAGTTGGGGCAGCTGGCCCACCCTGGGCCTCAGAGTCTCCAGTTCCACAAAGAGAGTATGCTCCAAGGTTCAATGCAGCAAAAACTGTGTGAAAAGGTCACAGTCTGTGTCCATTAAGACAAGGACTGGTTTAGGTGAATTTTAGGTCTACAGCTTTTAAAAATGTGAGCTAGGAAAATCATTTCTGTAAATACAACAGTCAAAAAGTAAAATCATTTCTGTAAATACAACAGTCAAAAAGTAAAATCATGGTATTAAAAACCTAAAATTGTGAGTTCTTTTGCCTTTTTCAAAATTTGCTATAGCATAGTGGCCACTTAATCTTTTTAATTTCAGAAAACGACATGATATTGAGAAACAGTCTTTGTTAACTACTCAGCCATGCTTGTCTACAAAGGAATAGTTATTAATGTATCAGTGGTACCTATTCATTAAAGGAGCCATTTATTCTGGCTCTTGCCATTTGAAAAAATAAAAAAAAGAAGCCATTTACAGCTGACCCTTGAACAATGTGGGTTTGAACCGCATGGGTCCACTTATACTCAGATTTTCTTCTGCCTCTGCTACCCCACAGGCAGCAAGACCAACCCCTCCTTACTCCTCAATATGAAGACAATGCGGATAAAGGCTTTTATGAGGATCCATTTCCACTGAATGAATAGTAGATGTATTTCCACTTCCTTATTATTTTCTTGGTAACACTTTATTTTCTCTGGCTTACTTTATTGTAAGAACACAGTATATAATATATATAACATACAAAATACGTGCTAATCAACTGCTTTGCTTTTTCTGGGTGGGGGGAATTGGGGGGCAGGGGGACCAGGGTCTTGCTATATTGCCCAGGCTGGTCTCTAACTCCTGGGCTCAACCTTCCCCCTTTGGCCTCCCAAGGAACTGGGATAACAGGCATGCACCGTTGTGCCCAGCTAATTGACTGTTTTTGCTATCAGAAAAGCTTCTGGTCAACAGTAGAACAGTAGACTATTAGCAGTTAAATTTGTGGGGAGTTAAAAGTTATATGTGGATTTTTGGCTGTGCGAAGGTGAGCACCTCCAACCACTGCATTGTTCAAAGATCAACTGTACTAACCTAGTTCTTTTTTTAATTTTACTTTAAGTTCCGGGATACAAGTGCAGAACATGTAGGTTTGTCCCATAGGTACACGAGTGCCATGGTGGCTTGCTGCACCTACCAACCTGTCATCTACGCAAACCTAGTTCTGAAGGAGGATCTTCAGAAGTGCGGAGAGAGAAATGGTGCTAGATTTTAAAATATTCATTATCTCACTTAAACTCTGTCACTACTACAAGGTATAAATATTATTATCCCTATTTGTGGATGAAGAAACTAAGGATTATAGCATTATATAAGTGGCTGGCGAATGATAGAAAAGAACATATTTATAACACTTTGAAAAGATCCCACTATTCAGGCTTCCTTAGAAAACAAGCTAGGAAACAGGTCTGGTTCTAACATTTTGCCTAGAACTTCCCTTTCAGGACCACCGCAGGAGCCTAGGATTTCTCCTAACCTTTCATTCCATGAAAACGTGTCTTGAGAGGCTTCGGCAATAGGTTCTGTGGCTGCTGGACAGGGTTTGATTACCCCCTTTGTAGGTAAGATATGTATTTTTTAATTGTGGTAAAATATCTGTAACATAGTATTTACCACCCTAACCATTTTTAAAAATTGTTTAAAAAATACATAAAACAGTTACTATCTTAACCATTTTTAAACATGCAGTTCACTGGTATTAAGTAGATTCACACTGTTGTGAAACCAGTTGTATTATTTTTAATTTAATTCTATTATGGAAATGTTCAAACATAACCAAGAGTAGAGAACCATACAATAAACTTTTTGTGAGCCAGCTCTAGCAATTATCCATGTTGCCATCCTGTTTCATGTATCCTCCCCTCCACATAAACATACTTAAAAAAAAAAAAAAAAAGGAACAATGCAAATCCTGACATCATTATCAATTCACCTATAACCTACAGCTATGATATAGCTGTACTCAAACACCTGCCGTTAGGAAGCAATGTATCTACCTGGCAAGTCACTGGGCCAGCAGAGCCTTGCTCAAAATACTTTGCTATTGACTATGTACTAGTTAAAACCTGACTTCAGCCTGCAACCAAGGCATTCCAAATTCAGCCACTACCCTCCTATACCGCAGCTTACACACCACCTGGGCTGTTCACTATGGTTCCCCCGCACACAGAACCTGCCCCACTTTAGATCCTTCCCAGACGGTGCTTCCCTGGCCCACCCCCACCACTGCTTCCCCACAGCTTCTCTGTTTACTGAAAGTCTTTGCTTCCTTCAAAGTGCAGCTCCAGTCTTGTCTAAGAAGGGTCAGGGCCCTTAACAATGCTTTTTCTTCCCATGATTGAGCCCACAGATACCATGTAATAAATACCTGAGGCTCATCTCCATCAATTTAGTGATGCTCCAAGGAGTCAACCCCTCTGGAACATTCCTTCATCCTCTGTTTTACCTATGAGCCTCTACCTGAATTGTCTCTCTCTGACCAACTCTGAGGTCCTTGTCCTGGGGTCCGGAAATTGCACATGCTATTTATATGTTCACAAAAACTATCACTGCCATGAGGGCAGGGATTTGTTTTGTTGTGCAGGCCCAGATCCCTAGTGCCTGGAAGAGTACTCAGAACACTCACTCTGCAGTCATCCCACAGTGTTTATGGAGCATCCTCAAATAAAATGTTCAGAACCACTGATCCAGTCCTTTTGGACCTGTGCGTTGCTTGCACAGCCCACCTGGCCAATGATTTCAGTGTCACCCCAGGAAGATGTGGTATCTCAGTTCACCCTTGACTCCAAGCTCCACATCCTGAAAACCAGTCTTGTCCCAGACCAGATCTAGGATTCCCATTAGTGCAGCAGCTGTGGCTGAATCGCACCTCCTGGAGGACTGCAGCTCGCAATAATCTCATGGCCCACCTCTATGCAAATCACCAGGAACAGTATTCTCTCCTCACAGTCAAGGGCACATAACACTACGCATTAATCAGATATGCAAGGGGAAATCCATAACACTTGTAGTCAATTCAGTAATCAATGTAACTGGCATTACAGGGGTAGGGTACAATGAGAAATCTGAGGGGTTCTTGCTAAAAGACAGGACTAGCTATGCTAAAGAGTGGAGCATAGCGAGTCCCGTCTTTTAAAGCATAACTGAGAACGCTAAAACAAGAGCCTGTTTTCCCTTCCAAGACAACCTTGACGGTTTCTCATAGCTGCTACTTGTACCCAAATATCTTTGAGGCAGCCATACAAAACAACAGACACTTGCTATGTTAAAGTACAACTGGGTTTCAAAAAATGCAAGTGCCATCAGGGACCTAAATGCACCTGTGAGAGAGAAATACTCTCAGATACAACTGCTCAGAACTTAATTTTAAAGCAGAGTTATTATTTCTATATTCTCTAACCGAGCCAGGAATTCCTTAGAAAATAGATAGGAACATTCTAATTTCATTAGTTGCTGTAGAAATTCAAGGCCTCTATTTTTCATCCCACTATTAGAAGCAAGAAAAATACCTTTAGCAATTATCCCTGCCCACACCCTACAAAGATCTGAACCAAACTCAATCACCGTAATAGGAAAATCTTTACTGAGCTCTGTAAATGATCCGTCCTCTCATAAAGCTGTGATTTTTTTAATCTAATTTCCTGTTTTAAGGCACTACACTTAACATACATAAATTAACAATTTTCAAAATTAAAATACTATAAAAGACAACACAAAATATATAGCATGAAATTAAATTTTTCTTCGAAGGTTTAGGAAGGAACTAATAGTTTTCGGCGTCTTGGAGACATCAATCATTTATTTATTTGTTTATTTATTTTAGATGGAGTCTCGCTCTGTTGCCCAGGCTGGAGTGCAGTGGTGCAATCTCCACTCACTGCAACCTCCACCTCCCAGGTTCAAGCGATTCTCCTGCCTCAGCCTCCCGAGTAGCTGGGACTACAGGCGCCCGCCACCATGCCCGGCTAAGTTTTTGTATTTTTAGTAGAGACGGGGTTTCACCATGTTAGCCAGGATGGTCTCAATCTCCTGACCTCGTGATCCACCTGCCTCGGCCTCCCAAAGTGCTGGGATTACAGATGTGAGCCACTGCGCTCGGCCACATGAATTATTAATAACCAAGACATTTACCCAAAATGACTGTCAGTAGAACTTTGTGTAAGTTCACCTGGTGACATCTATTAGGACATTTTATTATCCTTCATTGGCAATTCCCATATTATTTGGAAAGAAAACAATGTCCTTCCATGTGTAAGAAATATGAGAGTGTGTGTACACAGTGGAAAATATCCATGTTGATTATAGGTGACATAATTTTATCTGAGTTTGAGCCAATGAGAAAAAAAGGAAAGGAAAGCCTTGTTATCATTTCTATCACCATTAACAGAATCTTTCTTTTGAGATGTGAACATGGAAAACATCTCAATGCAAACAGGAATAAAAATCTACAAAATTCCCATCTGTCGATATTGCATCTCTTTTGGTACCTTCATTCATTCATTCATTCATTGAGATGGGAGTCTCACTCTGTTGCCCAGGCTGGAGTGCAGTGGTGTGATCGCAGCTCACTGCAACCTCGGCCTCCTGGGCTCAAAGGATCCTCCCTCCTCAGGCTCCCAAGTAGCTTGGACTATAGGCACATGCCACCACACCCTGCTACTTTTTTTTTAAATTTTTGTAGAGATGGGGATCTAATTACATTGACCCGGCTACTTTTGAACTCTTGGCCTCAAGCAATCCTCCTGCCTTGGCCTCTCAAAGAGCTGGGTTACAGGTATGAGCCACTGCGCCTGGCCCAGTACCTACTTTTAAAGAGGAATGCACATATTCATACAAAAGATAACTCTTCGAGCCCATCTGCCCCATAAGCCTTCCTCCTCGCCCCTTGCTAGAATCCCTGAGAAACTCACCACCCACAATATTCAACTGGGACATACTACTGCCGCTCTAAACAACAATTATAATACATAAGCAGCTAGCACTTACTGAGTGATCGCCGTATCATAAACACGGTACTCTGATTCCATTATTATACCCATTTGACAAATGAGAAGACTAATGGTGAGAGGGGCTGAATAAGATGCCCCAAGGCACACAGATGGGGCATGGGTGACCCGGGGTTCAAGCCCAAGAAATCTCACGCCAGAACCTGTTCATTTAGCCTACATATCTTCGTTTTCATATGCAGGATGTTCCAAATCCCCAGCTTGACTGTAAATTCCTGAGAACAAGGGCTGTCTGTATTTCTAGAGTCTACCACCGTGCCTTAACTAAATCTGCTGGATAAATAACACCATTGTTTAACATCAGTTGTTATTCATTTTTTTTTTTTTTTAATTCAAGTTTTTCCTTACAGACCCTTATTTACCATGTTGAAAGGTTGTACGAAAAAGAATACTAGGGGAAGGGGGAGAAATGAATACAGGTATTCTTGATCGTAGCCATACAGCAACAGTATCACAGCTGAGGACGAAAGAGGGTGGGAGACACAGAGACGCCTGCTCAGCTCCCCTCAGGAATGCTACCCAGCTGTGGGAGGACAGTCAACACGTGGGCTCCAGCTGTCAGCTCACACAGGGTCAGCGTCAGCTGCAAAGAGCCACTTCTTAGAGTTAACACTGATTCTCAGAGACCTGAGGCTTCATCATGCCCCCATTCCGAGTGGGGGCACATGGGGAGTAGGTAATAAATGGAGCCCTGGACAAGGTCTAGTTTAAAATGGGTCGATCCACTGGGTCCACGGACCCATCTCATCATGATTAATTGAGACCAACATATAGCAGGTCCTCAAATAATGTTTTGTTCAACACACTTCGTTAACATCGATGAGAGGAAAAAAAATCCATTCCCAGCTGGGACCACTGTCTGTGTGAGGTCTGCAGGCTCTCCCCATGTCTGTGTGGGTCTTCTCCGTGCACTCTGATTTCCTCCTACATCCCAAAGACATGCACATTAGGTGAACTGGTATGTCTAAATTGTCCCAGTCTGAGCGGGTATGTATGAGTGTGCCCTGTGATGGGACGGCATCCCGTCCAGAGTTGGTTTCTGCCTGGCACCCTAAGCTGCTGGGATAGCCGCCAGCCACCCAAGGCCCTGAAATGGAATAAGCGGGTAAATAATTATCTTGTTTCTATTAATCTTTCTTAAATGTATGTGTAGCTCACACTTACTTCAATGTTTAATATCAGAAGTATTTTGGTCTTTATTTAGAAGTTTGGTGATGTTTTGCTGTAGGAACTTAACTCTTTTTTTTTTTTTTTTTGAGACGGAGTCTTGCTGTTGCCCAGGCTGGAGTGCAGTGGCCGTGATCTTGGCTCACTGCAGGCTCCGCCCCCCCCGGGGTTCACGCCATTCTCCTGCCTCAGCCTCCCGAGTAGCTGGGACTACAGGCACCCGCCACCTCGCCCAGCTAATTTTTTTGTATTTTTAGTAGAGATGGGGTTTCACCATGTTAGCCAGGATGGTCTCGATCTCCTGACCTCATGATCCGTCTGCCTCGGCCTCCCAAAGTGCTGGGATTACAGGCGTGAGCCACCGCGCCCGGCCACGGAACTTAACTCTTGTTATTTCAATTAGCCTAGGGTAAAATTAGTTTTGTTATACATTGTTTTGCTTCAAGCTGCAATTCCCAGGAACCTATCGACGATGCTAAATGAGAACTTACTGTATTTGACAATTTCTACAACCATCACATTAGGTCCTTGGTCTATGGGGTAAGATCTACCAGAGTAGGGAAGGCCGAATGGAAGTCTCTGATACACCCTGCTTCTGCACTGCCTCCCCCACCCCCAATACTGCATTAAAAACCAATATTGCATCCCACGGCAATGGCAGAGATTAGTGCCACCTTGAAGGATCTAAAGGACGCAGGGGGCAGTAGTCCCACTTTACGTCTGTTTCATTTACCAGCCTGCCCCCTGCAGAAACCAGATGAATCCTGGAGGACTGCAGACCTCTGCGAGCTCAATCAGGCAGGGAGCCCTGATGGCCACCACGGTGTCAGATGTGGCATCTTTGCTAGAGCAGAACAATATGGCCCTAGGTCATACAAAGCCATCACTGATACAGGGAATGCCTTTTTTTCTATCCCAGTCAAAAACAAGATTCAGGAACAGTTCATATTTCCATGAAATAGACAACAATATACACTTAGAGTTCTGACTTAGGGCAAGTTCTCCTGCCCTAAGGTGTTATAATACATAACACCCATCACAGTAGTCCCAGTGGCCCTCCCCTAGCTCATGCCTGTGGTTGCCTGGGGGAATCCTACATGAGCATACAGAGGAAGGGGGAAATGTCCAAGCTTGATTTACAGACAGGTCACTCTGGCATGTAGGTAAAAGCCAAAAATCCATGGCAGCTGCATTACAAACTCACTCGGGGTGACAGAAAAGACAGCCGTGAGGGAAAAGCCTCCCAAGGAGTAGGGCTTCAAGCAGTGCCCTTTATATGGGAAAAGCAGCAGCTCAAGGCTAGACTACAGGAAGACTCATGGGCAGCAAGCAGTGAGTGGTCTGCTCAGATTGTCAAGGTCCTAGAAGGAAAAAGATTGGAAAGTCGGGACAAGAAAGTATAAGGTATGGACATGTACATGGGCATATGGGGAGGGAACATGAAGGGTGGAAAAAGCTTTGTCATCACCCACCATGGAAAAGGCATTAAACAAGCAGAAAAGTGACCCAACCAGTTGACATCAGCCATCCCATTGTTAGCATGATAGACCCATGAATAAAGTGGCCACAGTGACAGAAATGGACCCAACAGCATGGACTTGCACTTATTAAAGCTGATCTAGTTGCTAATGCCAAAAAATAACCCATCTACCAATGACAGAGACCATCATCAAGTTCCCAAAATGGCACTATTCCTCAAGGAGCACAACCATCAACATGGTGCAAGTTAATGGACTCCTTCTATCTTGGAAGGGCAGATATTTGTCCAACAGAAATAGACATGCCTTCCAACTAAGGGTTTGCCCTTCTGACTCACAGGTCCTGAGTCAGCACCACCATCCAAGGGCTTAGTGACAATCTTTGAACCAACAGCCCCGGATCCCACATAATATTATATCAAATCAAGGAACCCACTTTCTGTAGTAGGCCCATGATCATGGAATTCATTGATCACATCGCATACTACTACCCAGGAGACGTGGTCTAGCCTGCTGAAGGCACAGCTGAAGCACCAGCTTGTAGGCACTACTCAGCAAAGATGGGGTACCATCCTCTAGGATACAGTATATGCATTGAATCAAAGACCTTTTTAATGGTGCTCTCCCCTAATAGGAAGAGTACTTGGGTCTGGGAGTCAAGGGGAGGAAGCAGGAGTGTCCTCTACACTCCATAATTCCTGATATCCCATGGCAGACTTCAAGCATCCCCTTTCCAGAACTCTGGGCTTTGCAGAGTTAGAGATCCTGGTCTGCAAAGCCCAAGTCTGGATCCCCACACTTTTGCCTGGGAATAGCAGGGATCTCACTGCATTAGAAGCTATGGCTGCCACCTGGGCACTTTGGGCTCCTGGATCAGGGACCAATAGCCAAAAAGAAGAGTCACCATCTTGCCAAATTGGTTCTGCTCATAAGAAGCGGGGGCTGCTGTTACACAATGGAAGCAGAGGCAAATATTGTGGAGTCTGGGTTCTCCTGGATACTCCCTTGCTCAATTTTGACCGTGAATGAAGACATAGCAACTCTGGCCTGAGAAGGGCACAGTGATGAGGGGCTCAGACCCGCCAGGGAGGAAGTGCTGGGTCTTGCCACTGGGGGAGCCACTGGAGCCAGCAGAGGTCACAGCTAAGGGTGAGCCAAATCAGGAATGGATGTCAAAGCAGAGAGAGAACGAGACTAACTGCAGAGATGGAGGCTCGAGTTGATCTTGATCCCACGAAGCTTCTAAGCTCTCCCTCAGGAAGGGAGGCCCCACTGGACTCCTGGAGGGGCAGCTCCTCAAATGTATGTAGTAGAATTGTAGAAGTGGAACTGAGCAACACAGGATAGCTGAGAAGACAGGGAGACGCAGTGATACATAAGTGTCTGGCAGTGAAGAACACAGCACAGCACAGTTGGCCCTTGAACAATATGAGTTTGAACCACACAGGTCCACTTAAATATTGAGATTTTCTTCTACATCTGCCACCCCTGAGACAGCAAGACCAACCTCCTCCTCCTTATTCTACTCAACATGAAGACAATGAGGATGAAGACCTTTATGAGGATCCACTTCCACTTAATGAACAGTAAATGTTTTTTCACTTCCTTATGATTTTCTTAATGACACATTCTTTTCTCTAGAGTATTTTATTGTAAGAATACAGTATATAATACATACAACCTACAAAATATGTGTTAATCAAACTATGCCATTGGTAAGGCTATTAGTAGTTAAGCTTTTGGGGAGTCAAAAGTCATGCACATTTTTTACTATGGTGGGGGGTGGGTACCCCTAACGCTGTGTTGTTTAAGGGTCAACTGTAGTTTAACAGTTGGTATTCATTGTAAAAAATAAAATTAAAATTAAAAGCCAAGTTTTTCTCCTCTGTAAGCCCTTATCTTATCATGTTGAAAGGTTGTACAAATCTGCTGCTTCAGGAGAATAAAGAATTAACTTCCAGCATGCTGCAGCTTAGCCATCTAGTAATAGTATCACAGCTGATGAAGACCAGGGTAGACGAGATGCAATGGCAGATCCTCTTCCAGGAAGAACCTGCTGTCTGGCTACAGGACAGTGATCGGCATACAGCCTCCAGCTATTGGCATGTTCAGGGTCAGCCTCTGCTGCAGACAGCTATCTCACCGAGGTCACAGCCCTCCTGGAGCCACCTGCATATGGTGACTGAGTGAGGCAGGGGTACAACGCAGGACAAGGCAGGTAACCCTGCTGCAGAGATCCCCTGGGTTGACCGAAGCGTTGCCAGCCATGCACTGCAGGCTGCCATCTCCCCCAGCAGTCCTGCTTCCTCCCACTTTCTTTCACAGGGGGTGATCCCTAATAAATATACTGCAGCCCAACTCCAACTCAACCTCTGCTTCCTGAGAACCTAATCCTCTGCCTTGTACTACATCTGAGACATGCAGATTCCGGGTTCTCTGTGGCCAGGTTTGAATCCCAGTCCCAGCATTTCCTAGCTGGGAGCCTCCAGACAAGGTGGGAGCTTCGGTGTTGGCCTCTGTAAAGCTGAGGCAAGTAACGGTACCTCTCAAAGGACAGCGTTCAAACTACATGAGTGCTCTGTGAGGTGGCTTTCATTATTAACCAGTCCGATGGTGTTCCTTCCCTCACTGCAGACTGCTTTGGTTGGTGATCTCTCATCTAATTTCTTTGAACTCTGAGTCTATAAATCTGGGCTCATTTGTAGAACAGAAATATCTGTTCCCACTGGCTGATAAAGTCTTGCTGCTCTGCCAAAAAGCACTGCTAACAGGGCAGAGTTCCAGGGCCACAGAGCACTGAAGCAGAAAGCTCTAATTCTTAGCACACGAGTGCTGAAACCATCCCCTCCATTTGCAGAGAACCAGAAGGAATGGGCAAGGTTCACACGCAAGTCTCAGAAACAAAAAGGGAAGGAGCGCACTTGGGGAGAGCTACGAACAGCAAAACAGGGTAGTGATTCTATAACACCACTCAAAAGCGTCATCTTAAAAAAAAAAAAAGACACATTTTTAATATCCTGTTGTTGTTGTTTTTTTTCCTTCCTCCTCTATTGGCCCCTCCCTATCCTCCAAGAAGGGAAGACAGTGGTAGATTATCAGTGGGAGCATTATAGGAGCAGGGAAACCAAGAAGTTCCAGGCCTGGATCTGTTACTAAAAAGTCTCAGAACTCGCTGGAGAAAAACGCTTCACTTATCTGCATCCTTATTTCCTTCACCATGAAATGAGGGTAGAAAGGAGATGCCTTCTGGTTCTTCCAGGTCTAGGTTTTCACAACGCTCTAAATACTACCCAATGATATCAGAGGTTCCTTAGGGGTGAGGGCAATTCCATCTACTGTCTAAATGCCTACTCAATAAACTGCACTGAATTAATTGGTCATAGGAGACCTTTAAATTCTAAGTGCTCCTTTGTTTAAAATTAAAAAGTGTAAAAAGTATTAATAAGGAAAAAAATGGTGGGGTGAGGTCTGTACAAACCAATCCTAGCCCCACATTTGATATGTAAAGTCAGGTCCTGTGCAAGTCACACTTGGGAGGCATGTCCATGTTAACTGACAGGAAGAAGGAGGGAAAAGGAAATTGGTGGCTTTGATTTACTTAATGTATTTACTTAATTTCAATTGTTTTATTTTTTCTACAGTGCCCAAGTCCACCAAAAAAAAAAAAAAATCTAAATCTATTTTGTTACCTGTCAAATAGGGAAAGGACAGCTTTCTAGAGCTACTGTGCCTGGGATTCATGCTAGCTTAAGGAGCTGATAAAACATGAAACGAAAATTTAAGACTGTGAGAGACTTCTAAGGAAACCTTTGGAACACTGTGATGCCCCAAGGTTTCTTCTCTGGGGACATTAAGTACCCAGCAAATCGAACTCCCTGTGTGGGGACCTGGGGAAGCTGCAAAGAAAGAGTTCCATTCCTTTAAAAGATATACCTGGGAATATCTTTGCCGGAGCCCCAAAACATAGCAGGGTAAGACAGAGTTGGAGGGTGATGAGAAGTTTCAGCTCAACAATCCATAATGAAGTCTATCTATGGGCTGGGTCCACTAAAAAATTCCCAAAGTTGGTCCTGTCCTACATGATGTGTCTATCAATGTCAGAGACTAGGTCTTTTGTAAGTTTCATGTGAGACCCAAGTCTGGAAAAGTCTCTTAGTGTGGTTACTGAAGGGTTAAAGACAAGGTTTCTAAGGGACGAAGATAAACAGAACAATGGGGATCACCCTGGCATTGACCCCAGAAGAAGGGCCTTCTTCTGGATCCAAAAGGCCTCTTTGCTGGTCCCCAAGGTACACTGCAAGCTCCTTAAGGGAAGGTTATTCATCACTGAATACCAGCACCAAACACCGCAGACATTAGATTTTATTTACTGAATTGCAAAAATGAATAAAAAGCAAAGTGCCAATAAAATAACAATTACAGATAAAGAAGAGCAAGAATCTAGACTTCAGTGCTTCAAAGATAAGTTTTTCTACCAAAAGAAAATAAAAAATCAGGACAAACTAATTAAAAGCCTGTCACCAGCACCAACTCCAGCCCCATAGCTATCACATCTGTACAGGAAAGGAGGTGACAAGGTTAAGAAACACCATGAAATACTTAAGCAAAACTTGGAGTGTTTGGACTCCTTGGTGTTCCAGCCCACAACTACTGTTTCCTCTGAATTCCTCACAGCAACTGGTGGAATGATGAGCAGACAGTGCATATCCAAAGGACACTCACCAATCAATCAGTACAAAATTGATCTAAGAGAAGCTCTACATTAAGGCATTTTCAAAGCCATGAAAGGAAATTCTGAAAACCTATATTTCTCAAAAGTAAAATCACTTTTGATCAAAAGTAAAATCACTTTTGAGAAATACAGGTTTTCAGAATTTCCTTTCATGGAAAAAAAGCCTTAGCCTTTTTCTGCACTTCACCAAAGATATACGGATGGCAAATAAGCACATGAGAACATGCTCACCACCATTACTCATTACGGAAATTCATGTTAAACCACAATGAGATACCACTGCATACCTGTTAGAATGTCTAAACATTAAAAAGACGGACAACGTCAAGTGCTGATGGAAGCACAGCAACTGGAACTCTCATACCCTGCTGGTGGGAAGGTAAAAACGACACAACCTTTTGAAAAACAACTTGGCAACATCTTTAAAAAAGTTAAACACACACCTACCATATGACCTAGCTATTGTACTCCTCAATATTTACCCAAGAGAAATGAAAGCACATGTCCATACAAAGACTTGTACATGTATGTTCATACTGGCTTTATTAATAGCCAAAACAACCCAGTTGTCCATCAACAGATAAATGGATAAACAAACTGCAGTATATCCAATCGGTGGAATACTATACAGAAATAATAAGAAATAACCTATTGATACATGCAACAATATGGATGAATCACAAAATGACTATGCTGAGTAGAAAAGTCAGATTAAAAAAAAATTTTTTTTTTTTTAGAGATGGGGTCTCACTATGTTGTCCACGCTTGTCTTGAACTCCTGGGCTCAAGTGCTCCTTCTGCGTCTGCCTCCCATATTGCTTAGCTTACAGGCGTGAGCTACCACACCTAGTCAAAAGCCAGATAAACAAACAAACAAACAAAAAAACAGTATATGCTAGGCCATCTTTACAAAAAACTTAAAAATTAGTCAGGTGTGGTGACACGCACCTGTAGTCTCAGCTACTTGGGAGGCTGAGGCAAGAGGATCACTTGAGCCCAGGAATTTGCAGCTGCGGTGAGCTATGATCACACCACTGCACTCCAGCTTGGGTGACAAACCAAGATCCTGCCTCAAAGAAAAAAAAAGTATATGCTGTATAGTTCCTCTGATATGACTTCTAGAAAATGCAAACTAATCTATAGGGACAAACAGCAGATCACTGGTTGCTTGGGGTGAGGGTGAAAGGAATGATAAAAGGGCATGAGGAAACTTTCAGGGTAAGAAATATGTTCATTGTCTTGATTATGTTTGAGTAAGGTGATAGTTTCAGAGGTATATACATGTGTCACAATTTATACACTTTAAACAGGTATAATTGATTATATTTGTGTAGCCTCAAAGCTGAAAAAATACAGCTATAAAGGAAAAAACAGTACACATCAGATCACAATAAATTAAACTGTATACTTCTGATTTACATAAATGACAATGCAATATGCTTAGTCACAGATACCAATTTAACTAGAGGGATCAAACCACTATTATAAAATGAAATAATATATTCAAAAGAAAAAAAAACAAAAAATCACCAGCCTATCCTTTTCTGTGGATCTGAGCATAATAAGCTACAACAGGTCAGGAAAATGATTGGTACTGATGACACCAGATACATTCCAGAGCTGATGAGGCAGCAACAAAGTTAGGATCCACCTTCTTCTAAGTTCTAAATTCCAGCAGGTTCCCATCTGTGGCCTTGAGCAAGTCAGCTCTGCCAACATTCCCCCAACAATGCTCATTTCCCTTGTGGTATAGATGCTCTGACAACTCTTGGCCCAGAGCCTCCATCACTGGAGCAATCCTCATATCCCTTCTGGAGCAGTGGTTCTGAGTCTCAGCTGCATGCAGGAATCATCCTGGGAGCTGCTTAAAAATATGGATGACTGGGCCTCTTCCCTGAAACAATTCCCCGTAAGATTCTAATGTGTGGCTAGGGCTGGGAGTCACTGTTCCAAAGTCCCCCTTACCTGCAGAGCAAAGCTGTGGCCCTGCATCAGCTGGCTGGTCCCTTTAATTGGCAGCCCATTATAGTCTACTACTACTATTCAGCTGTCAGATGTCCCTAAAGTGAGGACTGGCCCTGACCACCCCTCCTAAGGGCCAGCAGGCCCTGAGCTCAGAGCGTAATTGAGGTTTAGAAACACATTTAGTACCCATTCCCCTCATCACTGCCTCCAAACACAAAGAATGTCCAGTTCTTTCCACACTAACCAAAATTAGAGATTTAATGTCTCCGCAAGCTAGAAATAAGTATAATCTGCACTGAAAACAGGTTTTTCCTGTTATTATTAAGAATTCCTGTGTATCTATTTTAAATGAGTACTCTCAGAGTGACTGGTACAACTAGAATAAACTCTATTCTGCCCTAAAAGACTCAAGCTAGGAGACAAAGCCACTTCCCATGCATGGCTATTCTCATGTTACTGAGGTCACTGTACCTGTGAGAGCTGGTGCAATCTTCAACACAGGTGAAAAGAGAAACTGGCTTACTGCTTCTTGCTGACTTATAACTCTAACCAGGGACTTGCTTTCTGGGCCAAAATCTATATGGCAGAGAGAGAGAAAGAAAAAGGCATCAAGAAACCATCAAAATTGGCCAGGCACAGTGGCTCTCGCCTGTAATCCCAGCACTTTGGGAGGCTGAGGCAAGCGGATCACTTGAGGTCAGGAGTTCAAGAGCAGCCTGACCAACATGGTGAAACTCCATCTCTACTAAAAATAACACAAAAATTGTCCTGGCATTGTGGTGCATGCCTGTAATCCCAGCTACTCCAGAGGCTGACGCAGGAGAACCGTTTGAACCCAAGAGGTGGAGGTTGCAGTGAGCCGAGATCACGCCACTGTGCCCCAGCCTGGGGGACAGAGTGAGTGAGACTCTGTCTCAAAAAAAAAAAAAAAAAAAGAAAAGAAAAGAAAGGAAACCATTAAAATTACTTTCCATTCCAAGAAAGAACAGAAAGATCTGAAACAAAAGAGTTTCACTTACAACCAGCATTAGTTGGGGATGGCATGGTGTGAAATATTAACAATCCTGAAGCTCTTTGTTATGCAAAGAGAGATTAAAAAAAAAAAAGGATCCAGCTTCTATGTGATGAGCTGTACTACACAACCACCCATTTCTTTTCTTCCTTTGCCCAATAATGGCCAGTGATGTAATAACCACACCAGACAGCTGTCTTCCTGGATAAAATCACCTTGTAAAGGAGAAATGCAATTAGAGGATGCAATGAAATATAATTTTTAAACTGCTTCTGCAGGCTGCCACATTCAACTTAGCGCTTAATGGCCAGGTTCTTTATTACAGTTTTCTATTTTATGCAATTTCTCTTTGACTCAGTACCTATGGAAGACACTGGATTTTAAATTTTAGTCTATGTCACAATGGGTCTGAGACAAACATAGGTCAGGTTAGCTGACAGTGAAGCCAGGATCAGAACCAGATAGTAAGGGCTGCAAGCGGCACATGACAGTTGGGCCTGAAGGGTTGGCTAGAGCAAGGCTAGACAGAGGGAGGCAGGGATAGGTGGGATGGGGTGGCAGGGCTCTGTCACCAGCTCCTCTGCCTGCTCTTCTGGTCTCCCTCCACAATAGCTGGCAGAACATATCCACTCTGAGACTTCTACCCTCCCTACGCTCATGAACAGTATCACGCTCTAATCATGCAGTTTCAACCAATTAGCAACTATTTTTCCATACTCCCCTTCCGCATCCCACCGTTCAGTACTTCTGGGAAGGGGGGATTGGAGTATTTTAAAGTGAATCTGGTTAATCAAGTCATTTCACCCAAGGTTTAAGGGTACCTCAAACTTGACATGCTTCAAATGAAACCCATTAATTTTTCTGTTTAAATGCAGTACTTTCTGCACCTTTAGATTCCCGGCGTGGTCAAACACACCTGGCCTGTGGAAAGTACATAAAGGCTTTCAGAGTGAACATACACACAAATTATCTCTCTCACTCTATCTCTCTCTTCTCTCTCCCCCCTCTCCAAGACTTCCTCCTAGCTTTCTGCCACAGGCCAGTGCTTCTAAAGATGGGGGAACTGAGGAAACCGCCAGGATGCAGCAGGGGAGCGAATCAGTTCTCCTGTTCGCCTAAAGTGTTCCATCCCTGACAGGCTACAGATTTCAGTCTGTGGCTTCTTGAACTGAGTACAGTTCTCTCAAGGGGAGAAAAGTAACTTTTACAACATATATGCTAATGAAGCATAACAACGGAGAGCATTTAAAACAAAATGTCCCTATATTTATTCTCCATAGACAGATTTTTGCATTAATATTTATGAGGGATTCCTCGTTTATTTCTCCCAGAGATTTTTCTCTTGCCCAAAGAGAGGGGATAAAAGATAAGTAACATGAACCAATTATCTTTTAAACAGTTACAAAGGACCATCTTATTTATCTGCATCCTGTTACTTGATTAATCTTCCTAATATACCACTTTCCACATATCAGCCCCTGCTCACAAGCTCCGGGGGCCTTCTCTCCCTGCAGCAGCGCACTGCAAGGCCTCTGCCTGGCTCTGGGGCCCTGCTCGCTGCCAGAACCTCTAGATCCAACCCTATCCATCCTCACTCAGCAGGAAGGGTGGCCGCTGCCACTGGGGACAGACCTGCAGCTACAGAGCCCTACCCATAGGCATTTCTGTCTGGCACCTGGTTCCCGGCCATTCAAATACCCAACGCTTACACTTCCAATCCACTAAGAGCCGCGGGCAGTAGGAATGCATGTCCAGAACATGCTGTGAAAAGATGTTTTGAGCCTCATCAGCCAGGTGAGCAGCACACAGAGGAATGAGCCTTCAGGACTCATTCATTCAACCAATAGTGCACAGTCAAGACTAGGCTGTAAAAGAGACACAGGCAGCGCCAGTCCTCAAGGAGTCAAAGTCTCACGACACGGGGCAGAAAGTGGCAACTGCCCTGGAAGAGACAAAACTGAAACCTTATAGGAGTAAGAAGCTGAAGGTTTCTTTCTGCCCAATCACTGAATCACATTTTTCCTTCCCTCATCAAAGACAGACTCAGAGAGACACTTTCCTCTTCTACCTGCCAATAACAGGAGTACATAAAATAAACACATAAAAAAGGACATTTCAGCAACTATTACTGGGTGTGACTTCTCTGACACCTCAGATGAGAAACTCTAAAGAGCAATGAGGACAAGGCGATATTGGAGATGGGACACATAAGGAATATGTGTCCCTTGGCCTCAAAATGCCTTCTGAGTCTACTTCAAGGCAAATGGAACAAAAAAGCAGAAGGAGAAAGAAACAGTGCTTGGGCAGTTAAACGTTTACAATCCAACCAGGCAAGGACTTTCTCTGTTCCTGTGTGAGTCTCAGAGTGTAAGCTGGCTTCAAGGAGCTCTGAATGCCAGGTATTTGACCGCGAAGGGTTTCTTTCTGTCACCATGTCAAGGTGGCCTGGTAATGTCTATAGTGCTCCTGACCCTTCATGAGCCACAATTATAAAACCTTGGCAGGTATGCTAGTTCCTACCAATCTTTTAACTTTTGCACAAAAACTGGCCGAAATTGGGATCTTAAATCTTGAAATTCGTTGTATCCCTCTCTTTTGGCAACTGAATAATTTTCCATCTAAGATACAGGTAACCCTTGCTGTCTAAAACATTCCTATTCACACTCGGGACATGGAATCGATATGGATAAATGTCTGGAATAAGAGTGGTATCCCTCACCATTCCTGGAGACAGCTCCAGTCTTGTAGGAAAAAGGCAAAAGCAGCTGTCTGAGTCGGACAGCTTAAACATGGCTGATATTAATAAATGAGCTTAGGTAGTGTCGGTTATTGGAAACTGATCTCCTCCTTATTAATATGGTCCCGCAATGGAGAGAAAAGATTTCTCCATGTTCTAGAATGCAAACTATGTTTTAATCTTTAATTATATTCTCAATTTCAACTCTTCTAGAGAGTTATAGCCACCTAGGCCTAGGATTATTTCTTTATTACATAGCCTCTCTGTGGTATTTAATGAATATTGTTACTTAATACTTGCCAGTAGGGGAAAGAATGACTTAGCAAATTTCTATCCAAGTTTTGATGACTTTTTCCAAAACTCAGGAAACTTACAGCTGCAAAGTTCTCTGTTTCCTTTGTGGGACATTAAGCCTGGCGACACCCCTGCCCACCAGCCCAAGCTCAGGGTGAGCCAGCCTGCTCCCTTTGTACAGTGTCCCTGGAAAAGAAGCCTGAGAAAACGCTCTGCATTTCCAAGGCTTGTGGCAATGAACCAGTTTGCATCTCATTCATGGTTTATTCACTGTTACTTTGCTCAGAGGCAAACTAAATTCAACTCCACTAAAAAGAGATGCCAGATATTCTTGTTCAAGTTTCCTGTCCCATCAAAGTTGAAGAATTTAATATAAATTAATTAGCATATAACCAAATTCTGCCCTCAACAAAATACCAAGAGTCCAAGAACAAAACAAACCCCAGGTAGTCAAGAAGAAAATCAAGTCCCTGCAAGGACACATGTTCACAGTCACTATGCAAGTGGTATCTATAGCCAGGTTTTTGTAATTGAACTGCAGAAACCTGGAGTTTCATACCTGTATGGCAGAGGAAAAAAAAAAAAAAAAACCAACAACCTTAAAAAAGGTCTCCAAATGAGCAACAGAAGAGATAATGATATAACGGCCAGGAAGCTACGAGAAGAGACTTGTTTAATGAGCTTCATCCTGGCAAGTGTTTGCCTTGCTCGGTTTAAACAGCAATGACGATCACCCCCTCTTCATGCATCACTATTGCCAAAGACAGATTCAAGTTGCTGCTTTGCTCTCTGTGATTCCCACTGGTTTTACATCAAGCAAAAGATAACATGAGCCTCTGCCTTTCAAGAACAGAAACAGCATCTACTACACATTTTGGAAAGGATCCAATCATCTGGATAAGCACCATGTGTAATTTCAAGTCAATGATCTTCTTGGGAATTAATGTGCAAGGCGGTGGCAGAAAATGAGCCTCTTTCAGTTAAACTCCCAGAGCCAAATCAGTGGCCGTACCAAAGGCAATCTGTTGTTCAAACACTAGAAGCCCTAGGTGTGAGTGCTGTGTCATTATCCCTGTTACCTCCTGAATGGGTGGCACTTCCTTCCAGCAACACTTGTCACTGCATGCTGTTTTTGTGGTGTTATTGTTACTCAAACCTGAGAGGCAAGTCATCCAAGAATCGAAACGCAAAGTGAGGACTCTCTGCTCTCTTGAAAGTATTACAAGATACTGAAACAAATGCAAACGCTGAGGAAATGGCACCAGTAAGCTCCAAAGAACATCAAAAAAAATACTATTCAGCAATAAAATGGAACCAACCATGCAACATACATGCCACATAAAGGAATCTCAAAAACATCATGTTAAGTAGAAGAAATCAGAAGGAAAATATTGTGTTCTGCATGACTCCACTTATACAGAAGTTCTAGAAGAGGCAAAGCTAAGGTAGAAGTATAGAGATCAGAACAGTAGTTGCCTGGAGTGGGAGAGAAATTGGAGACAAGTGTAATCCACCCTTTGGAGGAGTTTTGCTATAAAGAGGAGAGACACGAGGTGGGAGCTGGAAGGCAGAATGCGGTCATGGATGTGTGTTCTTACAGGAGACAGTTTTCAGGGTAAGCATGTTTTGAATGAGAATGATCAGGAGAAAAGGAAAATAAGTATGGTGTAGGATGGAAAAAGGAGACCAATGGAGACAAGGCCAGGAGTAGGTGAGAGGGATCCATCAACAAGTAGATGGGCTGTTCTTAGCTTGGAGCATGAATAGCTCACCCCCAGGGACCGCAGAGAACGAAGCCCGGGAAACAAGTATGCCCTATCAAACAGACAGAATCTTTTCACAGAAGATAATATAATGCAAGAGAAACTGCCTGTCCCCACAACTTCCAGGGCATGGAGGTAATAGTTTTCAAAGTAAGCTTTCTGAAAAACTATTTGTTTTCCCTCAAGCCTAAATAAGATCTAGGTTAGCTGGATAAGAACACAGTCACCTCTGCTGTTACTGAAAGCCGGCATTTCATCAGGCCAAGTTGTTGAAACTCAGAGGAGTGCTAGGCCATTCAGCCTGGCCATACTGATTGAAAGCAATACTCCATGTTAACACAAAAGCACACAACACTGCATTAGAAAATCGAGGCTGCCATCTAAGATAGAACACAGGTAAACATAGCTACATCTCTCAAATAATAAATACATGGATATCTCAATATATAACTCATAGATCGATTAAATAAGATACAGCCACTCTTCAGGCTGATCCCAATCCTATGAGGCTCAGAAGCCCAACAATGTTTGCACAGCAACAGTGGACACAGCCTTTCAGCCTCTTTACGGAAACGACACCGCTCCTTGTGCAAAAACCTTAATTTGAGCACTTGGAAATCCTAGAAGTGAGGTCACTTCATCAGTGCCCTCTGAACGCTAACACGTGATAAAGTATCTTTCATCATGAACAAGATCTTTATCTTCTATCAAGCTTCTTTGGAGGGGGAGAAAGATATGAATCATTAATCCCATGAATCACTCATCCTATGGGAGCTCAGGGAGGAATCTGAGTCCTGCATTTTAAAAACAAACACATCGTACACATTTCCTGCATTCTTGCCAGGCCTGTGCTCTCTGCACAGTTGGGTAGAACTAGTAGTTTTGCTGTAGCAGCCTTAGTGCCATCCAACTGCTAACACAAGCCATGCAGAAACCCGCCCGTCACTGTACTAACATGCACAGGGTTGCAGAGAAAGGTGTGTGAGGAACCCAGACGCTAGCCCTTCACTGCTTTCCTCCACTGTTTAAAAATAAAACCTTTCCTTAGAATCCTGTAAGCCTATGCAAGAAAGCATCTAGCATTCTCAATGAAATAAAGCCTCCATCCTTCAAAGCCAGCAGCAGAGAAATGTGGTGAAGGGCGGCTGGGCCTCCCCAAGTGGACCTCCCTCCCCACTCTGCCCGTGGCCTTCTCAGGCACTGGAAGAAGGTCATGTCAGTCAACTTGGTCCATGTTGCTATGATGCTCTGCTCCTTGTTTGCTCCTGTCTCTACTCAGAACTTCCCAAAAGCCAAGATTATATCTTATTAATCTCCGAATCCCCAGCACAGTGCATAGAACCAAGCATTTGTAGGCCCTGAGTAAACATTTACTGAATAAATAAGTGAATGGGGTTTACAGGCTCAGCCATTGTTCCTGTGTGCAATGTGATGGTTTTAAAATATGTCCACAAATTCTTTGACACGTCTTTCTTCAAAAGGGAGAGCCTCATCCCATCCCCTTGAATGTCAGTCAAACTTCGTGACTCATTGCAAATGAACAGAATGGGGTAGAACTGACGCTGTGTGTCTTCTGAGATTAGGTCATAAAAAGGATGGCTGCTGCCTGGCTCTCATTCTCCTAGACTGCTGGCTCTGGAGGAGCCAGAAGCCATGTCATGAGGATATTCAAGCAGCCTGCGGAGAGGCCTAGGTGGAGAGGAACCGAGATCTCCTGCCAACAGCCAGCACCAACTTGCCTACCACGTGAGTGAGCCACCTTGCAAGTGGAGCTCCTAACCCCAGCCAAACCTCAGGTGACTGCGGCCTTACGAGAGGCTCTGAGCCAGAACCACCCAAATGAGCCACTCCTAGAATCCTAATCCACAGAAACTGAGAGAGATAATGTTTATGGCTGTTAAAGCACTAAGTTTTAGAGCAATCTGTTATGAAGCAATAGATAATTGACATAGCAACCTTGGAAGATTTCGGTGTTTTATAAGGGGGTTGAAAGGATTTTCTTAACGACAAAAAAGTTAGTTTATAGTTATGTTGTGCTTATGATAAAAATTTTGTTGATGGGGTTGTTTTTTCTTATAAATTTGTTTGAGTTCTTTGTAGATTCTGGATATTAGCCCTTTGTCAGATGAGTAGATTGCAAAAATTTCCTCCCATTCTGTAGGTTGCCTGTTCACTCTAATGGTAGTTTCTTTTGCTGTGCAGAAGCTCTTTAGTTTAATTAGATCCCATTTGCCAATTTTGGCTTTTGTTGCCATTGCTTTTGGTGTTTTAGACATGAAGTCCTTGCCCATGCCCATGTCCTGAATGGTATTGCCTAGGTTTTCTTCTAGGGTTTTTATGGTTTTAGGTGTAACATTTAAGTGGGCGAAGGATTTGAACAGACACTTCTCAAAGGAAGACATTTATGCAGCCAACAGACACATGAAAAAATGCTCATCATCACTGGCCATCAGAGAAATGCAAATCAAAACCACAATGACATACCATCTCACACCAGTTAGAATGGCAATCATTAAAAAGTCAGGAAACAACAGATGCTGGAGAGGATATGGAGAAACAGGAACACTTTTATACTGTTGGTGGGACTGTAAACCAGTTCAACTATTGTGGAAGACAGTGTGGTGATTCCTCAGGGATCTAGAACTAGAAATACCATTTGACCCAGTCATCCCATTACTGGGTATATACTCAAAGGATTATAAGTATGCTGCCATAAAGATACATGCACACGTATGTTTATTGCGGCACTATTCACAATAGCAAAGATTTGGAACAAACCCAAATGTCCATCAATGATAGACTGGATTAAGAAAATGTGGCACATATACACCATGGAATACTCTGCAGCCATAAAAAACGATGAGTTCATGTCCTTTGTAGGGACATGGATGAAGCTGGAAACCATCATTCTCAGCAAACTATCAGAAGGACAAAAAACCAAACACCGCATGTTGTCACTCATGGGTAGGAATTGAACAATGAGAACACTTGGACACAGGAAGGGGAACATCACACACTGGGGCCTGTTGTGGGGTGGGTGGAGCGGGGAGGGATAGCATTAGGAGATATACCTAATGTAAATGATGAGTTAATGGGTGCAGCACACCAACATGGCACATGTATACATATGTAACAAACCTGCATGTTGTGCACATGTACCCTAGAACTTAAAGTATAATAAAAAAATATAAAAAAATTTGTAATAAGGAGTCTTCTATAGAATACAACCATAAGATGGATATTGATATGCAAATTTGAATATTCCATTGATCAAATTATGCTCCCTTAAATGTCACAACTATATTCAATAAAAGGTTGAGATATGAAATAGAACAATAATATACTCCTTTTTGGAGATTTTTTGTTTTTAAAACCTATTTATTGCTTTAAAAAAACAATTGCTTTTAAAAACTATATATGACATATGCACAGAAAAAGTCTAGAACAATATCCATCCTAATCTTGATAACTTTTTCAGATAACAAAAATATTAAAAAATAATGTTTTTTTCAAAATCTTTTTTCAAAATCTACATATGTATATACCATTATTGTTCTATTTCCTAGCTTAAAAGAGAAAAACAAAACTTTTTAGACCGGCAGCCATGTTGCATTTCTAGCCAACATCAAACATAATGAGTGGCACATAGTAGGTGCTCAGTGGAAGTGCAATGGGGTGGGACGCAGTGGCTCACATCTATAATCCCAGCACTTTCAAAGGTCAAGGTGAGAGGATCATTTGAGCTCAGGAGTTTGAGGCTGCAGTAAGCTGTGATCACACCACTGCACTCCAGCCTGGGTGACAGAGGAAAAACATGCCTCTAAAAAGAAACAAAAAGGGGAGTGGGGGAGGCAATTGATGTCTTTTAGATACAGATTCTGCCTACTGGACAGTAGTTCTATAATAGGATTCCAGGATAATGTAAGCCCAGAAAGCTCAATGATGTGAAAAGGCAGTAGTCAATTTTCACAGGAAATAGGCTACTAAGTATAGGAAATCATTTCTATGTTGTATTCTTAGGACATAGTAACCACTCTTCTCTTTGAAACTATTTTGAGTGACTTATTATAAATTTATAATGACAGTTGTGAACACCTCTCGCTTTTTTTTTTTTTTTAGGCATGAGAACAGTCTGTTGATTGCCCTGATGCTTAAAATAGTTTCTAAGTGTCCTCATAATAGCATGTCACCTGTAAACAGGTTTCAAGCCAATGCAAATTAACAAATGGTGAACAGATGGACTAAGAACTGACTTTTGTCAAGAGAGAGTTAGCAACAAATACTTTTTGGCTCAAGTCTTATGGGACCATTAGAAAGTCTTTTACTTCTCGCCAAACATCTTGCCTCAGTAGACAATCCATGCAGGGAAAATGACAAGTTACAAGGCCCATTAGACTTTAGAGAGCTAAAAGTTGAGATTTGCAGAATCACCAAATCAACACATGAGAAACAACAGATAGAATAATGGCCCTTAAGAAGCATTCTGCCAAATAGTCAAAACTCTGGCTTGCATCACTAAAAGCAGCTGTCCCTGTAGTGAGCTTTTTGAAAAATACGGCCCCTGTGCGTGCAAGCAACAGACACAAGCTACTTGTCGAGGCTGGCTGGTTACATTCCTCCTATCCTGGAAGCAAGTGTGAACTGGGAAAAAAACCTGAAAGTCATGGAAGTGGTGGCATAAGAGTGTCCACCAGCTACAGAAAGGATCCCCAGACCAGTCACCCCTTGGGATCCCCCCGGCTCTTCGCTCGTCTTTCTCCTCCTCATTCGTCAAGTCTCTGCCTCATGTTGGCTCCTCAGAGAAGCCTTCTTTGATCACCCTATTTAACAGTATCTCCCACTCCCATACCTTACCCCACTCTGTAATCCCTTCCTAGCACTAAGCGTAACTACAAATTATGGCATTAATTTATTAATTTGTTGAGAGGTGCTTTTTTGGTCTCTTTCCACCCCCGAAACGAAAAGCTTAACAAAGATGGCACACTGTCTGTTTATATCCTTGGGGCCTAGAAACATGCCTGACACATAGTAGGTACAATAAATATTTACCAAACAGCAAATGAGACCTTGAGCAAAGGTAAACAATCAACTCGTATATGCAAACACTCCCTTGGACTAGAAAAGAATGCTGTTTGTAACTGAGGATGTAAACAGAAGAAGGTATAAGGGGTGAGCAGGACAGGCGAAGGAACATCTCTCGGGCATCTGGCCCTCCCAGAGGAGTGCGCACACTGACAGAAAAGGGACTGATGTGCCCACATTTCTCATTCCACATCATTGAGTGAGCCTTTGCACTCACCTACTAGGGCTTCTAATACAAAAGAACCCAACAGGTTGAACGAACCAAGTGGATGAATCAAGTGTGGCATATTCAAAGGAAGACTACACTGCAACAGAAAAAGGACAACTGCATGAATCTAACAGATATGATGTTAAGTGAAAAGAAGCTCATACAAAAAAATGACACTGCATGATTCCATTTATATGAAGTTCAAAGACAGGCAATATTAACTGTTTAAAGAAGTCAGAATGGTGTTAAATTTGGGAAGGAGGGCAGCACAGGTATAGACAGAGAACAATGAGGAGGAACCCTTATGGGATTCTGGAAGTGGTGGCTACATGGATGTACACAAGTGTGAAAAAATCATTAAACTGTATGCTCTGTGAAGCTTACTGTATCTGTTATCCTTCCTAATGGGAAAAAGAAGAGCACATATACTACTATTTTTAAACATGAACAAAAGAACCTAGCATTCATTCTAATCTCAGCTCTAGCAGGTTCTCTAGGTGGTTTGCAGCTTAACCAAATGTGCTCCTCAGCTGTCTCATTTATAAAATAAGGACAACTGTACTCATATTCTACCACTTTTGGGAATGTGATAAGGAAACAAATAATAAGCCGTGAGGTCTCTTAAAATCCTAGGTGGAAAAGTCACATACAAAATATGTAAAATAAACTGCATTATAGCTGTTTCACAAAGATCTATGCAAATTATGTTACCATCATGCTTGGTTTCTAATCCTAATAGATGCCTTTTTAAAAGAAAGAAATAATTCTGGGCCGGGTGTGGTAGCTCATACCTGTAATCCCAGCACTTTGGAAGGCCGAGGCAGGTGGATCACCTGAGGTCAGGAGTTCGAAACCAGCCTAGCCAACATAGTGAAACCCCATCTCTACTAAAAAATTAGCTGGGCATGGTGGTGTGCGCTTGTAATCCCAGCTACTTGGGAAGCTGAGACACGAGAATTGCTTGAACCCGAGGGGGTGGGGGAGAGCAGAGGTTGCATTGGGCCGAGATCATACTACTGCATTCCAGCCAGGGTGAAAAAGCGAGACTCCGTCTCAAAAAAAAGAAGGGAGGGAGGGAATTTTGAAGAAAACAGTAACTTTCTACTACCCCAAAACAAGTATAAAGTAAAAAAGTTCACCCAGTACTAAAGTAATTTTTCAAATCCATCACTCACTGAGGTGGTAGGACAAGAGTTGTGGGCTGAGCCTTTGGTCTACGTTTGGCAGATACTCCCATCTGATTAGCGGAACGCTTCAACGACTGCTGATTTAAAAGGCCAGATGCTAGTCCTGCATGGTACTGCAACTGCAGAGAAAAACAAAACAAAAGGGGAAGAAAAATAGCATTTGGTAAAAGCAGGACAAATGGTATTAAACTAGCAATGCTTGATAATCTTATCCCCTTAGAACATTTTAAGTAACTTCAAATACAACTGCTCACATTCTGCTTCAAGGAATTTATCCATAAAAAGATAATCAGACAAACAGGAAACGAAACAAGAACAAGACTGTTCATCACAGCATTACCTCATGATGAAAAACTGGAAGCAGTCAGAATGTCCAACAACTGACTGTGAAATTGATTAAAATACAGAAAGAACTTCACAACACCATTTTGTTGAATTAAAAGAAAAAAGGTTCCATTGTAAACAGAGAGGCACTTAAAAAAATGTTCTCTAAAATGCTAACTGTATTTTTCAGTAGTAGAATTCGAGTGATTTTTACTTTCTTCTTTATTTTTCACTACCATTCATACGCTTTATGTAAATGGTTTTAAAGCCTATGTAATTTTTTAATAAGAAAATCCAGAGGTTTTCCTTAGAGACAAAGTAAGTTCTGGGAAGTCTTGCTATCACCATACCTTGCTTATAATAAAAACCTTAGAATTTGTAGTCTACCGCAGTACACCATGACCACGACATGGCTTATCACACACAGATTCAAACATACTATGAGTCTGCATTCAGAACCACTGAGCTATCTTTTCAATGGTTAAATTACAAATATCAATCATAAGAACAAGCTCATGAATATATCTTACAACAATGTATACAAATGGATATAGGCTCATTGAAGAGAATCGAGTGGAGAAGCCAATTTCAAGTCCATGGACATGCAATTGGAACAATGTCATGGAGGTAAAGAAGCTGCATGCTTTAAATGTGTCTGGTGCCAGCATCCCTTGCTTGATCCCTGGACAAACTGCTGAGCTTCATGGTGACTTAGGATAGATAACTTTACTTCTCTATACTTCAATTTCTTACTGGGAAAGAGAAATGATACTGCCCAGTTCTAAACCAAACAAGACTTTGAATTCTAATTTATGTAAAATATAATATACACATTTTAAGTGAACAGTTTAATGAGTTTTGACAAATGTATATACCTGTATAACTACCACCCCAAACAAGATAAAGCAACTTTCCATCATTACAGAAAGCTCATTAGTGCCCTAACGCAGTCAATCCCCTTAGCACCTAACATCAGGAAATTCTGATTTAAAATATAACTCATCATTCTCACTCCTTGCTAAATGAAGCTTATATCCAATTTGACATGTGACAATAACTTTTAGTTTCCCTTTCTAATCCTATACTTTTGTATTTTAGATCATAAGAGTTGTCATCAATATCACTATAATAAAATTATCCTTGAAAGGTATCCCAATTTTGAGCAGATGTAAATAAAAGATTCACATGTGAAAATGCCAAGCTAAGAACTTGGATAGAGACCATTTATACATCCAATATGTTTCTTCCTCTCTTCTCAAATTAAGCAAGGTCTTTCAAACATTTATTTAGAATTATCTAAACATACAAATAGTAATTCATTCTAAAGCTCTGAATCAATTTCTTCTCAAAATGCTCTTCCAAGGCACAGATTTTCTTTGCCAAGTCAGCTGCATTACAGCTCACGGTAATGAAACTGGCGACCACCATATAAAAGGGGCTGGGCCTTGGATGCAAAGGGCAATAACGTTCTGAAAAATAAATGGCCTCACCTAAAGCCATAGGGCTGCATGCAAATAGAGAGCAAAGAAAACAAAACCAATTGAAATGATCTGCTCCTGGAAAGTGGCTATAAAAATGAGGATATCCAGTGATTCAGTACGACAGAAGTATCTGTGTTTGGAGCATCCATACTGCTTTTTAACAGGCTCTTGATTTACTTGGTCGATTTGCTGTGGGAACCTTACAGGTGCCCAATACAAGACAAACATACATCACATTCATGATAAAGATGGAGCTCTTTTCAGGGTGGAAAGGGGGGGAGCATAATTTGGCCCTAACAACTCATCTTAGACCAATGAATTTTGCTCAAATTTGTTTTTTTCCTACAGATTTCTTAAATGGGAAATCAATGGAGGCAAGGGACAGTACAAGTTTGAAAGACAATGTTTCAAAATGTCAGCTTACTTGGGTTTCGATTTTCCCTGCCAGAATTTGCAATGAGTGCAATATGCATGGGGCTTTATGGAATTACAGGGAAAGACAGCTTGGCAGGGGCCTCCTCCTGGCTCAAGGAATCGTCTCTCCTTTTGGCTCTCCTCCTTTGTATTTATTAGGGTCCATGCAAGCTCAGCCATTCCAGCCCTGCTGACTCTTTGAGTGGAAGAGGCCTGCTAACTATGCAGAGTGGCGGGTGATTTTGCCCACCTGGCATCATTTTGATCATTTGCTCAAACAAACAAAACCCCAAAACAGCAGAAATGTACGCTAACTGCTATCTGTCTTTTAAAGGGTTCCTTTGAAACCTCAACCATCTTGGATGCTCTCAATGTACAGTGCACCTCTAATAGCACACATAGGTGCAAGGACTCTTCTTCCCCCAAAACAAAATCTGCCCTTGAGAGCTGACTCATAATGATTAAGCAGCACTTGTTAATCATATGTATGTATCCCAGTTTCCAGGAACACGGCTCTGACTGTCAAGATCTATAAGGGGCCCATTAAATATTTACTGAACCACCTTTATAATGGGAGAAAAGGTCAAAGTTAATAAAACTGACAGGCAGCTCCTGTTCAAATGGATTATACATTATTTAAGCACCAATACTCCATTCCATGGAACACAGTTTAGATCTGAAGAGGCTCTTGGAAAATGTTCACTCAGCCAATGGTTCTAAAACAGCAGAAGGGAGTTCAGAGTGAATCTACAAATTAACATTAGAAACATATAACTCCCCAAAATACTGCCATAAGTTCTCAATTACAGGTTCTGTAATATTTTCTATAAAAATATATTTCAATAAACATACTTCTCTCCAAATGTTTGTGGCATGGAAACTATTTCAAAAAGCAACTTATCAAAGTTCTAATGTGATTTTTCTATTGAAGATCGTTTCTCCACTAACCAGCAGGAATAAAAATGAAAGAAGGAGAGAAATGATCTATTCTTTTAACTTCCATATCTTTCAAGTGCAGGGAATGGGAGTGTGTATGTGGTGAGCTGGAGGGAAGGTTCGTGATTTACTGTTAAGTTACTGCTCCACAGGAACAGCCATTTCCGTGTTGCAGTGTTCTCTGGATTTTTTGGAATATTTCTCTCAGTTACAATTTTGCTATCAATTTCCACTTTCTATTTTCTATGAATGACCTAGGATTGTTCTATCGTTTCTCCACCTAAAGCCCTTTCTAACTGATAATATCTACTAATTGCCTCTATACCTGAGAAAATTTTAACAATTAATAATGATCTGAGGAAAGACCAATTAAAATTAGGAAAACTCTGATCTACTGAGTCGTTTTTAAAATAATGCTGTTTTAGTCATATTGAATATGTAAGAGGCTCCAAGTTATCAGGCAGGGTCCTGATGAAATGTAAGTGGGAGAGGAAGGGCCTCTGTAATCAGCAGCCTCTTTGGAAATGTGCTCCTGGGCTTTGCTACTACCAAACTGGGTGACCTTACACATCTCCTGTCCCTCTCTAGAAAATATGCATGACATTTTCTCTGAGGACCCACCAAACTCTAAAATTTGATTCCTTTGTATTTCTAAAGGTAGAAAGGTATCTGACATGAAGGAATGTCCCTACAATATTAATACAAGAGACTTAACAAACCTTTTTCTGTTAGATAGCCAAGGTCTTTATAGAATCCTCTTTTAAAGAGTCCGAACTATTGGGAGTCAAAATACAATTAGCTTTAATATGCTTCAAATTACAAATAACAACAAATACTGGAAGGAAATGACATAAAAGGAAATGATAAAAACAGGATTCAAATGCAAAGTTTCTGACTTAAATCCTGGGTTCAAGAAATCAGATGAGCATGACCCCTCCCCTGTTCATTCTCCACTTGTATGATGTCTTCCACATTGTTCTGAATGCTTCTACCCACCCCAAAATATTCATAGGTTAATGTTTTGCACTGGACCAAAGTCTGAAAAGAGAATAGAAGGAAATTCATCAAACCGATCATGTTCAATATACTAATGAAGCCAGTGGCATTCAATTAGGCCTAGTACTTAAAAGCTGAAGTGTATGCTGGAGGCTCCCTGGGGTCCCTGCTACAGCATCCCATCATATGCAGCACTCTCTCCCCTTGCCATCTGGCCCGAATCCCACTTTAAGAGAATCTGACAGTTTAAAACCTTAAAACTTATAAGCCAGATCAATCAAGATTTGATTCTTCTCACTATGAAAATCACTATTCCTTTCTCAAGATTCACCAAAGCCTTCTTTAAGGGTAAAGGGGAAAAAAGAGCTCTCCTGGACATAAGTTACGATTCACTTTAATTTTTAAATCACTTTGCATATAATTACATATAAGGGCAAAGAATGTCATAGAACTAAGTTATAATAAATTCTGTCTGGCTTAGACCAGAGGACCCACAGGAGGGCAGAAGAGATCAAGGGGGTAGGGAGCCCCACTATCTCGTCTGCCAGTCACTCTAGGCCAATTTCCTTCTCCAAGCACAAAGCTCCTGTCTGTACTGGGAAATACGCCCAGGAAAGGCAGCCTTGTGTTATTCCTGGGTGTGGGAGTGAAGCTGCCACCCAGGGAGTCTTATCTCTAGGGCACAGACCTTGTTATTGATGACTCTATTCTGTACAATGTCCAGGACAGTGCATTGAATACAGGTGATGCTAATGAATTTGTCAACTAACAAGCAGACTGGCAGATTCGTGGGAATGCTGGCTTGGCTTGGCACTGCAACCAATTTAGAACAGACTGCCTCCATCTGACAGTCCTCTTATGGCTGGCCTCTTATGAAAGCAAACACACTGCTTTCTAGGTGCTCACTGTCATGATAGAACCACAAAAGAAACCTTTTTTCCTCTTATTCCAGTTGCCCAAAAAGTGGGTATGTTCATAGGCTTGAGCTTGGACCAAGCTCAAAAGAAAAAGGGGTCCACAGGGACTGCCCCCGGACGACTTCAAATCACAGAATTTAACAGTAGAGAAAGGCCACAGTAGATGCCAATCTTCCCCCCTACCCACAACCCCATTTCACATGAGAGGAGATACCAGCCTTTAAGAGGTCACTGACCCCAGGTCACACCATTTGCAGGAGGACGGTGGGCCATACGGGGTTTGCCTTAATAGCTCTGTCCCACGGGGATAGGTATGCTGCATCTTTCTGACTGGAGGTACTGACGTTTATCTTCCCTTCGGCAACAGAACACAGCGATCCCCCCTGGATGGGAGCTGGCCCATGCCAAGCAGGCAGCCACGTTCCCGTCACCAGCCTCTCCTGGCTCCTGCTTGTCATGATAGAACCCTTCACTCTGCCCTCCTGCAAGCACTGAGACGTTGCATGCTTTTCCCTCCCGCTGACTCCAGTCATGTGTTAGGTGGTGAGTTCGAAGAAGTTTTAATATTCACAGTTAAATACTTTAGAGAAAAGAAATCAAGAAACCATAGTTTCATCAGAAAATCTAAATTCTAGATGCACAGTGGCATGTTGAAGCTTCCTAGCAGTTTTGATATGGCTTTGTCATAGAGCAGTTGTGCTTCTGTCTAACGGGTTTCTAGGAGATTCCACATGTATACTGTTTCTACTGAAGAATTCTCTTTGCGAATGTATGTTATATATAATGATAGCAAGCAAGGACACTAGTGCCACTTCCCCTGCAGATCACTGACCAAAACAGCCAGAGCTGGCTGGCATAAGTGCACTGAAGATCCTTCCAGTGTATAACAGAACACGCCAAAGCCCACAGCCACAACCTAAGGACACATGACACCTGGAACAATCCACACTACGTACACCTGGATTAAGTCACACCCCATACAGCTGGGATGTGTGCTGCGACACTGGAAGGTAGGGTGCTAATCTGAGAGTCTCACACGGTTATGTTTCCCCAGACCATTAAGCTTTCAACTAAAACTAAGATTTGTGCAACATCAGGAAACTGTCACCACCGTGAGTTGCAAGGACCTTTGCCCCTCATTACTGAAATACGTTTTGTTTCCAGCTAATGAGAAAGAATCATGTATTACAATAGAGTTCTGGTTCTTCTTTTGAACATAACTCTAAGCAAAAAACAGGCAAGCTTGTCTGGTATTGTCTGTGCCAAGGAAAACAGCTACAGAAAAATACCATAAATCTAATTGTTTTGCTTGGGTTTTAATCTAAATATCAGATAATGATATTAGCTTCTTTCCTCCTTTTATCTCCTAATGCTTCTTTCAAATAGCCAATAGTTTAGAAAAAACACCTTAGACTTAAGCTTTTATGGGTAAATAATCTTTTTACTTGGTCAAAACAGCATCAATAAACCATAAGAAGGAAGCCTCCAATTTACTTGCCTATTTGTTCTCTCCTGGAAGCTCAGTTTCAGCTCCTTCAATTACTAGGAAAGCAGGACAGCAAATCAGGGCTGTGCTTCCTGCTCCACTGTGGCATTATTTATATGCTAAATGCCATTTGAGTTTCTTTCCTCCCTACATATTAGTGCTCAAATGTCCAAACTTCAAAAGCTATCCAAGAAGTAAACAGAGATGATGGATAGCAGCCCTTTTCTTTCTTAAATATCTGTAATGGTTAAGGTTGTTTAGATTGTTCTACTGCAACTCCCCAGAATTTACACCTTTATTAATAGGCTTTCTCCACAACTGCTCCTGTTTACACTACAGCTGTATGCATGTTATCATCCTTCAAAGATGCCAGTCCGATAGAAGGAGAATGACTCACATATCTGAATGAATTCACTAACAAAGCAAACTAATGTGGCTAACAATGGAAGAAACAACATCATAGGGATTATTTGTAAAGGGAAAGAGAAAGACAACTGAAGAACGGCAAAAGAAAGGGAAGATGAGCAGCTAAGACAAGACAGACAAGGGTATATAAAAATTGGTGTTTTCCTGTCTCCCAGGAGCCCCCTCTCACTTCACACCAGGTGCTCACCCCATCTGCCTTGCATGGTCTCAGAGAGCAATGGACAGGGTCATAAAGAAAGATCACGTTGGAGAGTCACCTGGTGTCAGGGGTTGAATGTTTTTGTCTCCCCAAAATTCTCCTGTTTCAATACACATTGGCCTAATTCCCAATGTGATGGTATTGAAGCTGGAGACTTTGGGAGATAATCAGGTTTAGATAAGGTCATGAGGGTGAAGCCCCCATGATGGGATTAATGCCCTTATAAGAAGAGGAAGAGATCAGATTTCTCTCTCTCCACCATGTGAGGATATAGCAAGAAGGTGGCCATCTGCAAACCAGGAAAAGAGCCCTCACCAGACACCAAATCTGCCAGCACCTTGACCTTGGGCTTTCCGGCCTTCTGAACTGTGAAAAATAAATGTTTGTTGTTTACCCCAGTCTATGGTATTTTATTACAGCGGCCTAAACTAAGACACATGGCCACTTAAGAAGATGCAGGCCAAAAATATAAATAGGATCAATGCAAAATTTGACAACACAGTAATGAGAGCATCATGAGAGATTATTGACAGGCAGTGACAATGAATGAGAATATGCCCTCTGAAGAGAGACAACATGGTGGGCTATCTTGTTTGCCTATGTTTCTATTGGAGGAAGAAGGCCACGTCAGATGCACCTTCATGTTCTTGTCACCAGCTAAGGTTGAACCACCCCACAATCCCTATCCATTTGCATATTATACTTCTGGACTCAAGAAAAACAGATTGTGCATCTGATCTTTCAGTTATTAACCAAAGACAGAAGTAACAGGGAAGAATGACACATTTCAGGATTATCTTTATATTTCTACGAAAAATGTAGGATATTAGTTTTCAAACACATACTTAAGGCCTGAATCAAAAGTCTACAAAGTAAGGCTAGAATTATGTCTGAGGTTCTAACACTAAAATTCTGTATTATAAATATTACTCTGAGCAGTCTGCGCTTGACTTCCTAGTACAAAAATCAACATCAGTGAAATTTAAATATGGAATGCAAACATTTTACTAGTCACCAAACGTCTCCAATTAAGGCAGCCAGTGAGGGGTTGGTGTATTAGTCCATTTTCACACTGCTGTAAAGATACTTCCAGAGACTGGGTAATTTATAAAGGAAAGAGGTTTAATTGACTCGCAGTTCCACATGACTGGAGAGGCCTCAGGAAACTTATAATCATGACAGAAGGCATAAGGGAAGCAAGGACCTTCTTCACATGGCGTCAGGAAAAAGAAGCAAGCGAAGGAGGAACTTGCAAACATAAAACCATCAGATCTCATGAGCACTATCATGAGAATAGCATGGGGGAACTGCCCTATGATCCAATTGTCTCCTACCAGGTTCCTCCCTCAACACCTGGGGATTACAATTAGAGATGAGATTTGGGTGGGGACACAGAGCCAAACCATACCAGTTGGGAAAGGGCTGCTTGAGATGTCTTAGGCCTAGTAAAAGTTGAAATCAAATGCAACGCTAGAGCTCTAACAGGCACTTGAGCATTTACTGATATACAATACTTTATTGGTTTTTCTTTCCAAACATTCATAGGTGAGGCATGGGGGAAGAACTAAATATTCCCATATAAGAAATATGACCCTGAATATCTCTCTTTTTCCCCCCCAAAAGAAAACAGACATTTTTCAACTAAGCCATAAGTACAATGAGAACCACCACTGGACATTTCTATGTCTCAGTTCTAAACACTGAATTCTAAGCATCAGTCACTCATTGCCAAGGTCTCTAGTCAATAAACTAATAAACATGATTTTTTGAAAATTGCCAATCTGATATTTTATAAACTTCTTCTTTTATGGGTAGTGTGAAGAAGGGATGGCTTCTCAGAAGAGAAAAATGAGTTTTTATGCACCTCCTGGTCCATTTAGATTTAGCTGGAGAGTTTATTTAGCTCTTCTTTATTCCAGTGTCATGAAATGCCTGTTTCTGCTTTAAGCATCATTTTCATTATGGTCAGACGCAGCCCCATTAGCCTCCTCGGCTTCCCTCCATAAACCAATAGTCTGCTGGGAGACACCTGGCTACAAATCAGGGATTTGATCAGCCATCCCCCTACCCCCTGCTTACTGGGGATATACAGTCAGAAGAGGCAAGGAAGAAGGAAAGGCAGTGAAGAGAAAAATCAGACGGAAGGAGATAGGAAAACAGGGAGCCATATAATCACTGACTGGAAAAAGATATATGACAATGATGTCAGAAAAGCAAAAAAGTATAGGAGTGGAAGTGAGACAGCTGCTTAGTTAGGAGGCATGCAAGAACAGAAATTAGGAAATAGAAAAGAGCTCTTAAGAAGGAATTTTTTTTTTTATTGATCATTTTAACAACTGCATTGTCCTTTTGGGAATAGGAAGAACAAGGCGTGGTGGCTCAGGACTATGAGGAGACAACGGGTACAAGGAGGCATCTGCTTTCCTTTGTACTTGGCCATGAAGCAGCAAAGGCTGACACTCTGGAGGCAGTGTGGCCCAATGCACAGAAGATGTAGCCTTGCAGTGAGATGGCCCTGAGTTCAAACCCCAGTTCAACATGAGTGATTCTGGGTGTTTTTCCTCCCTTCTGAGCCACTTTCTTTATCAGCTCAGTAAGAAAGACAACGTTCAATCTTGTAAGGAGAGAGTTGTTTTTGCGTTTATTGGGCACACTCCCTAAGGCAGGCTTTAAAAGTGCCTTTTCCCTATCTCACAACAAACCCATGGGGGGCAGTATTGTCGGCCTCCTTTTACAGATGAAGAATGGCTGTTGCTGGAATCTGGCAGTATAATGTGTGCAAAAGCCTTAAGCATAGTGCCCAGCACACTGCAAACAGGCAAAAAGAGCTGTTCTTGTGATTTTCACAAGTGACCATACCTAGAAATTCACTTCCTCCAATAACACCAGGAATGACTGAATTTTCACAAAATTGATTAGAATGATCACCTTTTAAATCAAATCCTGTCACCTTAAGCATGTCAGATAATAAATTGACAAATATAATGAGAAAAAAGGAAAAATGTACCCACTAGGTCGTTCTAAATGAGTAGCTATATTGAGAAGGAAATCCAACTCAGAATTCTTCTCATACAACTGAGGAAGACAATCTACTACAAGATGATGCCTCTTGGCATCATCAAATCCTAAGGACAATCGTCTAAGTCCTGCAGAAACAAGGTGAGCGCTCTAAATGAAAGGCAATCCTGAGGATTAGTTGGGCAGCTCCTTCTAATATACTGTAGAGATTGTTCTTTTTAATCTACACACAACCTAAATGCCCAGAAAGTTGGCTCAAGCTTGACTCATGAAGCAATCAGGTTAAGGAGTGCTTCTTAGGCATCTAGCAAAGCATTCGGTACTAGAAGATCAAAGTCTCTCTCCAGACTCCCACAGCACTCTTTGTAGGACTGCTAAAGGATTTCTGTCGGTCTGTTTAAGTTCTGATTGTGATTATCCACACACAGGAAGTATGAGAAAAGGTAATGCAGGTGGAAGCCTGTGTGTCAGGATTTTCCCACATAAATACAGGACTACGGTTTTTCCCCTTGGAAGGAAAAAAAAGCCAAAGTCATACATATTAACAATGGGCATGTTTTTGGTTTAAAACAAACAACAGATTAGAGTGAATTTTTTTTTTTTTTTTTTTTTTTTGAGACGGAGTTTTGCTCTAGCTGCCCAGGCTGGAGTGCAATGGCGTGATCTCCTCTCACCGCAACCTCCGCCTCCTGGGTTTTCAAGTGATTCTCCTGGCTCAGCCTCGCAAGTTGCTGGGATTACAGACATGCGCCACCACATCTGGCTAATTTTGTATTTTTGGTAGAGATAGGGTTTCTCCATGTTGGTAAGGCTGGTCTCGAACTCCCAACCTCAGGTGATCCACCCGCCTCAACCTCCCAAAGTGTTGGGATTACAGGCATGAGCCACTGTGCCTGGCCCAGAGTGAATTTTCTACTGATCAACAAGAGCTAGGCAGAGAAAGAGTTCTACTGCTCTTAATCTAATTAAGAATGTGGGTTCGTAGTCAACCATCTGCATATACAACAGAGGCCCTCTCCTTAACCAATTCTATGACCTTGGGAGAGTTCTTCAATTTTCTGAAGCCTTGGCTCTCTTCTACTATTGGGGATAACACTGCTACTCAATACTATCTGATTACTCTAGAAACAATCTCAGGTTTCACTGAGCAAAATCACACTCCGGTTATTGGAGTTAGTGAGGGTTAAGAACATGAAAAGGGCTCGGCAAAATGGCTGGCACAAAGCACACATTCAATAAATATTATTATGATTAGTGTTAATAGGCTGAGATTGTTAAGCCATTAAGACTTAAGCTAAGTCTTAGGAGTGACTGTGCCAATAACTGGAAGAACTTGTGTCTGATGAAAAAAACCTTAGGAAAGATAGACAAGTCAAAAACAAGTCTGTTCCTGTGGATTTGGGGAAGGGGAGTGCACAGGAATGGCTGAGTCATTAGAGAGTTGAGCCTAATACGAGAAGGGCTACTCCAGTGTGCATGTTCCCTACTCCAACTCCAATGATGCTCAGCAGCCTTACTCAAACTTTCCCAAATCTGCTGTGAAGAACAAGCCAAGCAACCAAAATGAGGAGCAGCAGCAGCCAGCTGGGAATATCCAAGAAGGAATATTCACGCGTCCATCACCAACCATGTCCATCCAGAGGAAGAGCCCAGATATGGAAAGTGGCCTGCTTTGGGACCAGGAGTGAGAAAATAAGAATAGGCAACTTGTGCGACATCTCATGTGTCCTCTTGGTCCTCAATACCCAATAAGTAGGCTGCCTTTCCCTTGGCATGCAGGGAGCAGTGAAGAACTGAAGTTGCTCAAGCCAGACCAGAAGCCTTTCTGAAACACCTTTCCCAGGGCTGACCACTGTACATGATAGTGTGGGGGTTTCTGTGTATCTACCTTTACTCTTTTCCCAAAGTGTATACCACAAGAGTGCCGGAACTGTCTCGTACTCCATTTTAGAAGCTTTACTGGCCTAGCAGAAGGATCTACGTGAGCATTCAATAAAAATGTGCTGAGAATGGGATGGCCTGATGGATGCAAAGCACAGTGCTGGACATGAATGGACATATAAAGAAACCCTCTGCCTTTAGAAGGTCAAGATCTGCCTAGAAGGTAAGCCCCGTAGGAGTAGATATCTCCCCTAGTCCTCACAGCTACATCCCCAGTGTCCAGAACAGTGCTTGGCCTATCAATAAAAAAAAAACAAAAAACATTAGCTAATGTGTATACAGGACTCACTATGAACCAGGTGCTATTCTAATTCATTTAATTAATCTGTACAACCACCCTGTGAGGTAGGTACTATTATTATCATCTCTGTTTCACAGATGAGAAAATTGAGGCACAGACGTTAAGTGGCAGGGTCAGGACTGGTATCCGGAGAGCATGGCTCTGGGGCCCCTGCTCTGTAACCACTACACTCAACTGCCTCTCCAGGACTTAGCAGGCTCTCAATAAGTATTTTTTAAATAAATGAGTAAATGAATACATTAGCTGGCAGGAGATAGCCAGAGGGGATGTAAGTAACTTCAAAGTATGGTAGGAATTTGAATTCTGAATCAACGGAGTGAGGACATTGGGGATCTAATAACTCCTCTTATTATCCAGTTAGGTCTGCAGGTTACAACAAGCACAGTTGTGCTCTGGTTACCCAGTCAGTAAGGGTCCACTCCGTGGGAAAAAAGAGACCACAGGAGCCGTGTCCACAACCAGGCCTCTTAGAGACCAGAATGCAGCCCACTGCAGCCCAACTGCTCCAGCAGCTTCCGGCCATTTGCCCTACTCAGCTTCTGGGATTCGGATTCTTCTGGGCTGCTTCTTCCAACTCCACCACAATCAACTCCTCCTGACTCGCCTCTGCTCTCTCCTGGGACTCTGCCTGCTGCCGCCTGAGCAGGCACACTCGTGTGCACACACCTTTTCACCCACTCACTGCCTTCTGATGTTTCACACCCAGAACAGAGGAAGGGCCAAGAATCTGCCAGTACACAGCCATAATTCCCTTGCACAGTATAAAATGTATAAAAAGTTCTGAACATCTAAAGCCTTCTCATCAATGTAGGCGCCAAAACTCATGTGGCAGCAAAACCTGACGTGAACTGATGTGAGTCTATTTAAATCTTAATTTATCTCACTTAGTGTGAATAGTCATACATTTTGCTGCATAAAATTTGATTACAGGGTACTGCTCCAGACCCCGCTGGAGAAATTAATGGTATATGAGCCATGCTACCTTTCTATAATATAAAATGTTGTAAAATCAAAAACACATTCAGATGCCCAAAGCTTTGACAAGGAGCTGTGAACCTGTGCCAAGCCGGGGAGGCTGAGTGTGCTGGGCACAGCACCCATGCTGGCTGGGACCTCATCAACTGCTGGCAGCCACTGGCCTGGGTGCCCATCTCTGATCTGAGCAACCACAGCCATAGTTGAGTCACAGGGCACACACACAGCCGGACAACCTACGTGCTGTGGCCCTAGCTCCTCCTTCCGCCTGCCTCACCAGCATTCCACCACTCTGGCTGGCTTCCTTTCTGTTCCTGTTTTGAGGCCTCTTGCACTAGCTGTCCCCTCTACCTGGAATGCTCTTCATCCTGATCTTTGCATACCTGACTTCTTGTTGTGTGAGTCTCAACTTGAACTTTACCTTCTAAGAGAGCCTTTTCTGGCCGCCTAAAGGAGCTGGCGGGTGCTTTCTATCACAGCAGTTTTATCTTAATCACAGTAGTAAAGCCAGCTAGGTATTACATACATATCGTTTGTTTGTTTAGTTTCTGCTTCTCCCACTCACCTTCTCCCTGTCTCCCATACCTTAGAATACCTTAGAATATAAGCTCCATTAGGACAGAGACTTCTTAGTCATGACTGTAGCTGCAGCATCTAGGACAGTGCTTGGCACATAGCCGTGGCTGAATGAACAAATAAACTAAAAAAAAAATCCAAAGAGGTCTGTAGGCATTGCATAACTGCACAGCCAGACCTATATACCCCACCTACACAAATGACAAGTCCCAATGCTCCCAAGTAATAAGGAATTTTTACACCTCCTTTGGACTTCATGTAGTAGACAATTGGGAGAAGGGTGTCATTGGAGATACCGAACAGGGGAGTGGTATAATCAAGGACATTATAGCCTTCAAATCATTTTCAAAACACAGCCAGGGATCATCTGCAACAGAATCATCTACAGAATGCTTGCCAAAAGTGCAGATTCCAGGGGCCCACCTCCAACCTGTGGGATCAGAACTTCTACTGAGGAACCCAGGAATTCAAACTGTAACAGGCACCCCCAGGCGGCTCCGAGACACGCTAAAATCTGAGCACAATCATAGTACACTCTCAAAATTAACATTTGCAGATTCACCGGTAGCTTCAGGAGGCCGGTCTCTTGAGACCCAGAAGCCATCAGAGATATGCCACAGAGAGAAGCCTCAGACAAGTCACGGTCAACTAAGAGAAGGACACAGCTTTTGTTGGTTCACCAGGAAGATTCAGCACCGTACTTCCAGTATTGAGAGGATTCCTTCTTTCCAACTCCTATCAAAAATCTGGCCATTTCATGCATGTATTGTTGAAGAGTCAGGGAGGGAGCAGGATAGGAACAAATAGTAGAGATTGAAAGCTTTTAGAATTCTAAAACCCTACTCTAGTACCAAGTTACTTGATTAAGCAAATACAGAACACGCATTGCACAAGTCTTCAAACAGTTAAATTTTCAATCTTTATAAAAAAGAAAATCCATCAGATTTGATTGATAAGTATACTTTTTAAAACTAAGAGTAAAAAAGTAAAGATTGGCAACTTTTTTTGCCATATAATTTGCTTTCTTTGCCTTTTTCCACAGCACTGCACATAAATCAAAGAAATGTTAAAGAGGCCCATATATCACCAACTGGCATTTCAAAACTATTTACAAAGTCTTTAACAGACACAGGACAGAGTATGAAAAACCATGGCCAGGGAGGCTAAAATGAAAGGGAGAAAATTAACTCAAACACTGACAGAGAGTTAATTAAGTTTACAAATAACTCTCCAATGAGCAAATTATGATATTTAATAAGAAGGGCCTCAGTGAAGCAAGGTTACAAAATATGGAAGGAGGTGGGGAGGAAGACAAGCCAAGAGTTTTCCAAGCAAGAATAATGTATATTTGAACAAGCTGGCTTTCTATGATTAAGCACAGAAATCTGGGAACAAGGCAGGGGAAATGATGTTTTAATAAAGTCTGAAATAGGCCTGTGAGCTGCATTTTGTATTACCCTTGCAAAAAAAAGTGTCGGTGTCAGGGGGCAGGGGGAGGGGAGCAGAGCATGGTCCAAAAATTGCAAATCAAGGTATACAGGCTATGGTATGTGAACTGCTGCTAGAGTGGCAGAAGGTAGAAAAGGGTGGAGTGACATGGGCTGGCTGCGCTTCCCACACAGAAAATGTGAGGATTTCCCAAAGGCAGAAGACAACGAACTGGTGACTTATGTCCTGGTTTTCAAAGACAGGGAGGGATGTGAAAAGGTGTTACTGGTCCATCTGCTGGAGGTGGCACAAGCCTGACCAGTGTTAGGGGATTCGGGCCTCTGCCCCCTCTTCAGGGGAGTGTGCACCAGTGCCAGAGCCATGTGGTCTCAAAGACAACGGTGCCCCCTCATGACAGCGCTGCCTGGCTCTCCATGGCCCTGACCCAAGGGAGTGGCTCTAAGTCTAGTGGAGTCTCTGCTTCTTTGAAAAATTCAGCTTCTAACACTGCCATCACACATCAGGTACTCTTGCCCTCAACTATCACTCCAGAAAAGCTAACTGCTGAGAGCCAAAATAGTAAGAGCACTGCTGAGAAAGAGGTTTTTAAAACCAGCGTGCACCTAAAAGAGGGGAAGAAAGGCCAGTCCTTTCTTTTCAGGAGCTTCATGTTTTATCATTTCTCCCTCCCGCTACATAATGAAATACTAGCAACCAACGGATCTTCTTAGAAAGCATACTAGAGACCCAGAGACATTATTACTCTATTTCAAAGCAGCAATGTGCATGTCTGCACACATTTCTTAGAATCATGTGATGAAAAGACCCTTCATGAAAAATATAGGCCCATTAAATCAAAATGTGCTTTTTGAAATACAAAGATGCTATAGACCTATGTGTAAAACAAAGCAAAATGTATCAAAAACAGGAGCCAGAGGCCTTCCTGTTGAACATGGCAGAATGAAGTCATGTTCACCTGCATTATCTCCCCAAACCACTAAAATAACAGCAAATGAATAAACTCACAGTATGAGCCTACAAGGACAAAGAGAAGAGGAGACAGCAACAGAAAGAGAGGTCAACTACATTTCAGAAGACAGGAAGTAAGTGGACCAGCACTACCTTCGCAGAGTGAAGTATACTAAACACCTACCCTGAACAGAAGGGAAGGTTGGGAGGGTGGGAGAAGTCGATTTTTAAAAAGCAAGCTGAACTGCACTGCAGAATTTCCAAAGATTGAGGAGGTGGGGGCACTCGGTGGCCTGGAAGGCCAGGGGTCAAGTAGGCATAAAACAGGTGGACTGGTTAAATCTTTCTTCAACACCCAGATCCCTGCTCCATCAGAAGCCAGGTGGTGTCCTCTCTGGAGAGGCTGTCCTAGAGGCTCAGGGTTTAGGGACAGCTGAAAACAGGTGGATAAATCTGCACACTAAATGGTGAGCTACCCTCTACCTCAGCCTTCACCAACAGTAATAGCAATCACAGTATCCTACATGTCTCCACTATAAAAAACATTTCATAGTCATAATAATGTAAAAACCAAGTATCAATTAAAGCAATGCAATGGGAAGATGGTGGTCTATAAAAGTTAAATCTTCATCTTCCATGGCAGAGGCAACAGATAACTTCTAAAACAGCAGTCTAAGCAGGTTATTTAGGAAAATGTGGGCAAGTATCCAAGGAAAGAGCTAAAAGAGTTAACAGAAGCCAGGCGTGGTGGGGCACACCTGAGTCCCAGCTATTCAGAGAGGTTGAAGTGGGAGATCACTTGAGCCCAGGAGTTAACAGTCCAGCCTGACCCCTCCTCTAAAACAAATAAAGAATGAAATAAAGAGTTAAAAGGAGTTGTCTCTGAGGAGTGGCATAGCATAGTTGGGCAAGACCAACACATCTGTTATAAATCTTGTAGTATTATTTATTTGCCTTTTAAACTACGTACTTACGTTCCTTGGATGAAAATAAAAACTATATCAGGAAAAAAAAAAAAAAACAGGGCCTCAAAGTTAAACAGATCCTGAAAATGGAAGCCCCTACACACTACAAAATGTGTTTCATCACCTGGGGACTATTAGTTTACTACAGTAACAATTTGATTTCAAGTTTTACTGCCACAGTTAAAGGTTTTTACAATAGCAGATGCCTTCCCTCCCACACATCAATTAATTTGCAAATTCACTCAAGGTTGTAGAAATAATGAGGTGTGGAGAGAGTTCGTTCCACTGGTGAGCACTGCCATCAGAAGGTGGATGTGGTAGGCGAGGCGCTAAGCTTGGCCGCTGCTAGCTGCATGCCATGGGACCCTGGGCACGGGGGATGGCTCTGCCACAAGCCCACGAGCCGATCCCACCTTGGCTGCAAACAAAGAACGTAATGCCAACCACCTTGAAAGCTGAAAAACCACAGAAAAATTAGACAGGCAAGGCATTTTAAGTCTCATGAAATAAAATCATGTTTTTAGGCCCCTTTTTATAGGTTCTTATTTGGTGTTTACCAAGAAAGTGAACTTTTTGAAAAGAAATGATGTGGCACTTTGAATGCAACTCTGGTCTGTACTTTGGCAAAACCACCTGTCAAGCCCACACATTTGATTTTTTTTTCTTCTTTCTGAAAGAGATGAACTGAAGTAACCAATGTTGTTTCAAAACACAGGGGTTGAAAATAGTTACACAGTTTCTGCTCTGCCAAACAACTGTCTCTTTTCTCATTTTCACTTAAATTTTGTTCTTTAATGACCTAAATGATAAAAGGAACAAGAAGACACTTTTTCATTTGCACCTAAGCAAATAGGATTGTAACAGAATGTGTTCCCAAATGTAGCTCTTAACTAACTTGAGGGGTTGACAGGTCCTAGGAGGCAGAGCCAGTCAGGAGGGAATGCAGAACGCCACCGATCACCAGGGCCCACTTCCCGCTTCCACTGGCTTTAAGTGATGGCTCTTGTTACCTAGCCACTGTCTTGGCCTCCCCTGCCCCTCCTCTCACAGCCCTGCGCCCAAGCCACTCTTCTCATGGGGATCACCTAGTCCCGCACTCCAAACTAAGCCTCTCTCTAGGTCTATAATAAATTGTCTGAGTGTGAATAAGCATTTCAAAAGGCTTCCTGCTTTGAGAATTCACCTTTCCAACAAATTAAATAGGTGTCTACAACAGCCTGACAGGTAGCAACATTTTTTCCTATCCACAATTGGTCTGAACCAGAAGTAAAATATCACTCAAATATTTTTCCTTCCCCACCAGCTAAAAGCAGCCCCATGCATGCTGCTTGTGTCTCTAAACATATCACTCTATCAAGAACGCCTGTCACAGTCTCCGGATTTTGAGGACAATAATTTTCTTTACACGATTATGAAGGCAATCCAAAGCTCCCCTGACATTTTCTGACCTGGCATTGTCTGTAAAGGGCACAGGTTAACAATGTTTAAGAAAAGATCACATACAATATATAAATCACGAAGCTTCCTGGGACATTGTATGGTCCAAGGCTTTGGATTCAATACCATATTACCAAGAAAGAAACTGCTTTTCTTTTCACTTACACTGCATACTGGGCTCAAAAAGCACCATTAAAATGCCAACAAAGGCATTTTTGGATCTACAATCATTTGACATTTTTTTCTAAGAAAAATTTAAATTTGAAAAACTTTGGTAAATTTAGAGTCTTGTGAAGTACCACCCGCCTCCCCTTTCACTCCCCTAAAAAGGGCAAGAAAATTCATCATCAAAGGTTACCTCTCCATCGAATGTCATCAGAGTGTGGTATTTCAGCACATACATTTGTGTATATAAACTTCCAACTGTTCTGAGATCTCTGCCATTATTGGCATAACTGGATGAGTTAATAACGGAATGCTGCCTTCCTAAACTCCAGCGTGGATTTGGGCTTTTTGTTTTTGCTTTTGTCAGTGTAACTTAGATCTTTGGTGTTCTGTGTGTCTCCAGATTCTATTTGGCATAAAGGTAAGAGGAAGCCACTTTCTTTCCTTTCTCTACCTCCCTAACCCAAGAATCCAAGGACATTCATAACTTGGTTATAAAAAAAAAATACACTATTTATATTTTGAAAGTTCAACCATAATGTATTCCCTTCTTTAAAAATTTTATAGTATCTACACTTTCAATATGAGATTTTTCATTCATGCTAGGTGAGCCTCTTATGTTCTGTATTAAATGCAAGGCATGTGTGATCAGTACTATTAATAATATAACAGTGCCAATCTCAGAAGCAGCAACACAGCACCAATACAGCCCCGTATGAATAGATGAGGAGTCATGAGTACCGCTGCAATCTTTATTAAACATATGGGAATAAAGAATGCGGCTTACTGCTCTCCCCCTCCCCCAGCTCAAGAATCAAGAGGAATTTTTCCTCTCTTCCCCAAAGACATAACATATCATTAGTTCTCATAAATATAAACAGATCTGAAGCAGAAAACAAGTGATTACCTTTATTAGATTCAAGGGAGCAAAGAAAAAGGAGTTTAAGAGTGTCCATGGACAAATCAAGATCATAAATTCATCAAAGTATGTCAGACTCAAGGACTGAGGGTCACTAAAGTCACCTGTCATCACAATAAGACAAACTCTGGTTCTCACGTCTCCAAGAACTACAACCCTAACAAAGCCTGCCCTTCGCTTTGATGCCATCGCAGCGCTCTGTCCAAGGGCAAAGGGCAACTTAAGAAATGTTCTGGAAAGATGTCTGCAGAAGAACCCCAAGATACATCTCACTGTTAGGCGGAAAGGTAGCTACAACTGAGCGCGTAATCAAGAACGGAACCTCAGCGCGATAGCTTGGGTTTCTGACACAGTACCAGAAAGCCACGCCCTCCTGTCTCCTCAGCAATCTCATGTAATTCAGGGACAGCCCCTTCCCTGGCACCCAGGGGGTTCAGGGACAGCACCAGACTATGCACTGACTGTGGCCTTCACCTTCTCCTGTCTGGCTATGAGCACAGGTCAACCAGAAAGAAACTCAAGGTAGGGGGACGTGATGTGTAGGTCTTCATTATAAAACATCAAATTGTTATGTGCAAAAAGTGGGGACCATTTGTGCTGAGACTTCAGCTCTTAAAACTATCTGTGAAAGGGGCCTAGCTTATTCACTGATTACCATAATCAGTTCACCAGACCATACATATGCATGTGCACACAAACAGACACCCCCCTCAAATGAGTAGTATGTAAACGGAAAAAACCAATCAAGACTCCCAGGCTATGTAACTTTTGAAATGATAATAATAGCCTCCAAGTGTTCACTGTGGGGCAGGCATTAAATCCTTGCAATGCAATAATGGGGAAGGTGTTCCTACAACCCACACCACCAATCAGGAAGGAGGCTTAGAGAAGCTGTCGTTTGCCCAAAGTCACACAGCTGATTCCAGGTCCAAATGAGCCCAATACTTGCAGGTTGAATTACAAAGCTAACTTGTCTAGCCAAATAGCATTTCATTCATTCAATAATGAATAATAAATATTAATATATCCTGAGTCAAATGTGCCTGGCACTGCTCTAAGGACAGTACTGGGAATAAACAACAAACAAAACAGACAGAGACATCCATGCTTATGGAGAGTACACTCTAGAGGAGGGATAGGACAGACAATAAACAAAGGAATAGGTACAACATGCAGGATGTTCAGTGACAAAAAGGAGGACCATGAAAAACGCGCAGGGAAGAAGATGGGGGGTGGTGACGAGAGGGCCGCGATAGTAAATAGTGTGGTAAAGGAAGGCTTTCCTACAAAAGGGCCACTTGAGGTAAAACCCGAAGGATGCAAACGCATCTTAGAGGCAATCAAGGAAACCTTCTGACACAGGGAAAAAAATGCAAATGATCAGCTAAACAGTGAAAACTCCAAGGCCTAGTCAGCCACAGTGGCTCATGCCTGTCATCCCGGCACTTTTGGAGGCCAAGGCAGGAGAACTGCTCGAGCCCAAGAGTTCAAGACCAGCCTAGGCAACATAGCAAGACCCCATCTCTATCAAAACAATTTTAAAATTAGCTGGGTGTGATGGCAGACACCTTTAGTCCCAGCTGCTTGGGAGGCCGAGATGGAAGGATCACTTGAGCCCAAGAAGTGGAGGCTGCAGTGAGCTCTGATTGCACCACTGCACCCCAGCCTGGGCAATAGAGCAAGACCCTGTCTCTAAAAAACACAAAAACACAAAAAAATTCCAAGACCACAGAGAATGGGGCCTTTGTATGACTCAATCCCATTCTGGTGCTGGGTTGTTTAAAGCTGAGAAACAGACATTTTAGAAACATGAAAAAGCAAGAAAACAAAAATATTCCCTCGCTAACGTTTATTAAGTAGGAACATCTCTTTCTCCTAACCATTTTGATAGACTCAGAATGCAGGTCTTTTGGTTTATGTATTACTGTTTTGTTTTTTTGTTTTTATAGTCAGAGTCTCTCTCTGTTGCCCATGCTGGAGTGCAGTGATGAGATCACAGCTCACTGCAGCCTTTAACTCCTGGGCTCAAGCTATCCTCCCGCCTCAGCCTCCTGAGTAGCTGGGACCACAGGCACATATTACCACACCCAGCTAACTGTTTCTATTTTCTTGTAGAGAGGTCTTACTATGTTGCACAGACTGGTCTCAAACTCCTGGCCTCAAGACATCCTCCCACCTTGGCCTCCCAAAGTGCTGGGATTACATGTGTGAGCCACTGTGTCTGGCCGTTACTGTTTTCTGACTGTCTTGGTCATTCATATGTCACTCGTGCCGGCATGCGCTGCTTCTTAAGAAGAGCAGAGAAAAGAGCATGGCTCTACCACTTACCACCTGGATGATTTGGGCAAGTGATTTAACCTCTCTTTATCCCAGTCTCCTCATGTGTAAAACAGAAGTTATACTATGCATACGTTTCATAGGGTTGTCTGTGAAAACACATTTATTACAGAAACATGACTCAGTCTATTTCCAGGTACAGTGTTAGGTGCTAATAAAGCTTGGAACCTCAAAGAGGTTACAGCCTGTAAGTATTGACAGACATTAAATAGGTAACCCCCTACACTAAAAATTAATGACCTTTGTGTCAAATGCCACAAAGGAAAGACACAGGTGCTGAAAGCCTATGCCAGAACGACAGTCCAGGCCGAAGGAACAACATGTAAAAGCAGAGGCACTGCCTGTAAAATTTGTGACCGTGTAAAGTGACAAAGATAGAGAGAAAGAGAGAGAGCCCAAAGAGCAGAGCAAGGAGAGCTTGGCATGTTAAAGAAAATGAAAGAAGCTGTGGGTGGAAGACGAAATGTTGAAGCACTGCGCTGGGCACAGGTGAACGCTCAGCAAAGGATGGCAGTAACAACAGATGCTGCTGCTAGGACTGAGAAGCGCGCCACACACAATCACGCTGACAGACCCCTCCTTTATCACAGAGAACAGTAAGCTGAAGTCACAACGCGAATAAACACGCTTGAAGTGTAATCCTAATCCATGAGCTTACTATATTTAGGGTTACTGTATACTGGTATCTTTCTCAAACAACTTTCTGATTTTAATGCTCCCTATCAGGATGAAAGCACGGACAGTAATAGTCGCATATGGTGGTTTTCAAGCCCATGGTTCAGTTAGATACCTAGGTACTAGTTCATTCAGCCACAGTGACTGCCCAACGCGCCTACACAACAGAAGAGTAATCTAGGCTTTTAAAACGGTGATTCTAACAGTTGAAAGACTAGTTACTGGCATACAAAACAAACAGTAAGCCATTGAAATCCTTGGAGCGGTTGGTAATTCATATTTCAAAATCTAAAGCTTGGATGGTAAAGAGAACAGATGGCTGTGCAATATGCAAACAAATCCACAGCAACAATGGGTTTGGGCTGGCTTCGGTGGCAATGACAGAAAACCGGAGCTACCCTGCTGGTGATGGGAAATGACAATGGCATTGCAAAGAGGCTCTGGAAACATCACCAAATGAAAGTGGGCAAAACAGGCTTTCACCGGGCAGCTGTAGGCTGGGAAAAGTGCTGTGTTTCTGACACACGAGCTTTGGCTGACACACAACATGTCCCGACCCCAGACAGGAGCTGAACGTAGATCTCTAGATCTAGCAATGTAGGATATGTCATCTGCCTCCCCAACACCAGCTGAATTCTGCCTGCCCCGCAAATCTCACGTCCTAGGGTGAGTGAGGGTGGATCTGTGATGCATTGACGCAACCAATATGCAAAGAATCAACAGAAGTTACAATTGGGAGGATGTATGTCATCTACAGCAGTACAAGCTGCTATCCTACTTTTTTTTTTTAAGGCCCCAAAGAGAAAGTGGCTTCACCAAGGCTACACTCTCATTCATTCATTCAACAAATATTTATGGGCCAATCGCTAAAATGTGCCAGGCATCCTTCTAAGCACTCAAGAAGTATCACTGAAATAAACAAAGGCTACTTCCCAATAAGCACTCTTTTTAAAGTAAAATATACAGTATATTAGAAGATAGAATGTTATGGCTTTTAAAATGTGCAGGGCGTGGGAGTGGGCTGCAATGTTAAATGTGGTGCTTACTGAAAGGATGACACCTGCAGTGTGATCTGAAAATGAGGATCAGGGTATTTGGGATATTTGGGGGCAGAAGAGTCAGTACAGAAGCTCTAAGGTGGAGATGGGAGTGTGCCTGGAATGGCTTTGAATCAGCAGGAGACAGGGAAGAAGGAAGGGGCTGAGGTGGGTGCGGGCGGCCATTGTAAGCTTTCCTCTGGATAAGATGGGTGCCGTGGCAGGGCTTCGAACAGAGTGACAGGACTCAACTGTCCTTGCTAAATGACACTCTGCCTGCTGGTAGAGAATAGGCAGTAGAGCAGAGAAGCCAGCCAGTCCATGGCAGGGCTACGACAAGAACATGGAGGTCCACTTGGTTTCATTATAGCTTTAAATGCAATTAAACAGTATGATTTTGGTCTCTTTGCCTTGAACCTGGACTTCAAAATTGCAAGGAATTCCATAAACCAAAATGACTCCCAATGGAATAAAGAGTTAATGATTTCTAGATGGAGAAGTTCGCAAGCTTGAAAGCAAAGAAACCACAAAGAACACTATTAAGAGATTTGCCGTACAGTTTAACTTTATCGTCAAACCTGTCACTTACCACGTGAGTGCTATCTGTCGGGCACTCTGCTGAGAGGCGGGAGAACTCAGGGGCTAGTGAAGAGGAAGCTGTGTAACAAGCTCTGTGCACCTCAGTTTCCTTGGCTTTCAAGCGAGAACGATAACAATAATAGTACACACGCCTCCAGGCTCTTTTGGGGACTAGATGTCTTAATTCATGCAAAGTACCTAGCATGGTGCCCCGCACATGGCAAGTGCTCAATAAGTGCTGGTCATTGTCATTATGAGTCGTAACAGTGCAGTTCCAGTACTGACTCCATCCCAAGGTACTGAGGGAAGAGAAGGCTGGGTCTCACAGCAAGTGGCCACTGAGCTAAATTCACCGCCAGTCTGTCTGCCATCAAAGGCCACACTGGATCCAAGGTACACTTCAAGGAGGGGAGCCCTACTTCAAAGGAGAGTGAGTGAACACCCTGTGTCCCAAGGATGAGTGGAAGAGGACCCAGGAAGCCAGAGTCCACCTGCTTGGTAATCCCTCCTACCCCTCAACCGCCACTGTGTGCTCCATTCAGTGCTGGCCCTGGGGAGAAAAAGACACTCAAGACAGGGTCCTGCCTCTAGGAGTTTCACTGGCTACAAAGGACACCACTTACCTCTGTGACTGCAGTTCCCTCCCTTATAAAAGATAGGACTTCTGTGGCCTCTCTCCTAATTCTGAAATTTCATGATTCCAAGCTTTGTTTTGTTGTCTTGTTTCATGAGACCATAGAAGGGTGAAAAGTATCAATAAAAAAGTGGGACATTTTGATAAAGAGAAAATACACAATATTCCCCTTTCATATACACTTTACGATATGATAAATTTCACTCATACCACTACACCAATATCAGCTCCTTATACATCACTTTTCAAAATGCTGTCAGCTACAAATTGATGACCTGTGAGATTTCACCTTGTCGTGCTCAGCATCAGTCCCCGCATATGGGCTGCCCAGCACTAAACAAAGCTGCTGCCAGCCACCAGGGGCCTCAGTCTCTTCCCTGTGGCGGGGAAATGAATTATTAAAAGATTAGAAAGCAAATGCCGTCACCTTTTTGCTTTATTTCCCTGTGGGAGAATACTTTAAACCAAACTAGGTAAGAAACCGCATGGCAGGTTGCTTAAGAGCAGCCATTTATACACAGAGAAATCTAAGTCGGGATGAGAGGTGGGGCCATGGAGAGCGGCTGGCTGGGCTTAGGTGGCTCCACACGCAGAGAAGGCATCACCTGACGAGAGACTGCCCGTACAAATGTCACGAGAAAGCTATAAATAGGGCTTTAGATCTATACATTGGGCAAAAGTGTGGTGTGGAAAACAAATACTAAGGCAGCACGTTTACTTTTAGCTGGGAGCAGACGGCAGAGCTTAACTATACCTAGACCTTCCAGCCCATCAGGCTTCAATCTGGTCAAGGACATGAAGGTCCCAGTAAGGAGCACTCAAGGTGACAAAGTGCTCGGCTCCACCAGCACATCTCTGTTTCTGCCGGTACACCCTGTGCACACGCACACACGCTGCACACTCAAGCACCAGCACACACGGCAGGATATTCTAGGAAGGCCCAGGCAATGGTTTGATTTCCTCCCATATGCTTTGTCAAACAACTAGGTGCTTCCATCATTTTCCCTCATGTTGAGATTAGAGGAGGGGAGGGGGCCATAGCCTGGTTCCAAAGAGTTAAGCTGCACCCGCAGTCAGGACCCAGAGCCACTGCCATCTCACCACTCCAGAGGCAAGGCATACAATTTATCTGGAAGCAGTGCAACACAGCGGCCCTACTGGCAGCTGTCATCAGACCACACCACGGGCAGCAGAGAAGAAGAGCAGAAGGTTTTGATTTGCATTTCTCTGATGGCCAGTGATGATGAGCATTTCTTCATGTTTTTTGGCTGCATTTCTCTGATGGCCAGTGATGATGAGCATTTCTTCATGTTTTTTGGCTGCATAAATGTCTTCTTTTGAGCAGTGTCTGTTCATGTCCTTTGCCCACCTTTTGATGGGGTTGTTTGTTTTTTTCTTGTAAATTTGTTTGAGTTCATTGTAGATTCTGGATATTAGCCCTTTGTCCGATGAGTAGGTTGCAAAAATTTTCTCCCATTCTGTAGGTTGCCTGTTCACTCTGATGGTAGTTTCTTTTGCTGTGCAGAAGCTCTTTAGTTTCATTAGATCCCATTTGTCAATTTTGGCTTTTGTTGCCATTGCTTTTGGTGTTTTAGACATGAAGTCCTTGCCCACGCCTATGTCCTGAATGGTATTGCCTAGGTTTTCTTGTAGGATTTTAATGGTTTTAGGTCTAACATTTAAGTCTTTAATCCATCTTGAATTAATTTTTGTATAAGGTGTAAGGAAGGGATCCAGTTTCAGCTTTCTACATATGGCTAGCCAGTTTTCCCAGCACCATTTATTAAATAGGGAATCCTTTCCCCATTTCTTGTTTTTGTCAGGTTTGTCAAAGATCAGATAGTTGTAGATATGCGGCATCATTTCTGAGGGCTCTGTTCTGTTCCATTGATCTATATCTCTGTTGTGGTACCAGTACCATGCTGTTTTGGTTACTGTAGCCTTGTAGTATAGTTTGAAGTCAGGTAGCGTGATGCCTCCCGCTTTGTTCTTTTGGCTTAGGATTGACTTGGCGATGCGGGCTCTTTTTTGGTTCCATATGAACTTTAAAGTAGTTTTTTCCAATTCTGTGAAGAAAGTCATTGGTAGCTTGATGGGGATGGCATTGAATCTATAAATTACTTTGGGCAGTATGGCCATTTTCACGATATTGATTCTTCCAACCCATGAGCATGGAATGTTCTTCCATTTGTTTGTATCCTCTTTTATTTCATTGAGCAGTGGTTTGTAGTTCTCCTTGAAGAGGTCCTTCACATCCCTTGTAAGTTGGATTCCTAGGTATTTTATTCTCTTTGAAGCAATTGTGAATGGGAGTTCACTCATGATTTGGCTCTCTGTCTGTGATTGGTGTACAAGAATGCTTGTGATTTTTGTACATTGATTTTGTATCCTGAGACTTTGCTGAAGTTGCTAATCAGCTTAAGGAGATTTTGGGCTGAGACAATGGGATTTTCTAGATATACAATCATGTCATCTGCAAACAGGGACAGTTTGACTTCCTCTTTTCCTAATTGAATATCCTTTATTTCCTTCTCCTGCCTGATTGCTCTGGCCAGAACTTCCAGCACTATGTTGAATAGGAGCGGTGAGAGAGGGCATCCCTGTCTCTCACACCAGTTAGAATGGCCATCATTAAAAAAACAGGAAACAACAGGTGCTGGAGAGGATGTGGAGAAACAGGAACACTTTTACACTGTTGGTGGGACTGTAAACTAGTTCAACCATTGTGGAAGTCAGTGTGGCGACTCCTCAGGGAGCTAGAACTAGAAATACCATTTGACCCAGCCATCCCATTACTGGGTATATACCCAAAGGACTATAAATCATGCTGCTATAAAGACACATGCACACGTATGTTTATTGCGGCACTATTCACAATAGCAAAGAGTTGAAACCAACCCAAATGTCCAACAACGATAGACTGGATTAAGAAAATGTGGCACATATACACCATGGAATACTATGCAGCCATAAAAAATGATGAGTTCGTGTCCTTTGTAGGGACATGGATGAAACTGGAAAACATCATTCTCAGTAAACTATCGCAAGGACAAAAAACCAAACACCGCATGTTCTCACTCATAGGTGGGAATTGAACAATGAGAACTCATGGACACAGGAAGGGGAACATCACATTCCAGGGACTGTTGTGGGGTGGGGGGAGGGGGGAGGGACAGCATTAGGAGATATACCTAATGCTAAATGACGAGTTAATGGGTGCAGGAAATCAACATGGCACATGGATACATATGTAACAAACCTGCACATTGTGCACATGTACCCTAAAACCTAAAGTATAATAAAAAAAAAAAAAAGAAAGTTTAAAACTTAAAAAAAAAAAAAAGAAGAAGAAGAGCAGAAGGGAAGAACAAGAAAGAGGAAATAAAGTAAAGAGGGGTAGAGAGAAGAAATAAAAAGAGCAAAGGGAAAAAGAGGGTTGCCAACAACTGCCTCTGTGTCCCTCAGCACCTAATGTGGGCTGCGAGGGAGACGACGAGCTCGCTAACAGAGCAGAGAGAATGGCAGTGAGCGGCCAAAGTGGGAGAGTAGACAGCCATGCTGAGAGCCCAGACTTGAGTGAGCTCTCTTGACTGAACTGAGCACGCACATGCGACTAAAGAGTCTGCATATTTCCATGGCTCACACATCCACTCTCACAACATCAGCTCTGTGATTTGGGTACAAGGAAACATTCTGTAGACACCAAGCTTTGGGAAGAACCAGGTATGGCATGTAGGGGTAGCACCAAATGCACATTTAACATAGGGGACTGCAGTTCTGTCAGACAGTAACCATCATGCTACCGACTGCAGCGTCCACAGGGCTCAGTCACTCCCCATCTTCTTGTTGGGCACTGCAAGCACAGCCTCACACAGCGTCAGAAGGCCTGCGGTGCCCATGTGTGTTGTGACAAAGCTCGACTGAAAGATGGACAGTCACAGGATTTATGGAACAAAATGAAAGAGATTACTTTTTAAATTTTTAAATAGTCAAATAGTCAGTGTGCTGAAAAACTTGTTCTTAAGGGCCAAAGTCCAAATCCGTACGGTATGGCAAAGAAGAAAAGGGAGAAGCAATTACGTGCAAGCACGTTCGTGGGGCCTGGCCTACGGTGGCAGCTGCCACTGACTTTCTTCTTCTCAAGAATGCAAATGATTAAGATAGATTAAATACCTACTTTGCTTAAATACTCTTGATAATGAGTTTCTTTCCTTCTTTTAAGGGTGTTTGATGTTGGCAGTTGATGGATCTTGAGTTAAATTGTTTTAATTCAAAACAGGACCATCTGTTGTTAGGATCTGCCGGCACTGCAGAGAACCAGGGGAGGTGACAAAGTACGTGATCTAGAGATATGTGGAGACAGGCAGGTGGCGGGGTGGAAAGAGCACGGCACGGGAAGCGCAGACGCTGCCAGTCTTGTCCCAGCTCGGCTGCTGAGTGGCCACAGGATCTGGGACTCAGTTTCTTCCTCTACGAATGAGGAGGCGGGCTTAAGGATGACAAAGATGATGGTGACAGCCATCACTACTGGCAGCTACAGTTATTAACGCATGCTGTGTGCCAGGCACGGAGAAAAGTGTTTCACAGAAACAGTCTCATGTATACCCTATTTATACATTGTATAAACTCATTATGCCCAACAGTGTGTATACTGATGTTGCCCCCATTTTACAGATGAGAAAACAGGCTTCACGAGGTAAAGTCACTTGCTGCAGGTCACAAGGCAAAAAGGACGTGCCAAGAGGTATGAGACTTCAACGTCTGCACTCATAACCACAATGCCATACTGCCCAGGGACCTCTGGGACTGAAGATCCCCCAATTCCTGCCCCTCCTTTATCCACAGTCTAGTGGCCACAATCTGCATTCACCGTGAGTCAGCACGGAAGCAAATGCCAAGAAGAACACTAAGCATTTCTGATGCTGGAACCTTAGATCTATGAGTGGGCCCTGCTGCACACACCACCATTGCAAGATAGATCTTATTTCACTGGGCTTCACTTTTAATCCACATCTGTGACCTGAATGTTGATGTGAGTTATAAAAATTAGCAAAAACTGAACTACAGCCAGTGGAAAATCCCCAGCATTTGACTTTTTGAAAGGCTAGCCATCTTTCAAGATAGGTTCATTCATTTGGAACCATGGTATTGATTGTATAAAAGAGGTGATCACGTACCGATTAATCATGTGTACATTACCTTTGCCAACTCTTGCTATGGGAACAAATTAGGGAGGTCAATACACAGATATCCCATAGACCATCGGTACTTTTGTTTTTGAGGGACGAGGTAAGTTTTCTAGTAACATCTGGAGTAGGCAAATGTAAAACTCTCAGTAATAAGAGCACTACTTCCCAAAAATTTAAATTACTCTTCAGAAAAAATCTATATAGTTAAAACCGATAAAGTTAAATCTATATAGGGTGAGAGTCAAAAAAACCACAATACTATCAACACAATGAGGAGGTATTACAGTATTTCAGAACGGAAAGAAAAAGTAACACTTATACTAGAAGTCCAAGATTTGGGTGCTAGCATCACAGTTATTTTCACTGCCAGACCCTGGGCAACTTACTTGACCTTTTAAGACTTCTATTTTATTTTTTCTTAAAAAAAAAAAAAAAAGGAATAAAGATGTCTGTCTTCAGGAAATAATAAACTCAAAATTCAGTCAGGTGGGGTACATTGGAGGAACTAAAAGGAGAGAGGGAGAATGAGGAGGGGCTCATAAGACATGCACAGGAACTGCTGCCTGCTCTGTTTCATAAGCTGGGAGCAGGTACATGAGCATTTATTATACATCTGCATTTCACATATATGATATATATAGTTTCATACATACAATCTTTTGTAATTTAAAAAAGAAAGAACCCTTCTAATTCCACTATTACAAAGATAAAATGAAAATATATACTATCAGAAAAGAGTAAACTGAAACAAATAATTTTCAATTAAAACTTACATTAACAGATTTAATAAGTAATTCCTAATGGTAATGGAATTTATGATCCAGGAAAAAGGTTCTTAGGGCAAAAGAACCAAAGCTCTACAGTATAGTAGAGGTGGAAGGAGCATGGATATTAATAAGAAAAAAATACCACATCAAGCAATGCAGAAAGGGCAATGGCATGAACTTGCAATGTGCAAAAGATGACATGCAGGTCCCACCTTCCTTCAGGGCAACTGGCAAAGACTGTCTTCTCATCTCCATACCTAGTGCTGACAAACCGTGAAGGGAAATGAGACTCATACACCGTAGTCAACTGTGTCAACTGGCGGGGATGTCTTCTTGCTGATCTTTGCTATATTCTCTAAAATTTATATAATAAATGTGTTACTTTGATAATTTGAGATGTTTTTTAAAGTCCCTCATGAGATAACAAAGGAAAAGAGAAAAAAAGTCACAGAGGGACAAAGAGTAGATGGGAAAGAAATAGGGAGGGAAGGAGGGAAAGGGGAAGTACTCTAAAGTTTGGGAGCAGACACAAGCCTGGCTCCACTGCCTGGTGGCTGAGGGACCTGGCATGGGCCACCTAACTCTCTAGACCGTTTTCTCCTCGTTAAAGGAGCAACAGTAATGCATACGTCATGGAGTTGCTTCTAGGTTCAGTAATTGTATCAAGCACTTTGCACAGTGTTTGCTCATTTATAAATGCATGATAAACTTTCTTTCTCTTACACTTCTTACTTCTCACTCCCAGCGCTTTTTCAGTGATCATGCATCAGAAACTCCCAGAGGGAGAGGGAGAAGGAGACAGAGATGGAGAGAGTAACCATGAGATGGTCTGTCCTGAGGGGCAACTAGAACAGAGGGTGAAGACGAGGCCGAGTTCACCTCTTCCCCGGGTGGGTGCTCTACCGGCAGCCAGGCCGCCCACTGCACCAGATTTTCAGTGTGTAAGCTAACTTTGTTTATCATTAACTGCTTTGCAGTTGGATCTGCTGACCTCACATCTGAAGGACAATTCTGTATCTGCTTAAATGATCAAAAGCAGTCTACATTTTACCCTCAAATTCCATGGCTGGAAAATTACCTGTAGAAGCCAATCAAATGAAGGCACTCTAATTTTATTTTATTTTTTTCTTCATTTCTGGTCAGTTTTCATTTAATGAGAACTCTATCATTAACAAGTCAAAAATGAAATTTATTTAATTCAGTGGAAATACATTAAAAACAGGAAAAAGTTTTAATTTGGAGTGCTACTTCATACCGTACACCAAAAGTAATTTTAGATCAGTTAGAGTTAAAAGTATGAAACCAAATCACAGAAAAACATGGGAGGAAAAACAGATGTGAACGTCTCACAACTACTAAGTTTCAAAGAGACAGGTGAAAAGAAAAAGACCAACAGATTTGGCTATGAAATTTAAAATTTGTGTATGTTTTTAAAAAAGAAAATATAACAAAATACAAGGCAGATAACAAATTGGGGAGATACTTTAAAAAACAAAAATGTCTAAAATTAATAGATTTAAGGAAAACAAAGACAAATATATGTACCAAGTATGCCAAGATAGACACTCAAGATTGTTCCCTGCAGGCATATTTGTAAACGTAAAATAGCTAGGCAACATATCTATCAATACAAGAAAAGTTAAGTAAATTACAGTACATTCATATAATAGAATGTTGTATGTATGGTGTACATACATACGATTTGTATGTATATTATTGAATGAAAGAAAACTCGAAGATAATGTCTAAGAAGAGATTACACACACACACACACACACACACACACACACACCTTTTACATGCATAATAAAAGGTCCAAAAAAACTATTTGCCAGCTATTAACAGTGGTTATATTTGAGTGGTAAAGGGACAGGATAGGAAGGAAATCCCAACCCAGCCATTCACCTTTGACTTTTTAGGCCTCCATTATGTTTGTTTGCTTGTTTTACAACAAATAGATATAACTCCAAAGGAACTAACACCATGGCAGCCACTTCTAACTGCATGTCAGTATTTATTCTCCACTACTTTTTGAGCTACAGAACTCCAGTTTTTAAACAGGATTCTTTGCTGCCCAGCTAAAACACTCTGTTTCTCAACAACCCTTGCAGCGAGGTAGCCAAGTGTCTAAGTTCTGACCAATAAGAAGTGAACAAAATGTTATCTGTAGGTTCCGGGAAACCTCCTTAAGGCTCATGAGTGTTCTTTGTTCCTTCTTCTTCACTACTTCCTCCAGGTTGCTGCTAGGAATGAAAGCGTAATGGTCGGAGCTCCAGCAGCCATACTGGACAACTTGGGAATAAAAGTTACATGTGGCAAAGCAATAGGATAATGGAACCTTGGTTCCTGGAAATACAGAGCTCCCAGACCAACCCTGTGATATTTTGAGAGGTTTATGTTATTTTATAGTTAAAAATGACCATGTATAAATATGAGGACTAAATTTAGCAAGTAGGCAATGGATCAGAACTGACGATTCGAGAGAAGAAAAGAGATATGTTAAGGTAATAAATATACAGGCAAAAGTTCAACCACACTACTAATTAAGAAAATAAACTAACACAGTAAGCTGCAGTGGTTCACCTATCAACTAAGTAAAGATGAAAGTATTTTTATTTTGTTATTTTGTTTTGATTGTTTTGACAATCTTTTCTAATGCTCACAAAAGTATACTGAAACAGGACAACTAATATTGCTATGGAATATAAACTGGTATAGTTATTTTGGAAAGCAATTTAGTAATAGGTACCAAGAGTCTTTAAAAAAAAAAAATCCATACCTTATTCCGGATGCAAGTAAGACAGAGGGAGTACTCTCCACCGTGACTTTCCACTGAATGCAGCTATAAAAGCTGAACAGAATATATGGAGCAGTTATTTGAGGACTATGAAAAGTAAATAGTAATGGCTGAAATCATCTGTTGGGTTTTTCCCTTCTCTCCATTCTCTCATGTCCCAGCCCCCAAGCAATCGTAGCAATGGTGACGACACTGGCATTAGCAGCTGCAGTGGAAACCCAGAAGAGCCTAAAATGTTGAGGGTAGAGAAACTTCCTTTCCAGTCAAAGGAACAGTAGTCCCAAGAGAGTGAAGGAATCTGTCCCCCCCACATACGCACATATACGCACATGCAACCCTTGCTTTTATTCTCTCTCTGCCCTGCTACAGTTTTGTCACAAATGCAACTGTGAAAGTACCCAGCAGAGCAGGGCAAATAAAGCCCCAGTTTTTCGGCTAAGGAATCAAAAAGGAGAGCCTCAAGAAAAGTGTAAGAGAGATTACACAAAAGAGGCACTTGGAAAAGTGACCTCATAAAGTTGATGAACTCCTGGCTTCATCCTTAAGCTGAACATGCATAGGTTTCACCTTAGAGAGCGTGTGTAGTGTGTGTGTATATATATACACATGCAATCTTAAAGATATGTATGTAAAAGACCATGTATCTATATATATCTTTAAGATTGTACTTGTTTCAGGGATCTCTCTGCCTTTACAGCTTTGCACCTCAGTTCAGTATTACCCAGAGAGAAAATAACCACGTGGAATGTGAATGTGTATTCAGCAACAAAGACAGTCAGAGGCAGAGCATGAGATGAGGGGAGGAGGAGCAAGAGTAAAGGACATAAGAGATCGATAACCACGAGGAAGAGTACCAAATACAGTTGGGGTCCCATCTGCAAAATGGCAGAAAAGAACCACCTATATACAGGTAACCTTACAGTTTAAGGCCAAACTGCTTGGCAATTTTAAAATGCTTCATTTTATAATGTTTTAGAAACACACACACACACACACACACAAACACACACACATCTTAGTCCACTTGGCACCTGTATAGTGGTTCAAATGGTGACCTATGGTTTTGTAATAAAGCTTGTCCAAATCATGAAAAAGAAAAAAAAAAATCCATACTCTTTGACCCAATCATTCTTCCAAGATTCTATCTTTAGGAAATACCCCTAAGCAAAAGATATTTCTGCCATCAATATTTGTATCAGTGGTAACAAAATTTCCAACAAGAAAATGGTATGAGAAATTATGGTGCATGCCCTGAATGGAATATTATACAGTTTTTAAAATCCAAATTTTCTGAATACTATATAATAACATTATCATATAATATCATAAAAAATTCGTAAGCTATAGTGGGAAACAGGGTGAGGCTAGTTTTCATTGCATATCCAGAATGAACACAACAAAGCTAAAAACGAAAACATTTACCTAGAAAAGAAGGCTAGAAGGAGGTATAAAAATGCTGATGGTGTTTAAAGCCCATTTATGCCTAGTGTTCCATTATTGGAACACTAAGCATGTGAGAGTTATTTATATCCTACTGCTCAAGGTCATTGCCAAGGTCTGATCACAAAAATTCAAAAAACTGCAACCTCAGGTATACATCGGTTAGGTGGTGAGATTATAGATAACTTTTTTCTTCTTCCTGCTTTTCTGTTTTTCAGGTTGGGATAATGAGCACATATTACTCTGAAAACAGTAATTAACCATCCCCTACAAAATAATAATTTTTCTTCTATCTTGCAAACATCCCTGACATTATCTCTTAGGATACTAAGTCATGTTATAGATTTTCCAATCACAATTTTTCTCTCAGGAATGGAAAAAAAATTGTTTCTTGAATGCAGGAATCTCAACTACTCGTTTCCAGTCCTCCAGTCAACCACTAAGGAGAGGAAAAACATTCCTACAGCTGATAGTTAATAAAAAAATGTGAAATTACTCAGAACTTTCAAATCAGACCATTCCTCCTTATTAGGGAAAAAATTAATATGACACATTTGCAAGAACACCATTCCAAAGTAGTTTGGTCTCTGTGGACAATTACAGAATGTCAAGCTGTCACACAGAACGCCACTAGTAACTAAACTGTTCTTTTGATTCATCATAACTTAAAGGTCCCCACCCTCCCAAACTGTCAAGAAGGCCCCTTCCTTTCCATCTGTTCTACAGCCCCATGCTTAACATGAAAGGCCAACAGCAGAACCCCTCTGGACCTGTCAGCTCGGTTCATCAACCGCTCAGATAAGCCAAACCCACTCTGTGGCCACGGCCCGTCCTTCATCCGACACCTGCATCACCGGGGTGGCAGGCAGGGCTTTGGCAGCATGCTGGGGTGTCATGCCATTCATGTTAGGACTTCCGTGGGCAAAACAGACCATTTCTAAACCACAGACAACTGGCTGTGACCAATTTTCAGGATAAAAAATGCACCCTGGGTTTTTGCCCTTTAAGCACAGGTATAACTGCTTAGTAAATTAGACATGTGCTGTTAAAAGCAAATAGCACCAAAGGAGAATACAAAGTCAACTATGGAACTTGGGCAATTTGGAATCTTCTTCAATCTTCCTGAAATGTGATTAAGCATGACCTTTAAGAGTAGTGGAGCAACCAATCAATTTTGGTGAAACAACCTTGCACAAGACGAAAGAGTGCATGGCATGGAGGGAGGAGCCCACCATGGCAGCAGAGCCTAACCACCTCATTGTGCAGGAAAAGTTACTGAGGTTTATCTCCATTGATTTTACTTGCAAGAAAAACACATCAGAAAACTGCAACCTCAGCAGGACACTAAAGGTCGGTCTTGGCTTCTGGAGGGATGAACTTGATATCAATAGTTATTAGGACACATTCATACAAGATACACAAGAAAGACGGAGAGAAGATGTTGGTAATCTCACTTAATCCTGGTGCGGCCCTAAATCAGGCTCTGCAGACTGTGGGAAAAATCAAGGAAAAACTTCAATATTCCTGAGATGAGCTTCTGCAGGCATGTGCTCAAACTGGAGCCAGAGGGAGAGCGGCGGTAAAGTGGTCATTCTAGAGCCCAGGGGGGAGGAGGCAACAGACTGGGAGCGGGAAGACGGCCAGCATGGATGCCACACGCTCCTCTCAGCTCTAAGGGACAGGCTGGCAAGGTCTGGTGAATGTCCAGCAGAATACAGTCAGCCCAGCCAGGAAACCAGCATAGAGAATCATAGAAAACTTGGGCCTGGACAGGACCTTCCAATCAGAAAGGGCTGAGAACAAAACAAAGCAATGTGAGCACTCCGAAGCTGCACACTTAATCTCTGGCCCACCAACTGTCAGCGAGACTGGCTCCCAGAAGCCCACATCACCCTAACCACACATTCAGCTCTCAGAAATAGGAGGAAACTGAAAAGACTGCCAAAGAGAAATGGGGGAAATCCAAAGAAACCCAAAAAAGGTAAAATTTCTTCTAAAGAATCCAGAATTGGACTGTCTGTATGTTTTACACTATTTTAAGTTAAACTATGTTTTTTTCTCAAACCTAACACTACAAAGAGTCCTTGAGTTCAAGGCCAAGAAATTGGAGAAATATAACATGGGATGGGCCTGATCATACTTATTACCAACTCAACAAATATCAGGGCATTGCTCATGATGTAATCCGAACAATCCGTCACCACAAATCAGGAAATAAGGGTTCCGGCCACAGCTGGGTAGGTGTGGTCAAGTGTCCCAGGAGAAGGGACAGTAAGCAGGCCTTTAAGGATGGGAAGGATCAGGGAAGAATTGAGGAGAAAAGTTTGTTTCAGAAAAGAGGTACCACATGAACAAAAGGGAAATCTGAAAAGTACCAGCTATGTTCCAAGGACAGAAAATGGAACAGTCTGACTACAGAAGGCAACCCTTCATCAGATGGCAGATGAAGGGCAGTCCAAGTGCCGGGCTAAGGAGGACGCTTGTCCACGGGATCACCACTGAAGATGCTGACACAGCCCGTGGGAAGACAGCCCACTGTATGTGGCAATTAACAACCTGATTTTGGCTGAAGGTGTCCAACGAAGACAGTCGCTCTGTAAAAGACCGGGTCCAGGTCTGATTATGTTCACAGGGAAGAGTAGGAAATCAATATAAGTTATAGATATCAAGAGCCCCTTTTGTGACAGCAAGAAATACTAACAGCTTCAACTGCAGCAGAATGCCTTCCAAAGACTCCAAGGCTGGACTTGCGGTTTCCTCTGCTGGAAGGCTCTCTCCAGACACCACATGCAGGCCTCTGCTCAGACTCTGCTCTCCACACAGGCCTGCCCCCAACCCCATCAAAGGGACTCACCCCAGTCTTTCTGTAGCCCTTATCCTGCATGATTTATCACTACGTGCCATTGCTTTTATAGTGTTGTCTCCCCCGGCAGAATGTAAGCTCCATGAGGGAGGGTGAGGGCTGTGAGACCTTGACTTTTTCATTACTACGTTGTCAACATCTTGGCATATGAATGGCACTCAGTAACTACTGGATGACTGAAAAGACTCAATGATGGCCTTATTCGTGTTTCTCCAATCATCACTTGTCCAGAAAACCCTAGGCTCAACACATGCATCTATGCAACTGCACATTCACCCCCACTGCAGCAAATGTTCTAATGGATCCATCCTTTTTCAAATGAAGTGTCAAGACACAGTAGTTTTTGTAATCAATTATGAGATGTGTCCCAAATAACATGTTCCCGATAACAGTTAAAGTACATGAGATTGTCAATTATTTACTGATAAATTAGATCAGATTCAAGGTTATCCCTAATAACATTTCTGCCACTCATTTGCATTCCAGTAAGCTTTCCTGAGTGGGAAAGAAAGGGGTAGAATTACAGCTAGCTAGTAGGTGGATTTCTGAAAGGATTAACCCAAATGCCAAATGTACTTTGTTCTAAAATCTAACTACGTTGGGGAAAAAAGAGGGCTTGTCTTGGCCACAGAGTCCGAGGCTCCCTGTCTCAGAGGCTCTACGTTCTTTCTCACCCCATCACTACAGCTGATGGTTTTCAAAGCCCTATCCCATCCCCTGCCCCTCCTTAACTAGACATAAAGACTGTGGAAATATGCACGGTGAAGGAAAAAAGGGTTAGGTCAAGCACTCATCTACATGGCCCAAGGTTCCTTCCAGCCTCCAGATCTATGTTGTCCAACATAGTGGCCACTGGCTACAGGAGGCTATTTAAGTTTAATTAAAATTAAGTAAAATAAAAAACTTATTTCCTCAGTAACACTAGCCACATTTCAAGAGCTCAACAGTTACATACAGCTAGTGGCTACCACTTAGGATAATGTGGATATAGAACATTTCCATCATCACATAAAGTTCTATTGGTGAGCACTGCTCTGATCCCAGAAAATATGTCACATATCACATTAAAACCAGAAGAATCCCGATGGACGAGACGGAGGTGCCAAAACAGGCCCCTTTCCTTGCCATTTTAACTACGATGAGAGAGTTTAGCTTATAATAGTTGATCAAAAGATGAATAAAACAAAACAACTGTGTTCCAGGAAAAAGGGCAACAGGAGAAAATAACATGGCTCCATTCAATCCATGACTTGCTTCATCCAGCCCAAGCATGAGATTTCGAGAGACAGGGGTGGCGGCGGCACAGCTCTGACAAGCAGAGATGGATGGCGACACAGACAGGGAACACCAAGGGGAAAAATGGCACCAGCAGGCCCTGGGTCTCCTGGCTGTGACAAGGTCGCCTCAAGACAACTTCATTCTTGTACATTTCCTTTAAGAGGGGTCAGTTATTTGTCTACAAACTTCTGCTTCAGAAACAAAATCAAAACACTGTGGACAAGAGCAGACATTTAATCTGCAAAACAGTCCCTATTTTGAGGTTGAATAATGAAGGTTAAATCCACACAGTAGTGATCTAGTAGTTATACAATATATAGGTTTTTGAAGTATGTAATAGCTATCAGGATAAAGCCTAATAACTCTTTGTAGAGGTCACATTTCAAAGCTAAGATTTAAATACATACACAGGGAAAAAAAATCTCTCTGCAGCAAAGCCCAATCAAACACAGGTGCAGTGAGAGTTTCCACATCACATTCCAAGTCAGCTGAAATTACCTGTCTATTCCATTCTCTCTTTTTAAAAAAAAAAAAAAATAGTGGTTTCAGTGTAACCATCACCTGAATAGTATACATTGTCGCTGTTAGGCAATTTCTCATCCCTCCCACCCCTCCCACCCTCCCACCTTTCTCTGTCCTCAATGTCTATTATTCCACTCTCTGTGTCCATGTGCACACATTATTTAGCTCCCACTTAACAAGTGAGAGCATGCAGTACTTGACCTTCTGTTTCTAAGTTATTTCACTTCATAACCTCCAGTTCTATCCATGCTGTTGTAAAAAACATAATTTCACTTTTCGTGGCTTAGTAGTATTCCATGGCATGCACACACCACACCTTCTTTATCCAATCGTCTGTTAATCCACCTTCCATTCTTTATGAGTGTGCTCTTTAAGGTTCCCATGAAAGGGCTACTCAGGGCTGGGCACGGTGGCTCACGCCTGTAATCCCAGCACTTTGGGAGGCCAAGGTGGGTGGATCACGAGGTCAGGAGATCGAGACCGTCCTGGCTAACACAGTGAAACCCCATCTCTACTAAAAATACAAAAAATTAGCCGGGCGTGGTTGCAGGCAACTGTAGTCCCAGCTACTCGGGAGGCTGAGGCAGGAGAATGGCCTGAACCCAGGAGGTGGAGCTTGCAGTGAGCCGAGATCGCGCCACTGCACTCCAGCCTGGGTGACAGAGTGAGACTCAGTCTCAAAAAAAAAAAGAAATAAAGGGCTGCTCAGACACCTGTGAGTTAGGCTGGCTGCTGAGAAAACATGGTAAGGGAAAAAAATAATGGGGTACGGAGGTGCTAATTTCGTTAGGATGAGCACCAAAGATCTGAATATAGTATACCAGAGAGAAAGAGATTTGGGTACCTAGCAGAAATGCTTACCTCTTGTAAAAAAAAAAAAAAAAAGAAAAGAAAAAGGAAAATCTATTGAGGGGCTTACTATGTCCCAAACTCTGTAGTGAATAATTTATAGACATTACTGCATCCTCACAATAACCCTATAGGGTGGACACTATCCCATTTCACAAGAGAAAATTGAGGCACAGAGACATGAAACAACATGCCTGGAGTCACACAGCTGGGAAACAGCAGAAGCAGGCTGTGGACCCAGGCTGCCTGGTTCCAGACCCAGCTTGGTAACTCTGGGCCACACTCCCCATCTTCCTGCTCTGCTTCTCCTGCTTTTCTCCAAGTTTTCAGGCAAAATAGTCGAGCCTCTTTGCCAAATACAGAGTTCCCCAAAGCGTGTGAGGTGTACCCCTGGTGAATACCAGGTGATTCCTGGGTAGATCCCAGGGGAACACTGTTTCTCATTTTAGTGTTTATATATTTATTGTAATATTTATTGGGAAAGTATATATATAAATTATATATAATATGTAAATTATAAATAAAATTAATAGATTAAATAAGTGACAAAACTTCCTTCTTAAAGCAAATGTATTCAGAAAAAAGAATCTGCTTAAAAAGATATCAAGTAATCAAAACTAAAGATAATACGGGAGTATGGCAACAACAACAAAAACTCAAGAAGGTAGCATGCTGATAATAGTTTGGGTATTTGTTCCTGCCCAAATCTCATGTTGAAAATGTGATCCCCAGTGCTAGAGGTGGGGCCTAGAGGGAGGTGTTTGGGTGAGAGGGGCGGATCCCTCATGGCTTGGTGCGGTCCTGGCAATATTGACGTCTCCTTTAAAAGTGTGCGGCACCGCCCCCCTCCTCCCAGTGCTCCTGCTCTGACCACGTGAGGTGCCTGCTCACACTTCACTTTCCGCCATAAGTAAAAGCTCCCTGAGGCCTCCCCAGAAGCCCAGAAGCTCAGCAATGTCCCGCCACGCTTGTACAGCCTGCAGAACGGTGAACCAATTAAACCTCTTTTCTTTTATTTGAGACAGAGTCTCACTCTATTACCCAGGCTGGAGTGCAGTGGCCGGATTTCCGCACACTGCAATTTCCACTTCCTGGGCTCAAGCCATCCTCCCACCTCCCAAGCAGCTGGGACTACAGGGGCATGACCACACCCAGCTAACTTTTTTTTGTATTGTTTGTAGAGATGGAGTTTTGCCATGTTGCCAGGTCTCAAACTCCTGGGATCTAGAGATCCGCTCGCCTCGGCCTCCCAAAGTGCTAAGATTACAGGCATGAGCCATCATGCCCCACTACCTCTTTTCTTTATAAATTACCCAGCCTTGGGTATTTCTTTATTGCAACCCAAGAACAGCCTAACACACCTGCAAATCTAATTTCTTAGATTAAGAAATTTAGGAACCTAGTTGTTTTGTTTACCTTTGCTCAAACTGTCCTTTCTACCTGGAATATTCTCCTGCCCTCCTCCACGTCTCCCTGTCAGAAGCAGACACCCTTTGGGGCAGGCCAACACTCTCCCCTTGTCTTCTCTAGCGTACCCTCACCAGTGCTGCCTCCTCCTCAAGCCTCTCAGAAGGGCGCTTTCTTTGACCATCCCAGCCTCACTGCTCCCTCCTGCCGTGTACCCTGTGGATCTGCTTCCTTGCTGTCCCCCTCACTGCCCTGGAAGCGCTGTGAAGGCAGGGCCTTCAGTTGAGCATACATCCCTGCACATAGTGGGCCCTCAAGAAGCATTTCCTAAATGACCAAGCTGGGGCTCCCCCAGCATTCTCAGGAGACAGGATTAGGTATTCTTCATTTCTGTCAGCAAATAGGAAAAGGTACAAAATAGTTATGCCCCTAATATTTCCTGAAACAAGGGACCCAAGAAGGAATCTCCCAGACTGAATCTATAAGGAACTGGAAATTATTTCTCATTAACGTTCATCAAGTTTTATTGCAAGTCTGCAGGCCTAAGCCCAGATGGAGCTTTTGTAAGTCCTCCACAATGGACCTAGCCATCTATGAGTACTTTATAAACAAAATACAGTAATTAACCTTGGGACCATCGAAAACCACATGAACAACCAGTCTAAATTAGTATTTACAAGATCAAACAGGACAGCAAAGACGATTAGATCAAGGAAGATTTAGATGTGGGTCAACTCACACTGCAAACCACAAATGAAATCTGCTATTAAGATGCCTTATACTCACTCATAGCACTGATAAGCCGCCTCTAAGACAGAACATTAGGACAGGTAAAGTGTCTGGACTAATATCAGTATTGAGAGGACTCCCCATTATCCATCCGTTCACTGGAACCAAGAGAGCAGCCGAGACCATTAAATCCACAGATAACACAAAAGCCTCATTTTAGTCAAACCTCCACCACAGTCCAATTGTAATGATTAACAACGCTAAGAAAAGTAGCCATTTATTGAGTCCTTATGATGTGCCAGATGTCACTTTAAGTACTTCAGGGGATTTAATTCACTGAAGCCTTACAACAACCCACAGAGGCAGCTGCCATGCTTAGGCCCATTTTTCAGATTAGGAAGCAAAAGGAAATTAATTCGCCCCCAGGACAGCCAGGAAGGCAGTGGTAAAAGCAGGGTCTGAACCTGGCATCAGACAAGGCCTGTGTGCTTAATCATCATGTCATACCGCTGTGCACCTAAAATTGCAATTTTATCCTCAAATATAACAGGCATAACATTTGCTCACATTTCCATCAAAATAACTATGGCATATTTCCTTGTTTCATGCCTTCCTTATGGTGACTTCATTAAGTCGGACAAATACTAGCATTTTTTATACCTCATTATTCGTTCTACAACAGACACTGCTCATGCAAGGAACACAAAGATTAATTCTCTTTCTAAATCTTAGCGGAGTTCTAGCTGATGCAGTCATGACAGGGAAAAGCAGCAGCAAACTTCAAATGTATAAGGCTGATGCCCTCGTAAATAATTACACAGTAGCCAGCCTCCCATCCCAGTGAAAAAATCAGAATCGCTGGGTGAAAATACCACCAACTTCCAAGCAGGTACAAGTTGAGCATCCCAAATCTCAAAATTAAAAATCCCAAATTTTTTTAGGGCCAACATGATATTCAAAGAAAATGCACATTGGAACATTTTGGATTTCAGATTTTTGGATTCAGGATACTCAACTGGTAAGTGTAATGCAAAATCTGAAAAAAGGGATTTTTTTCGAGCATCCAAGCATCGAGTATCCAAGCATTTTGAAAAAGGGATACGCAACCTGTACGAGCTGTTTCAGAAAAGCAACTTCCCAACTTTCACAGATTAGGAAAGGTATAGACACCGTGACAGAGGGCTCACACCTTGCAGAGGATGACTTGGGTCTAGTTCAGCATAACCCCTCTGTCTCTGAGAACTGTACACCCCAACTCCATGGACACATTCGGTGGACCAGAACAAAGAGCTGGCTCCAAAAATGGAACTAAAGATTCTTCATTTGGCTCATATGGCTGACCCGACGCTGAGGTAACGTAAACTCAGAGGCCGTGAGGCCATCGTGCCCTGACAAGTACACCCATCTGCAGACAGCAAAGCCTGATAGAGACTCCTGAGGAAGCAGAGACAAGGGACCATGGGGCCCCACAGCACCAAGACTCACAAAGGAGTTGCTCTAGCTCTTGGTGCCAGGCCCTTGCAAGGCCTGGCTATATTGTTTGCCCTCTGGTTCCACAAAACACCTAAATAATGCCTCCTTTTTGTTCACATGAACTCAAGTGAATCTTTTCCTTTTAATCACAAGAGCCTAGACAAAAGCACACCACCCGAGGTAATCCTCTGCCAGTCCCACCAAACAGGATGATCTACGATGCTTCGCCATCCAGAGCTGTCTGGTTTCAGGCAAGGCATGTGTCCTCCTGGAGCCTTAGGGTCCTCATCTGGCAAACCAATCTAGTCTAGATTCACAAGTTACTGGGGACCAAATGAGAAACAAATGGAATCTGGGCTGTGGTCTGCTGTGAGCAGTTACTTCTATGGGTAATCACATATGGAGGCAGCATCAGCAAAGGTCTGCCAGTGGTTGGTGTGTCTTCAAGAGGGAACACAGCTCGGCTGCGCGGGCCACAGGTCACATCCATATGGTGTTTAAATATTCTCTTGCATCTGCAGCTAGTTTCCAGCCTGAAATAATCCTTACTGGGACCTCCTTAAACTTCATTTGCTCTAGGATGAACATAAGTCGATGCGATGGCAATTAATTCAGTTTCCCAGATACTCACCTAGGGAGTGACTAGAAAATTCTGTCTGTACCTTGGGTTTCCTAACACGTGGTCCCAAACATTACTCATGAAAGTGAAAAGACCTCCTGAGTTTATCTTTCTTCGAGACTCACAAATTGTCAATGCCCCCTCCACTTCCTCAGCCCTCTCTGGTGACAACAAAGGAGACATCAGGACTGTGGCACCCAGTGAGTGGAGCCCGGTGCCATGGCATGCGCCAACAATCCCAGTTACTTGGGAGAATGAGGCAGGAGGAGCACTGAAGTCCAGGAGTTTGACTCTCACCTGGACAATATGGTAAAACCTAATTTCTAAAAAATAAACAAAATAATAAATTAACAGAGTGGAATGTTCTATCCTCAAGAAAAAAAACTTGTCGAGCGATAATCCTATTTTTTTAAAGTTAAGAATTATATGAGGCTTGGCCACCAATTTAAAAAGTAAAAACTTTAAGCTGAGTGAAAATATGTAGAATGTGATCATCTGAAAGGCACACATAAAAAGCACGATATAACATGATTTTTCCCATCTTTTTGTGCATAATCTAGGGATACTGGCTGGTCTCCCTCTTCCTACCTCACAGAGAGATGGGTACATTACTTTTTTAGCAACTTGGAAGATGGTACAATTTGGCTGTGTCCCTACCCAAATCTCATCTTGAATTGTAGTTCCCATAATCCCCACATGTCATGGAAGGGACCCAGTGGGAGGTAACTGAATCATGGGGTGGTCACCCCCATGCCGTTCTCGTGACAGTGAGTTCATTCTCACAAGATCTGATGGTATCATAAGGGGCTTTTCCCCCTTTGCTCAGCACTTCTCTCTCCTGCCGCCATGTGAAGAAGGACATGTTTGCTCCCCCTTCCAGTGTAACTGTAAGTTTCTTGGGGCCTTCTCAGCCATGCGGAACTGTGAGTCAATTAAACCTCTTTTCTTTATAAATTACCTAGTCTCAGGTATTTCTTCATAGCAGCGTGAGAACGGACTACTATAGAAGGTCATGTGAAGGTCACTGGCTGACACAAATACCTGGGCTCTCCAAATCCACATCTCTACAACTTCAGTGAAACTGTATCAAAAGCTAAGGGTTTTATAACCAGCCCCATTATCAACATATCACATTTCACTTATTCTAAAACCTGAAATCATGATGCATCTTACAGTCACAGTGTCTGAAAATTACCTGTGGCAGTGCTTTATCTTTCTTAGTGGTACAAAGAATGAAGCGTCTTACATTTTATGGCACTTTACATTCAATAAAACAGAAGCGATTTGGTGAGTGTCACCCTTCCCCACCGTGCACACCTCCTTCCCATCCCGGAAGGAACTTTTAAGCCCACTCGGGCCCCATTCTGAAAACCCCACTTGACTGGAAAGAAGCAGCAGCAGCAGTCTGCTACAGACTCACACTATTTAGCGGAAAAATGAAATTTAACTCGCATGCAAAGATAAAAGGGGACAGCTCTCCGCAAGTGAGACACAACATACGGGACCAGAATCCAAACAAGTCCTTTCTTCAAAGCTTCCAACTCAAACTTTGGAGAAAGTCTGGTATCTCAGAGAGGGCAAGAGGAACAGATAACCCTCAGAAAGACTCTGGTGGAGCACTACAGACCAGCCTGGGGGCTTAGTGAAAGGGAGGCCAGCTTCAAGTTTCAACAGTAATTTGTGCATAATGATCCTCTCAGGTTGACACAAGATAAATTAAATAAACTAATCAAAGTACAAATTGTGCTGGCAAGCTCTAGTGCCTAGCTTCTCCTAAGACCAACCTGCCAGCAATGCCAAGGCTGCGCCTCACAGCCACCAGCTCAGAGCTGGCAGGTGATGGGGCCGAGAGATGCAGTCACGCTCTGAGCCAGAGGCAGCAATCTGAGGGGCGGGCTGAGGGAGGGCTCTGCTGAGCCGTGACAGTGGAAGCCTTAAACACAAGATCCATTACAGCCTCAACACCCACAGCCATTTGAACATCATGGCTGGAAATAAATCCTCGGGAAAGCAGCCATTAATGTGCCTTGCCCAGAACCCAGCTGAAGATCCCTGTCTGCTGAGATGTGATACAGGGACATACGACTTCCCTCAACTTCCTCGCTTGGTATTACCAGTCCGAATGGCAGCTGAGGTGACTGTCGATATATTTAGTACCAATGCTCACTAATAAATTTCATTATCATACTCCTCAGAGCTAACACTGAGGGAGCCCTGAGCTAAGTTCTTTACCGGGGTTAGCTCACTGAGTCTTCATAGACATCCTAGAAGGTAAGAACCATGATTCTCTCCATTTAAAGATGTGGAAACTAAGACTCAGGGGAGGTCAAGCAACCTACCCAAGGACACAGTAAAGAAACTGCAGACCTTGGACTTGATCTAGTTACCTAATGCTGCTGGGAAGTTGGTTTCAAGGTAGAAAAACACAAACAAATTAACAAAAATTCAGCTTCCAATTTTTTGCAGAAGAATCACTGATTAGCATAGGTATGACCCCCATGCGTAGAGATTAATGGGAGAATGAGAAAATGGGTGGCCCACTGTTTTAGGGGAGGCAGTGACACACCATCTTGTCGAAATGCAGACACATCACCACTGGCAGACAGACACAGCAGAAGAAGATGAGTGTTGACAAAAAGCTGTAGACACAAGCTTGACCTCTTTGTCTGCCAGTTCCATGTACACCCGTAAGATACAGATATCCCTGTCATAAGGCAAATTTGATGTAGGCCAACTCCCAAAGGCCTTTCTCATCAGTTGGACAAATGTGCAGAGGGACGGCAAAAGTTACTATTCCCCTCCCACCCGACTGTGACCACTGCACGGTCCCACATGATGGCTCCATTTCTATAGAAGCTTCCTTTGAGGGCCGCCCTTTCCAAGCTTCTACAGGAAACCCTTTACGGTCCCCACCAAGCACACTGTGTTGCTCAACTGGAAAATTCAGTTTTCAAACAGAATGTTTCAAACATTTCCCAGCTGGGCGCAGTGGCTCATGCCTGTAATCCCAGGACACTGGGAGGCTGGGACAGGTGAATCACTGAAGATCAGGAGTTCGAGATCAGCCTGGCCAATATGGTGAGACCCCGTCTCTACTAAAAATACAAAAATTAGCTAGGCATGGTGGCAGGTGCCTGTAATCTCAGCTACTTGGGAGGCTGAGGCAGGAGAATCACTTGAACTCGGGAAGCGGAGGTTGCAGTGAGTGGAGATCACACCACTGCACTCCAGCCTGGGTGACAGAGCAAGACTCCATCTCAAATAACAACAACAAAAAATTCCCTTTTTTCTTTCAGAGGATGGTGTCTACAAGCTTTAACTTTCTTTTCATCTCTTGTCACCCTACAAGTAGCTCTTTCTTCATCAACTAATGGACTGATACAAGAGCCTTTCTGCATCTACAACCATTTCTCCAACACTAAAGGACACTTTAGGACAGAAAGGGGGGCAGCAAAAGGATGTGGGTGAAACCTTGAGGGATGGAGGCTGAACCTTAACTTCAGACATAAGTTCTCCAAATAAAAAGTAAGTCAGAGCTAAAAGGACCAACGGTGCCTTATTCACAGCACATTCCTGCAGGCCCTGTCCCTTCAGGGCCAAGGAGTGGCTATGGGAGGGTATGTCTCACCCAGCACGGTTAGAATTGGAGGTGATGCTAAGGTATAAAAATAACCGTACTTTAGACCCTTTGATTTTGGTTGTAAGATCTTGCTTATTATACTGACACTGCTAGTAGTTTGTAAGTGAAGTTGATTTGGCATGCTTTCAAACTATATTGTTTTAGCTTGAACGGTCTATAATAAACTTTTATAGAGCATAACATGTTAATCACTATAAAATTTGTTGTATTTTAAGAAGGGTCTAAACATTTTATTAATAAAATGCCTTGTTTACAAATCACTCCTGCCATCAACCTCATTTTACAGATCAGGAAACAGGAGTGAGATGAACAATGTCACCAGTTACTAAAGGGCAGCAGCAGGGCTGGCACCCAGGCCACCCACCGGGCCCCAGAGCCCAGGCTTTCACCCCATTCATCGCAGCTGCTCCTGGCTTGATGCAATGACAGGCATGTCCATGCTTCAGAAACCGTAAAGGGCTAAAATAAACATAAGGTGTTTCTATGACTTTCACTGTATCCTTTCTTTGCCCTTTTCATAACTGCCTCAAAATAATCAGGATAATTTACCTTCTGTTTGTATCCCCAAACTAGTTTAAAAAAAAGAAAAAAACAAGCCTTAATATGCATGCTCCTTCAGCAAGCCGAGCTGTGAGTGGAATGCATAAGCCCAACACAGACATCGCAGCAGCTGTGTGCTCTGGAGACACAGGGGTTAGTAGTCATCTCCCACCAACCTGCAGAAAAGTGGGCCTGGAGTCCTACCTATGCTCCTACCTCCTCTCAAAAATACGCTCAATTAACGCTATCATATTGTCTTCAAAGATAATTAAGCTACTCATCTAACTGAAAGTGTTTTGTTAGTTTGTTTTCTTCTGATGGACTTGCTAGATGTTGGAAATACAACGGGGAACAGGCCGATCTGGCCCCAGGTCCTGTCCAGGTAATCAGTACTTAGAGTCCAGCATGAATCAGGCTGTGATGTGGGCAACATGGGAGCGGGCAGGTGGCCTGCAGAAGCACATAGGAGAGCTGCCTCACCCCAACCTGGGGAGTTAGAAAAGACTCTCAAGTAACAAATATAGAAAAATGAAAAAGTATTCGCCATGCATAAAGTGAGGCGGGCCCATTTGAACACAGCAACAGCTCAGGCAGTAACAAGGGCCAGCAGGTCGAGTATGGTGGCTCAAGGTGACTAAGTACCAGAGCTGGGGTGCTATGGGAGCCAGACCTGGACCATAGCGAGCTACATTATGGAGTCTGTCTTCATCCTGAGCACGAGAAGGAGTCATCAACACATTTTTTTTTTTTTAAGAGACAGGGTCTCACTCTGTCACTCAGGCTGGAGTACAGTGGGGTGATCACAGCTCACTACAGCCTCAAACTCCTGGGCTCAAGTGATCCTCCCACCTCAGCCTCCTGAGTAGCTGGGACTTAGGATTATCGCATACCACCACACTTGGCAGATTTTTTCATTATTTTGTAGAGACGGAGTCTCACTATGTTGCCCAGATTGGTCTTGAACTCCTGGGCTCAAGCTATCCTCAGCATCAGCTTCCCAAAGTGCTGGGATTACAGGTGTGAGCCACTGCACCCAGCCATCAGTACATTTTCAGCAAAACAGTTATGTGATCAAACTTGCATTCTGAAAGGTCACTCTGACTATGTGGGAACAGGATCAGGTGTAAGACAGGGCCGTCAGTGAGGAAGCTGTTCCAAGTGTCTTAGTGACAAAAGATGGCCTGAAACAGGGTGTATTTGCTCATTCAGTTAGCAGCAGACTCATTAGTATCATCTGAGGAGATGGGAGATGCAGTCACTAGGAAGTGCCTTCCAGAGCACGCCAGGCTGCAGACAGTGACAATGTTCCTATCTGGGTTGCTTATGGGAGGCCTATAATAGGCCTTTTCCATTTTGCAACTCATAAGAATAAAGCAGTTCCCCCAGAAACCTCCTCAGCTAGCCAAGAGCTCTGAAACCTTCCTTGAAAGCAGTACGTACCCATCACTACGTGATTGAGAAGGACAACACTTCACTATCTGGAGGAAGTCTCAACACGAAAAGCAACATTTTCCACAAGACATCTCGCTAGGAAATTATCACGTTCTGGCTTTATGAGCTGAGGTCCCCAAGTACAACGTTTTGGCCGAGGATTCCAACCAACTGCCAGCAGGATAATGTGGTTATGCTGTCTGAGCTACTGTGAAAATGCATTAAAATCTCAATGTTTGAGCTCATCCAAGCAATTAAAATTAACATGGACTGTTCTGTTTTAGACTGGGAAAAACAAGGGATAGGGGAATGTTGGCCTCCATAATCCTCTGCTAGTTTCTTAAACATTTTAAAGGCATTTGGAGCTGGTATGTATGCTATCCAAACCGAGTCTGAAGGGAATCTAGTTAGGCAGGAACACCTCCACTGCTCAAGTGTTCAGGGGCAGGGGGAATCGCAGATGGGAGCTTGGGGTAATGAGCGAAAAACTTGGACCTACTGGGCGCCTACTATGTGCCAGCCCGAGCTAGGTGCATTCACCACCCGGAAAAAGGAGTGTCTTCAAACCCATCTGGCAGGTGAAGTGGAAGAAACTTAGAGAGGATCTAAAGCACACAGAAACTATCATGGAGACACCGGAGGGAAAACGCACTTCTGCCTTATCGCTAAACAAAGCACTTCAATGGTCACTTCGTCATTTTCTCCTCACTAAGACATCAAGAATTCAGTCTATCTTGAAACTCGGGTGATTCCAATTCTCATCACAAACAACATGGATGATGTAGTATTTTGAATCAACGCATTCAATTCTGGGAAACATGCCGAATACCAAGTGTGACTTTAAATGGCAAGGTAGATAAATCTTGCTATGATTGGATGACTGGATGAAGAGCAGGTGGGTGGTCGGACACACCAAGAGAATACAGAGCTTCCGGGAACCCAGCATGCCCAGAGGAGGTGCTGAAGTCAGGGAATAAGGCCGGTCTCACGCACAGGCAAAATCGGCCTTCGGGGTCTAGAGGAGATGTAAACAGACCCAGTCTGAAATACAAGGAATAACAAATGTGTAGCTTCTTTGCTACAGAGTCACCAATACATATCTCAAAGAACATGTAGAAAGTTATCTCATGATAGAAACACCAACTGAGTCACGTCTGAGGTTGATGGAACCCTAAAGCTGATTGAGTGGTTGCCTTTCCTCTATGGGCCACAAATGTAAGATATATAGCGTTCTCTTCCAATCAATGAGAATCCCTTAAAGAGAGCACAGCCTTAGGCTAGAAAAGGATAAAGGGAAACTGGTGCCATGCCAAGAGCAAATAAGCCAGAAAACGGTATATCGCTAACAATACATTTGCCTTAAGTGTGGAGCAGAATTAAAATGCACCATACTATAAAAACTGGGTGATATTTAAGACACCAGGATAGCAAGACAAAATTTCCTTCATGTTCAGACACTGCTTTAGATAAGTTACATTTGCCAATTTAAGTCACCCGGCACTCTGTCATGTTCCTTTCTGACAGTAAGGACTGGCAAGCTGAGGCATTTAAGGCCACTGGTTAAGGAAAAAAAAAAAAAAGGCAAGCAGTAGGGCCAGAAATTATTACTAAAACCAGGTGCTTTGGGCAATTTACTCCTCTGTCGACCAGGAAGGTAGGGAATTACTGGCTTCATTCACTGTGCGTAGAACAGCAACTGGAATGTAGAGGTGCTCAATAAATGCATATTGACTGGATGGACTGGATATTTCCTAGCAAAAAGCACACTACCCAAAAACACAGTTTGGAAATGATTAAGAATTAGCACAATTGGTAGCAAGTGCGACCATTTTCTCACACGTTAATGCATATACACATTCAAAATCTACAGATTCTCATCCTTCAAAATTTAACACATACAGCAGCATCAAGAGAGGGCTAAGACCAGAATGCGCAGTGGTGGGAACTACTGATAAGTAATCAATAATCAGTGAAACCTACTGACTAAAAATAACAGTGGTCTACCATAACCCTCCAGTGCTGAAACACACAGACACACGCAAACAGGGAAAGGAGAAGAGCGGCGGGCATCTCAACTTATGAACCCGATGGGTGACCAAGTACGATTCCTGTTTAAAACAAACAAAAAGGTGCAGGGGTGGTGCCTGTCTTGACACAGCCATTCTTTGGTGGCCCCTCCCACCCCAGTAAGGGGCTCCTGGGCAGTACCTTTCTCTTTCATGAGACACCCCGCAAAGATGCCAGTGAGTTGCTCAGATCCCAACTTATCATATCTAGAGCTTAACGCACACAAGGGTGCCTGCCGCTCCCGAATCTGACAGGCCTGCAGCTGCCTTCCTCATAAAGGTCAAGGCAATTCCTCTAAGCTATGTCCATGCCCGGGCTGGGCCCCATATGGCTGTCTGTGGATCACACCTGTCCCCAATGTCACGTGGACGGACCTTTGGTATGTCATGTGGACGGACCTCTGGTCCTGCTGCACTGATGGGGGTCGCCCAGGAGAAAAGGCAGTATCTTAATGGGCCTCAATGGTAGAAGAAACCTCTCTGCTTTTCTGGACATTCTACTGACAGTCCCTTTTATAGCTGCCAAATATCGTTGGTCCCAGTTAGAGGGCTAGCTGGCCTTGGACAAGTCACTCTCTATCAAATGAGATGTGATGCCCAACCTGGTCACCAAAGTCCCCTAATAGTCAAAGGACGTACAGTCCCTGGAGTGTGCTTGGAAAGATGGCAGAGGTGGTGCTCAATTACTGCGTGCCTGCTCTGTACTCAGTGCCAGGCATGCCAAGACGACTCCAGTCCCCACCCTGGAGAACGGGGCCACACCCAGAGAGCAGGCAGCCGCAGTGTGGTCAGCGTGACTGCCCAGAGGCTGTGCGGCAAAGCCGGCTGAGCTAAGCTCTGCTTGGTCTTCATCGAAGAGACACTTTATCAGGGCTGGAGGAGAGAATGCATTTGCAAAAGTGCAAGGCATTCCAGGCGGGGGCATGGTGAGCAGCAGGGCACAGCTGACCTCTGCAGGCTCCTTGCAGTTGACCCAGGGTGCATCTCACAGAGCAGCCACAGATGAGGCTGGAGGAGCCTCCAATTCCCAGGGTTGAAACACGTTTGGCAACGTGATAAAAAGACAACAAAGTTCTTGATTTGTCAGCAAGTACTAGATGAGCAAACCATCCCCAGTGTGATGTGAGGGTCTTAGAGAAGTCAGCAAGGAAAAGCAGAAGCTGAGCCAGGACCCTGGCCAGGGACTGGCCCCAGCAACAAGCCTCACCAAGCCCAAGAAACTGTGGTGAGCTGGTGCCTCCCAAAACAAGTAAGTGACTGCGGCAAAGGAAATGCAGAGAGCAAGTTCCAGAAGCCAAAGAAAAGTGCAGTGAGCAGGAGGCAAAACAGATGCCCCAGCTCCCCTCCCGCACACAGGCCAGAAGTTCTGAGCCAGTGCAGAGGATCCCTAAGATTAGCACAGAGCGTAGTTTGGGAATCTTCTACTGCCAGAAAGAAAACGAAAAAAAAAAATAACAATAAAAATAAAAGCACATAGCAGCCAAAGAACTGGAGAGGAAGCCTCCTGGCACTCACTCCCGGGCCTCCTGCCTCTCAGTGCTCCTGCACCTGACAACAGCCACAACCAAAATCTGAAAAAGTTAAGGTGATGCAAACAGAGGCAGATTCAGAAGGAAAAGAAACCACAACAAAAATGACCGAGGAAGAGACTCAGAGGCTCCAATTTCACTCCAAATACTGTTTTATTGCATACTTGGAAATCATTAATACCAATAATTACCATTTATTAAATGCCACTGTGTGTCCAACCCTGAACTAGAAACTTGATATACATTTTCCAGTTAGATGCTTAGAACAGCCCTGTGAGATCAGCGCCATGCCCATTTCACAGTCCAGCAGGTGTTAGGTAACTGGCCCAAAGTCTCAGGGCTAATACAGGACAAGCCTTCATCTTGCAGGGAAAACAGGCAAGTAAAGGCAATCATGGGGTAAACACAGGGGGCATCTAATTTGGATGCATCTCAAAGCCTTGCTTCCCAGAGATGTTTAACAACTAAGCTGAGACCTGAATGACTAAGAGTTTTCCACAGAAAGAAAGGAGGAGGAAGAACAATTGCAAAGGCCCCAAGACAAAGAGATGATGGCCCCTTGGGGAACGACAATTAATTCTGTAGACTAGAAGTGGCAAAAAGAGCAGGGAAAGTGGGGAGAGAGGAAGCTGTGCACTAAAGTCTCCATAGACAAAATGCAGGATGTCTGGGCTCCATTTTCACATATGGACTCCAGTCCTCGCCCCCCCACCAAAAAAGCAAGCAAGCATGGGGAGAGATGGGGAAATACATGCAACAAGTTTAGCAAAATGTTCCTTTTTTTTTTTTTTTTTTTTTGAGACGGAGTCTCGCTCTGTCACCCAGGCTGGAGTGCAGTGGTGCGATCTCGGCTCACTGCAAGCCCCGCCTCCCGGGTTCACGCCATTCTCCTGCCTCTGCCTCCCCAGTAGCTGGGACTATAGGCACCCGCCATTATGCCTGGCTAATTTTTTGTATTTTTTAGTAGAGATGGGGTTTCACCGTGTTAGCCAGGATGGTCTCGATCTCCCGACCTCATGATCTGCCCGCCTCGGCCCAAAATGTTCTTAATGGTTGAAGCTAGGTCATTATTCTCTCACTTTTGTGTATATTTGAAATTTTGCATAATAAAAAGTTTTCATAATAAAGAGTTTCTTCCCCCTGCAAAAAGGGGGGAGGAAACAAGCTAGAAGAACAAGTGGTGCTAGACCATGACAACAACGGGCCTGCGCTGGGGCTGCTAACGGTCAACAGGTCACGTACAGAGACTCCCCCGGGCCACACACTCCCATGCAGTATTCATGTCATCCTCACTGCTACCCTAAGAGGCAGGACTACTCGTGGTATTTTACAGATGAGGAAACTGAGGCTAGGTAAGCCGGCCAAAGGACTCGGGCTCCTGTGTACTATTACTAGAAAGCCTCCAAGTGCCAGCGAGGGAGCTGGAATTCATCCTAAGAGAGAGGGAGGAAATCACCGAAGAGTGACAAAATCAGATCTCTACATTTTAAAGATCCCTCGAGAGCTGCAGAGTGGAAAATAGATTAGAAAGGGTAGACTACAGGCCAGAAACCAGTGGGGAGGCTGCGGCATTGCCCTGAGCAATAATGGAGGCCCGGGGAGAGGCAGCAGCAGTCAAGATGGAGAGGGAAGAGCTGAGAGGCTGTGAAGAGGGGAAATCAATAGATCTGTCAGAGGGTGTGAGGGACAGGCAGAAGCGACGGATGACACCCAGGGACCTGGGCAGGTGGCTGGCTAAGGCATCCCACCACGAGAAGCAGGTTGGTGGGGGCGGTGAGGATTTCAGTTCTGGACTGCTTCAGTCTGAGAGGCCTGTGAGTCTCCAAGGGCAGCTGTCCAGCTGGGCCCTTTGATACATGGGTCTGGATGTCAGGGGAGGGAGCCAGCCTAGTGATGGAGTTAGATGTCATTGTATGTGGCTGGCAAGTGAAGCCACAGAACAGATGAGATGGCCCAGAGAAGGGAGAGAAGCACTAATAAACCCGCGGCCTTCTCCCAAACCAAACCACCATGAAGAGAAAAGACAAGAAAATGGGAGGCTTCTGTACATGTAATGATATGCTTCCTTCCCACCACCAATGTGCAATTTTGCATAAGGACAAATGACAGAGACAATTTCCTTTCTACTTAACATTCCTGGAAGAGAAGAGAAAATGCCCTTTGTAGGCTCTGGTTACAATCTACAGAAGGCTCTGGATAAACCACACAAACCTGATCATCCCAGAAAAGGCTGACGGAAGAGAGTCAAGCAGGCAATCAACGTGAGTCCCCACGGCCAGTGGCTCCCAGGGGGCAAGCTGACACACGTCCAGCAGCCTCTGCAGCCTCCCTGGGGCCGGCCAGTGAGGCTTCCAAAGAGAGTTCTTGCTCTTTTACAGAAAAGAATGAGGGAGTCACAAACCTGATTCCAGGCAACAATGAAGTGACTATTTTCAGAAACCACAACTAATAAGTAGAACATAAAGACATGGAATTGGGCCAAAGCCTTGGGATAGAAACCGTTTCGAATGATAGTGGCATGGCTTGATTTTCAGTAATATTTACCCGTGGTATGTTACAAGAGGCGAATGCTGTCTGCAGAACCTTTGCAAGGTAATTTTCCACTAAAGTCCCTGGGGGCTGCTGCTCCCCTCTGGGATATTCTGAGATGCTCTGGAACATACACAAAGGCTGTGTGTACTTCAGAAACATTACCGGACTAGAGCTGAAGAGGTGGAAATACTCTCCATTCCTCGGATTACACTTTTGTTTCCATGACCACAGAAATGCAATGATGACTCCAATGAACCTCTCCAGGGCAGAGCTGGAAAGGTCTGAAGAGACCACACAGCCCAACCCTTCATCCTACCGATGAGGAAGCTGGAACCCAGTGGGGGAAAGCCACTGGCATGAGGCCACGTAGCAGGACAGTGGAAGGCCGAGACTGAACAGTGCTCTCTAGAATGCTCCGTCCAGAGTTCTCCTGACTGCACACCGCCAGGCGCAGCTTTACCATTCACATTAAAATGAGCAAGAATAAAGAACAGTAGCTGCAAGCGCACCACCCTGGGCACTGGCCTAGGTCCCTCAAATGTGCTCAATGCCTTAGTCCCCACGACAGCCCCGGAAGGTGGAAGCTACTGTTATCCACATTGAACTGATGAGGAGGCTGAGGCAAAGACACGTTCTGCCACTCGTCCCAAATTAGAAAGCTGGGAAAGGGGGATGAGGATTCAAACCCTATAAAGTCTGACTCCAGAGCCCTGCTGATAACAAGCACCCAGTTTACAACCTGGAGAGAATCCAAAAGTTCTAAATTAGCCTTTGTGTTCAGATATTGTCCTAAAGAAACAGGGCTTGCCGAGCATGGTGGCTCACGCCTGTAATCCCAGCACTTTGGGAGGCCAAGGCGGGAGGATAGCTTGAACCTAGGAGTTTGAAACCAGCCTGGGCAACATAGTGAGACCCCCATCTCCACAAAAAATTTAAAAATTATCTGGGAGTGGGTGTGCATGCTTGTAGTCCCTGCTACTCGGGGGGCTGACGCAGGAAGATCTCTTGAGCCCATAGGCTGAAGCTGCAGTGAACCATGACTGTGCCACTGCACTCCAGCCTGGGCAACACAGCAAGACCCTGTCTCAAAAAAAAGGCTAAAAATCCCAGACTGGCCCATAAGACTTTTCCCACCAGGTAAGAGGACTATAAAACAGATCTGATTTCCTAGCTCTTACTGAGTCCCAAGGTGAGAAGAGTCCCCTTTGGTGTGCACAAATGTCTGCCTGGGGCAGAACATGCCCTTCTCACCTCCTCTCCACAGTCCTCTCACCGCTCCTGTGGTTTGTCCCCAGGATCCTTGCCCTGCCTTTGCCCCTCAATTCCCACACCCCCCACCAAACCCCCAATCCCTTACCTCCACCCCCAGGTTCTGTGAGGAAAGAACTGCCCCCCACACACTGATTCATATTAATGTGTGAATTGCTGTCTCAGTGGAAAAGGTGCTGATTATTCAACAGAATCTCCAATGTGAAGAACTTCAGGAGAATACCAAAGTCAGGTGTGGGAGGTCTGGTGAGGGAGCAGAAGCCACTGGAAGATGGGCCACCACTGCCTGGAACCTGTCCTCAGCATTGTCTTAAGACAATAATAGCAGCCACCAGAGAGTACTGACTCTGTGCTAGGTTAAGTGCTTTACTTGTATCACCTCATTTCGTCCTCATAACACCTTTCTGAGGTGGGTACAATTATCATTCCCATCTTAGAGAATACAGCACTGAAGCACAGAGAGGTTAGCCCCACAGCTGTCAGGTAACACAGCATGTGAGCCAGAGTGGTCAGGCTCTGGAGCCTGCGCTCTGAACTACTGAGCAACACTGCCACTCGATAAACGAGTACACACGCATATGAGTAACGCATGCCCCATAAATGAGCACACACACGAGAAACAGGCGTCCCATGAACGAGCACACACATATACGTGTAACATGCACCCCATAAATGAGCACACACACATGAGTAACGCACACCCCATGAACAAGCACACATGCATATGAGTAACAGGCGCCTCATAAACGAGCACACACGAGTAACACCCCACAAATAAGTCCATATGCATACGAGTAACACTCACTCCATGAGCACACACACGCGAGTAACACACACCCCATGAACGAGCACACCAAGCACACGAGTAACCCGCACCCCATGAACCTGCGCCCCATGAACAAGCACATGCATACAAGTAACCCACACCTCATGAACAAACACACACACGAGTAACCCGTGCCCCATGAATGAGCACACGTGTATACAAGTAACACGCATCCATGAACGAGCACACATGCACACGAGTAACACACGTCCATGAACGAGCACACATGCACACGAGTAACACGCGTCCATGAACGAGCACACATGCACACGAGTAACGCGCGTCCAAGAACGAGCACACATGCACACGAGTAACACGCGTCCAAGAACGAGCACACATGCACACGAGTAACGCGCGTCCATGAACGAGCACACATGCACACGAGTAACGCGCGTCCATGAACGAGCACACATGCACACGAGTAACGCGCGTCCATGAACGAGCACACATGCACACGAGTAACGCGCGTCCATGAACGAGCACACATGCACACGAGTAACGCGCGTCCATGAACGAGCACACATGCACACGAGTAACGCGCGTCCATGAACGAGCACACATGCACACGAGTAACGCGCGTCCATGAACGAGCACACATGCATACGAGTAATGCACACCCCATAAGTGAGTACACACATACACACACCCCATGAACAAGCAGACACACACACGCATAACACGTGCCCCACGGACGAGCACACACGCATATGAGTAACACACACCCCATAAATGAGTACACGGGCATATGAGTAACATGCAATCCATGAGTATACAGGCACAGAAGTAATGCACGCCCCATAAATGAGCACACGTGTATGCACAACACACACCCCGTGAACGAGCACACGGGCACATGCATAACACACGCCCCATAAATGAGTACACACGCCTATGAGTAACACACACTCCATGAGTACACGTGCATACAAGTAACACACGTTCCATAAATGAGTACATATACATGAGTAACATGCATTCCATAAATGAGTACACACATGTGTACTATCACTATGCCTGGTCATTATAACTACTATTTACTTAGCACTTACTATGTGTGAGTTATCCTAAGACATTTGATGTGCATTATCTCAACCTTCGCTTCAACCCTATGATACAAATACTTACTAGTATTTATAGTAAAGGATAATACTTTATCCCCATTCTACAGATGAGGAAACTGATACTCAAAAAGATTTTTTTTCCCTTGTATCAAGGGTTGTGAGCTCAAGTATAAGCACAGAGCTGGATCAGAACTCAGGCAGTCTTGACTCCAGAACTTACATCTAAGTTTTTATATTTTTGTTATACCTTCCTTGACTTCTAAATCCTACCATGTATCTAGCTGTCCAGGAGACTGGCTGTATTTCATTGTTTTCTCTGGTTGGCTGTTCTTTTCATAATGGCTCCCATGGTATCCAGGGTTTGCAGGCGGGGAGGGAGGAGGAGGGTGCAGGGTTCAAGGCTAACCAGGGCAGTCTATACTACAGCCAAACCCACTATGCTAGCAAGTTCATTTTGAGTGATGGGGTGCTACAAAGGTTAAATTTAGGTGAAAGAACACCTTTGCTAATAAAAGGACAATCCAGAAGGGTGCTCAATCCTAAAGTCATGATGATTAAACTGTGAGGGGCATTTAAGTGATTTTCTTTCCTATTATATTCTGAATGAATCTGTATTCCCTGAACATGTAGCAGCTATATGGAGAGAGGAATGAGTCAGGGGTAGGCCTGGTGGGAAGGAAAACACGAGTAGAAATTGGTTATAGGTAACTCACAAAGTAGGATAACCCTAAGAGGCTGGTGGAATTGACTCTCTCCTCTTCCCAGACAGTTTTCACATTGCTGCCAAAATGACAGCTGCCACAGAACACCTGACATCAGGTGCAGCAGCTCAAATTAGCCTGACTCAGGCAACTCCAAAAAACTTCCACCAAGTCCCATTAGAAGGGCACACCAGGTGACAGATGATGTGGATAAAACTGCTACAATCAGCCTTCAAAGAGCTTATCATCGGTTCACCTAATGACCTCACCTTGGCCTTCCAAATGACCCCCAGCCCTAGCCTCCATTATAAGATCTCCAAATTTCCTCCCTTCTGCAAGCACCACAACTGGCTTTCTCAGTAATGGCTGAAAATGGAAATGCCCTCATTGTACTTCATCAAAAATACAAGCAAGCAAACCACAAAAGGGGTTGTAAATTAAAAATTCAACAGAAAACGCTTTGATTCATTTATTCTTTCATTCACTCAGTGAATCTTCATTGAATGATTACAGTGTACCAGGCGCCTTGCTAGTTGCTGGGGACTCCCAGCAAGGAACAAGATGGACATGGTGCCTCTCCCCTGGGCCTTATAGTTTATCCTTAATAGAGGACAGAGTCCCTAAAGGAAAGGTTCTGCGTTGCAACGTAAAACAATTCCAACCCTGTTAGTTCCATAATGCAAAAACAGAAAAGAACACCTTCAGAGACAGATGTGAGAGGTGAACTTTGCAGGAACTTAAGCAACAATTAAGCAACTGGATTCTAATAAGAACAGTTCAGGAGGGCAGGAGGGAGGAAATGTCTTCAGACTTCCCAATGGAATATTCTTGGAATAGAAACTTGCTCTTTCTGTAATAAAAAAAATCAAACGTGGAAAAAAAAAAAAAAAAGGTAGCAGCAGCACCTCGCTCTGGGCCCATTTCCCAAGCCCAGTAAAAAGTGACACTTCTGGGGTCTTTGCAGCTTCAGATGTCGCCAGGAAAAGGCGGACGTCTTAGTCTGCTTTTCCAGGCAAATATACAAGTAACCTTCTGCCATAAACAAATGAAAAAAATCAAAGCCAGAAATAAAAGCCTGGTGACAGGATGCCAGAAACCTTCAAAAGGGGACCTTCAGAATAAGTTCAGGTTAACTCTCAGCATCTCTGAACATAATAAGCACTATCAAGTCTACACTGACTATTTTATAGCAAGGACAGCGTTGATGCCAATTATTTTTTGCCCTAGTCAAGAGAGCTTGTCATCCTTCTCAGAACAATTATCTATAGGTGCATAATAGTGAAAAGCTAAATTCTTTCCCCAATTCAGTACAGGAAAAGTGCTGCTCACAGCAATTTAACATCATTCCATTAGATGAGATTCATTTTTAAACGTGTTATTCTAACAATTATGCCAAGTACCATGTAATTAATATTCCAACTGACTTTACAAAAATTACAAAATCCCCTAAAGAAAATAATTAGTCATTAAGCATGAACGAGACTTTTCTATGGCCAACAGCACATAAAACAGAAAGTTCATCTCATAATGGATGGGTATCAAAGCCTTTCTCATATGTCCTTCAATTCTTAGCCAATAGTGCATAGCGCTGACATTGGCAAGTTACCCCAAACTTCACTTAACATATTCACGCACTTACTGGTTTAAACTCTTTGAGGGTAAAATGATGAACGATGAAAGCTTTAGCAATTAAAAAGCTCTTTTCATTTGTAGGAAAGGCAAGATAAACACATATAATTAATTGTTTGCTTCTTCCATGTCCCCAGCTGGAAATTAGAGTACTGGCTTATTTCTTAAGGCTACTTTTTGTGTTTATTAAAGAAATGTATATAGGCATCCTCATCCTTGTTCTCCCTCTTTTCTTTCAGGGTTTTGTGTATTCTTATAATCTACTTTAAATCCCTTCTAGAAAAAGGTAAGGTATAAATAATAGTCACATAGGACATTATCTGCTATAACAGAAATAAAAAACATGTTTTCCTTGCCACCCTCCTCTGAATAATTGGCAGTGGCTGCCTAGTGCCAGAACAGAGAGTTACAAGGATTCTAAGCCAATATACACACAGCCTCAACAGGAAAGAATGCAATGGTTGATTAGTGATGTCTGCCCTAGAAAGAGCAATAGGTTAAGAATCCATGTACCATCTCCACCCTTTGATAAATCACTAAAAATTAGAAAAATACATACAGTTTCATGAATAAAATATAATGTGAATTGTTTCCAGGATGCAAGTAAACGTGGAAAAAAAATGTTTTCTACAGTTGAAAACCTTAAGCAAAACTGGACTAAACCATCAAGTTTTAGAAGAAAGAACACTGAACCAGGTCAGGAAACCCAAATTCTGGTCTAGCTTGGGGAGCTATAAACAGGTCAGTTTACTGGACCTCAGTATGCGCACCTCTAAAATAAGGGGCTGAGTCTCTTAATTGTTCTCTTGTGCTGGTGAAAGAACATAGTTCTTTTACAGATGCTTAACCTCAGCAGGCCGGGGACATGGCTACAACCTCGACACCTCCTCACATTGCTCATGTGAGATTTATAATCTGGGATAAATGCATACAGATATTTTTAACCTGTAGCATTTCCAGCACAAGAAGTTCCACATACATAACATTTCTTTTCCTTAATACAACCTATTTTCCACTGTGGGGCAAGGGTGGGGGTTGAAGTAGGAACTTCTAATAGTAGAACAATTCAATGATTAAACTACCTTCATTCAAAAGTTCAGTGTCATCACTTCAATGTAAGACTAGTCATTTCCACGAAGTGTCCCACCCACTCATGGTTTTGAGATCAGCCTGAATCTTCTCACCACTGAATAGCCCTTGTCACTGTAGCCTATTTTGAGAACTTTACCCATGGGATACATCAACATGGCTTCCTTTTCCAAACACCTATCTGTGTAGAGCTGGAACAGTCCCATGTCTGGCCTAAAAAGCCGCAACAGACATCTGTGATTTCTTCATCTGCCCTGCCTCCATCCCTTCTGGGAGCTCCCTCTCTCCCAACTCCAAGGAACCCCATTTCCTGTGTTTCAGGTGCTCTGAGCTGCGGATCCCACCCACGGATGCAGTGAATCATCTCAGAGGGCACCTATCAAGTTTGGGCCAGAATCCTTTTTCAGAGCCTGATATGGACACTGGGAGGTCACCAGGTATAAGAACTATGTACACCCACAACTGTCGAGCCATGTTTTTTACCCCTTGGAGAGCATCAGGACAAGACGGGAAAGCAGTCCTAGGGAGGGCAGGAGAGTGATGTTCCTGCCACACCATGCGAGCACCCTGATCCTCTCGAGCTCAGTCACAGACAAGTAACTCCCTGAACATTTTAGTTCCTTCAACCAATGAAGGCCCCCGTGCTTTTTTTTTTTTTTTTTTTTTTTTGGCTAAATTTAGACCCAGCTGGGTTTCTGTCACTGGCAGCCCAGAGTTTTGGGGAAAGGCCTTACGGGCTAAATGTATGCATTCAAGGTTCAAGTTCTTTCTTTAGTAACCCATGATAAATCACCTTCCTAAATCACAAATGCAGCTCCCACAGTTCCACTTCAAACCAAAGAATACTAAAACACCCTCAAAGAGAAATTCAGAGAAAAAATTCTGCACACCAGAAAAACTCTCAAGGTTTATCTCTCATCCAAGAACTAAGGGGAAAAAAACCCACAGAAAAGAGGAAAATGACGATGGATTACTGGAGGGGGCACAACCCTGCATACAGTTAAACAACCAACAATTCTCACAACAATTAGTCAAGGAGGCAGCACAGTATAATAAAAAAGCTTCCAAAATCATTCCTAAAATATATATTCTAGTTCCCTATCAACATAAAAAGCCCATACACACATGCACGCCACAACACATAGCACCCAAAAAAAAGGAACTTGTTAGTAAACAAACGAACCATTTCCAGATTCATGAGCCTAATTGTTTCTGTTATTTTTCAACTACAGTTTAGTTTGCCACTTACAGCTGTCCTAGGGTCTCTGCCACAGGCCTGCCTGCTGAAAGAACCCATGAATATCAAACTCTACAGAGCATGTTAAGAACAGTCTCCCTTAGGTGGCATCTAAGTAATTAGAGAGTCATCTAACAAAAGGTATTCTAGTGATGCTCATCCATCTGTGACAGAGGAAAAGACAATACAAGAACATAATGTGCGCAGCTAAACATTTAGACACCTCCTGGGGGCCACATATTCCTCTGCGAACCTGATGAAAGCTAGGAAGCCTTCCCCAGATATACATGCACATACCACAACATACTGCATATAATTTTAAGGGGTTCATAAGAGTTGCTCCCTATACCCAGTCTCCAGGTTAAATACACCTGAGTTAGAATTTTTAATACGTAATCACCTGAGCATCATGCATCCCCAAAGACTTCAAAGGACTACAAAATAGGTTACAGAAAAATTCTACAACTTCCAACTCCATAACCCCATGCTGAATCAAGAACATGAAAAGCAATAAAAACTTACTCTTGCTTTCTGCATTTATGGAATATAAGAAAACTTGGCTTTCCATATATTAGCTCCATTTATTACGTCTCCCTTACCTTGTTTGACCACTTATATGCTTGAAGGAGTTGACTATAGAGAGGAGTTTTGTCCTGCACAGGATCCAGGCTTAACAGCCCACTGTTATGAAGAGGATGGTTCTCAGATGGCTTGCCTACCAGATTGCTCAGACGTTCCAGCTCACTGAAAAGCAAAGAGATAAGGCAAATAAACCTAAGCCCACTTACACTCCAGGGTAAAGCCAGCCCCCAGGATCAAAGACTGCTCTTCAAACCATCCATCAGAAGTCCCTTAAGAAGAAATACTTTTTGAAAGGTTAAAAAAATATTTGGGACACTTAAAAAAAAAACAAAAAAACCCAAATGAGAGTTTATCTGACTTTAAAACAGAGCTTCTGGTGCCATTCCAAAGGAGGAAAAAAAAGGTAAGGGCATTAGAATCAATAAGACTCCCATAATCAGAATTTAACAACTCAAATTCATCTCTGCAGTGAGGAGGAGACTTTCTGGAATTTTGAAATGTGGTATAACACTGCCTCTCACTAAGAGTTTTCAGACCCAAGTGCAGATCATCACACTTGGCAGAACAGCAAGTACCTGAATAAATGACGACTATTTATCATTCACATAGGGATAGATTTGTACATGATGCTTCACAGATGGTAAAACTTAACAAAACAAAGAAGAGATAAAATAAACAAATGGAATGGAAAGGCACCACCGAGGGGGCTGTGTCAAACAAACACACTTCAGTCTAGCAGGAAAACCCTCGAGAAGCTTGGGAAAGCGAGCCAACAAGAGCACATTCCAGGAGTACGTTCTGAGGGGCCAGTCCCAAACTACCAACAAAAGACTCTCTAGGAACAGCTTCTTATGCCACATTCATTTTGGAATCATCAGCCACCTTCTTCTTGGCACTACTGTACAAAGATTTAAGAAGGCAAAAGGATAATGTCAGCACTCTTAACGTTTCTATTTAAAATGGTGAAGGGTTATAATATCCTGAACATTACAAAGGGAAGTAACTCGGAGAGAAAATGGAAAGAAAACAGAAGATAGGGAAGAATAGCCAGTGCATCCCCTGAAGCAGGGAAAGTATTAACTGGTGCTCCGCGCTGTGCCAGAGAACAGCAAGCGGATGTGGGCGTTGAGGAGGGGTGTGTGATTTATGGCAACTACTTAGGGGGAAAACAAAAAGGCACCCATCATTTGGCCACCTCCTCCTCCGCCTCCTCCATCCTACCTCCTCTTTCCATCTGGTTACTAAGGAGACCAAGTTGAAAAAACAAAAATCCAACCAGTCCAGAAATCAAAGGATGACTAGCTCACCAAATGCTTTCCCCTACTCAGGTCAGTTCTGAGAAGTAAATGGCAAAAATCCTGAAATTCTAACCTTCCTGGGAAGGGCTGACTCTCTTATAAAAGAGAAGGCAAGTTCAGGACCTAAGCAATCAAGAAGTGCCTACTATGTGCCAGGCCCTTTACAAACATGCTCTCGTTTAATTCTTACAACACTTATAAAGTATAAGTGAAGAAGGTGCTTTGTAAGAAAGAGGACGAAAAGTGGAATCATTAACCCTAAAAGACTACAAATTAAGAAGCAGGGGCGTTAAGCATAAGTAACTAAACTGGTTAAGAGATTAGAGAGTAGGTCTCTACTGCGGAAGGAACTGAACAGGAGCAGTGAGAGTGGGAGTGAGGAAACTGATCAGGTGGTTTGGGAGAGGGTAGGGGAGAAGGTGAAGATAGCTCAAGGCCTGGCCTGTTCCGTCGTGGTTGCGGGTGGGTGGTGGTGAACTGATGAAGTCCAAGTTCAGGGCCGGGGAATTGGGGCTAATCAGATCGGATGCACTTGGGTTTGGAGCCGACTGACCAGGTCCTGTCTGTACTATCACTACATTCGGATCAGACGTGATGGGGCACAGAGGGCCTACAGGTGAGAAACCTGCCAAGCTCAGAGAAGTGGAAGTTCATGGGAAAAGCATGCCTCCTTGTCAGGAATGGAACCGCCACAGAAGAGGTCGAGGATGGCGGGAGACAAACAGGACCAGGAGGCCAGGAGAAGCGAGACGAGAAAGCGGGGATGGTGTTAAGGTGTTCCTGAGGGGCAGGCAGAGGCTTGGAGAACACGAAGAGAAAGAACAGGGATCAAGGGAAATGGAGAACAGCCCCTGCCTGGGAAGACTCGAGCGACGTAGGGGCAGGGTCGGAGCGGGGCCGGTCCCCGACCCCGGCCCCTTCAGCCGGTACCTACTTGAGGTCCCGGTTGACCGAATGTAAGTTGTCCTGGAAGTGCGCAATAAAAGCCTTCTCCCGGCCCTCCAGCGTCTCCTTGTTCCGCATCCCATCCTTCAGGCAGTCGAACACCCTGCTCACGCTGGAGCGCAGCGCCTGGATGGCACTAATGGCCTGGGAAAAGGCCTCCAGGTTCACACTGACATTTATCACGTCCGCCATGTTGCCGCCGCCACAGCAGCTCTCCAAAGCCGGCTTCGCCAGCAAAAAGCCGCGCTCGCTGATGACGCAACTCCGAAGACCTCTGGGAAATGCAGTTCGCGCGGGGCTACCCAGAAAGCACTTTAGAAAAAGGGTTTCCGCTTGAGCTAAACTAATGAGTGGGCAGGAAAGTGATTTTTCTCAACTTGGGGAAGTCAGGTTGCACTCTCGGTTTGCTTAATGGTGACAAAGAAATACAGAAAGTTCCCGCATTTCCCCAAACTTGCACTCTGGGGAATCATGGGGAAAAGAATTGCTCAGAGCAATAGTGTAAAAAGGAAAGGAGCATAGCCCATTCAATAAAATGAGTCCATATTCATAAATAAAGCGGGGAGAAGGAAAGTTTCTTCTTTCCAATAGAATGCCAACTCATAAATGCAGAAAGAGTGATGGAATTAGAAAATTGCCATTTGACAACCATTAGAATAATTGAGTCAGATAGAAATCCATGGATGCTAAAACTAGTGGGTGAAAGTGTCAGAAAAATAACAGGTTTTTTAGGTAATCTCAAAGTATCGTCCTCCAAGATGCTTATTAATTAAGAAGAGGAAAATAATGATCCAGAGATTCCACTTCTGGGCATATACCCAAAAGAAACGAAAGCAGGGACTCAATACTTGTACACATGTTCATAACAGCATTATTCACCAAATAGCCAAAAGGCAGGGGCAACCCAAGTGTCCATAAACTGATGAACAAACAAAATGTGATACTGGCATACAATGAAATATTCTTCAGGCTTAAGCAAGAAAATTCTGACATATGCTACCTGGAGGAAACTTGAAGACATTATGCTAAGTGAAATAAGCCAGTCACAAAAAGACAAAATTCTGTGTGACTCCACTTATATGAGGTGCCTAGAGTAGTCAAAATGTTAGAGACAGAAAGTAGAATGGTGGCTGGTTTGCAGTGAAGCACACACCTCTGAAAATAACATACATAGCATAGAGGTTGTGGAAGAAAGAGAAGGTTTGGAATTTAAACAAAACCAACAAAATGTTGGCCAAATCTGGCTTTATGGAAAAATTAAATGTCTCTTTGTCCTGTTGGCTGTAAACAGGTTTCTGAAAATTTATTATCTTTTTACTAAAGGGAACCTGCCCAAGTCCTCATGTTCTTTCCTCAGAGGAGCTGGGGTTGCATAGCTTGGAGCAGAGAAGAGGAGAGCAGGAGGTAGGTCATGATTGGGACCTTCAACTCACCTTCATGTCAACCCAAGACAAGAGTCCTCCTTGGTTAACTAGCGGCAATAACAAGAATCAGTTGTAGGAAAGCTGTAGAGAGGAAGATTTCAGCATAATATTGCAAAGGGCCATATTTAAGTCTGTACTTAAAGAGTACAGACTTGGAAAAATTTTACAGCTGCATGGTGGTGATGGCTGTACAACAATATGCTTATACTTAATGCCACAGAACTGGACACTTAAAAACAGCGAAAATGGTTGATTTTATATTATGCATATTTTACCAAAAATTTTAAACAATTCATTAATGTAAAAATAAGGGGGGATGGATAGTGACTTAATAGTGACTTCACAGTGGAGAAACATGGCAGACACCAGCTTAAACAAAAGGCCAAGGTCAACATCACCAGTGATGGGACATGTTGTGCACCTCCTGATACAATGCACTGGAAAGAGCACAACATGACCTCCGTGATATTCGTGCCAGCAGTGCATAACCTGAATCGAATCAGGACATCAGTAGAACTCAAACTGAAAAACGTGACAAAATAACTGACTGACCTGTACTTTTTCAAGAAATATCTGTGTCAGGCCAGACATGGTGGCTCACACCTGTAATCCCAGCACTTTGGGAGGCCAAGGTGGGTGGATCATTTGAAGTCAGGAGTTCGAGACCAGCCTGGCCAACATAGTGAAACCCCGTCTCTACTAAAAAGACAAAAAATTAACTGGGCATGGTGGTGGGCACCTGTAATCACAGCTACTTGGGAGGCTGAGGCAGGAAAATTGCTTGAACCTGGGAGGTGGAGGTTGCAGTGAGCCAAGATTGTGTCATTGCACTCCAGCCTGGGCAACAAGAGCGAGATTCAGTCTCAAAAAAAAAAAAAATTATATATATATCTGTGTCATGAAAGACATGAAGGCTGAGAAATTCTTCCAGATTAAAGGAAACCAAAGAGCTGTGACAACTGAGTGCAATGTGTGAGCTAGGATCTTCTTTTGCTGATACGATTGGGACAACTGGTGAAATCTGAGTAAGATCTGTAGATGAGTTAACAGTATTTTATCAGTGATTGTATTGGTCTGTTCTTGAACTACTATAAAGAAATACCTGAGACTAGGTAATTAATAAAGAAAAGAGGTTTAACTGGCTTATGTTTCTGCTGGCTGTACAGGTACCATGACTGGAGAGGCCCCAGGACGCTTTCAATTATGGCAGAAGGTGACAGGAAGCAGGCACATCTTACATGGCTGAAGTGTGAACGAGGAGGAGGTGCCACACACTTTTAAACAACCAGATCTCGTGAGAACTCACTCACTATCACGAGAACAGCAAGGGGGAAATCCGCCTCCATGATCCATCCGCCTCCATGATCCAATCACTTCCCATCAGGCCCTTCCTCCAACACTGGGGACTACAATTTGACATGAGATTTGGGTGGGACATAGAGCCAAACCATATCATTGATAATTTCATGATTTTCTTCATTGTATTGCGGTTATGGAAGAGGATGTCTTTGTTTTGGGGGAAATACACCCTGGAGAGAAAAAAGAGCATCATTATGTCTACATGAAAAAGAAAATAAAATGAATATGTTTATTTAGAGAGAGAAGGAGAAAGCAGATGTGGTAAAATGTCAACAGACACAGAATCTGGGTGAAGGGTATACAGGAATACTTTGTATTATTCTTGCAAGTATGAAATTATGTCAAAATAAGTTGTTTTAAATGGCCATCCAGGCCAGGCGTGGTGGCTCATCTCATGCCTGTAATCCGAGCACTTTGGGAGGTCGAGGTGGGAGAATCACCTGAAGTCAGGAGTTTGAGACCAGCCTGACCAACATGGAGAAACCCTGTCTCTACTAAAAATACAAAATCAGCTGGGCGTGGTGGCATATGCCTGTAATCCTAGCTACTAGGAAGGCTGAGTCAGGAGAATAGCTTGAACCCTGGAGGCGGAGGTTGTGGTGAGCCGAGATCACGCCATTGCACTCCAACCTGGGCAACAAGAGTGAAACTCCGTCTCCAAAAAAAAAAAAAAAAAAAAAAAGCCATCCTTAAGAGGCAGGGAAAGTCTAAACCACCGTCTAGATGGTAAGAAAAATCTTCAGTTCAGCCAGGCTTTGCTGACAAGGATTTTGAAATCGGGTAGTTCACCTCAGTTCCGTGTCCTTAATAATTCCCCTCTTCCGGGCCAAGTGCGGTGGCTCACGCTTGTAATCCCAGCACTTTGGGAGGCCGAGGAGAGCAGGTCACTTGAGGTCAGGAGTTTGAGACCAGCCTGGCCAAGATGGTGAAACCCCGTCTCTACTAAAACATACAAAACTTAGCCGGGTGTGCACAAAACTTAGTCTGGCATGGTGGCACATGCCTGTAATCCAGCTACTCGGAAGGCTGAGGCGGGAGAATCGCTTGAACACAGAAGGTGGAGTTTGCAGTGAGCCAAGGTCGTGCCACTGCACTCCAGTCTGGGCGACAGAGCAAGACTCTGTCTCAAAAAAATTCCCCACTTCCTCCCAACCTGACTGCACCACCTCGGTTCAAATCCTCTGGTTCTGGAAACACAAAGATGAATTCTGCTAAGAAACTGGGCCCTCACAAACCAACTATTAAACACTATTTAAATTAATTAATTGTCTCTTGCAAGAAAGCTGTTTTGTCTTGAGATTAGATAGTTGCTTCCATTTCCTGACATCTAGCTCACCTTTACAGTGTGGTCATTTATAGCTTTTCTTAAGGGAAGGGATCAAGATAACAGAAAACTTCTAGCTGTGGAGCTTTAACAAGTTATTGAACCTCCCTGAATCTGTTTCCTTGTCTGTAAAACAGACTGGTAATAATACCTATCTTCATAAAATAGCTGTGAGGTTTAATAACACCTTGCAGGTGAAGCTTTTGAAATAATGCTTGGTAGATAATAAACACTCAGAAAAGCACAGCTGTTAGGAGAAGATTTCTGTGACTTATGCTTCTCATCCTACTGAGAATTCTTTACATAGACTCAAGCAAGGATTAGCAATGGGATTATTAGTTCAAATGATCTCTAATGACATGACCTTTTTGCCAATAGCTTGTCAATGAATTGTATCCCATAATTCACTATATTTGGTGGCTTTTTTTTTTCTTTTGAGATGAGTCTCGCTCTGTTGCCCAGGCTGGAGTGCAGTGGCGCAATCTCAGTTCACTGCAACCTCCGCCTCCAAGGTTCAAGCAATTCTCCTGCTCAGCCTCCCAAGTAGCTGGGATTACAGGGGCACGCCACCATGCCCTGCTAGTTTTTGTATTTTTAGTAGAGATGTGATTTCACCATGTTGGCCAGGCTTGTCTTGAACTCCCAGCCTCAGGTGATCCGCCTGCCTCCGCCTCCCAAAGTGCCGGGATTATAGTCGTGAGCCACCGCCCCTGGCCTTGGTGACCTTTTTATCACCTTTGGAATGTAGGGGTAAGGCTTTTTCCTAAGGTTTTGGTAGAAAATATTTTTTAACTTTACCAGAGTAAAGGAAGTAAAAGTAGAGAAATATCTGTGTTCGTTGGCTTGTTTTGGTTTTGGCTTTGGTTTGTTCATTCTTTCTAGGAAAAGAGTAGAGGAGGCGAATTCTATTATCATAGTTACTTACCTTTTGGGGATTCCTGAAGGATTAGAAAATGTGACTCGTGCTGTATATTTTGTCCCCAGGAAAAAAAAAAACTACCAATCTATTTCTACCCTCACCCATATATGCCCATAAACATGAGATTTTACATACAATTTCGGGGGTTCATAGCACCACCCTCCCAAGCCCAAACATGAACCTCTCATTAAGGATCATACTCTAGCACAAACACCGTTGGGTGTCCAATGCCTGGGACTCAATAAGCACTCAATATAAGTTGGTGAAAACAATTAATTAATGCAATATGTTATATTTGCTTTCTGGATCCTCTCTCCAAATTATTCCATCTCTTTGTGTATGCAGATCCCATCTCTCCCTCATGCTTAGTCTCACACATACAATAAGATTTTTCTTTGTCTCACTCTCTGATTCAGTGGTTTAGACTCTGATTGGTGCAGTAAAGTACAAATAGACTTTCCTCCCACAGCCATTAGTTTTCAGGATTTCTCTGTGGCTCCCCTCTTCTGGGAAACTCAGAAATTGATCAGTGGAAATACACATTTCCCCTGAACCTAGTAAGGAGTCTTTTATCACGTCAACAGAAAACTTTTCATTTTGGAAAGGAATGGACAGAGTTTCTCTAAGGGGTCGTAAATTCTTGGGAATGTTGGCACTTACATGCCTGCATCTGTGTGTGTTTGTGGGATATAAATTACTTTAAAGGAGTTCATTTCGAGCAATATCAGATTTTAATTATTATGATCTTATGTTTGGGTAAAAGGCAGCGCTCCGCTGTTAATATCTTCCAAAATGAACAAGCCATTAGCATGGTGCTATTAGCTCAGGAGTATTAGAATGAGCAATCAGAATTAAAGTTGTCAGTATTTAATTAAAATATGCTGCAACTCCCGTCATATTCGGAGAGCATGTGGTTTAAGCGTTCAGACTGAGAAGGCACCCTCATTAATTAATAATTATTAAGGATTCGCTAGGTGCAGAGCAATGCATTCGACAGTTGGAATATCACCAGAGAGATTTAAAATCAAATCTGCCTCAGATAAGCCACAATGTAACTAAGCCACATGTCGTAATCAGTGTGGCATAACACTTAAGACCTCGCAGGTTGCTCTGATGATTACATTAAGGAAGCATCCAGTTCTGGGGACATAGTAGGCATTCGTTTTAGTCACTCAACAAATATATATTGAATGTGCCCAACATTTTGCTAAACCTCTGGGGAGTCAATGGTACAGCCCAATAAATATCACCGAAAATATCTCAAGTGTGTTTTGTGTTCTTCCATGTTTACCTGGTTAAGGCTCATAACAACCATCGTTTTTAAATTGCTTAGAATCAGGTTTATTATAACTAATCTAAAACAAGTATGGTAAAGAATCCTCTTTTAGTCCTTTCTGAACTTTTCCTCTTATTTCCTTGCTATGATGATTTTGACACAGTGCTGATGCTGATGATGATTACCATGAGGACAATGACCCACATGATCCCAGGGACAAAGCGGACCCTGGAAGTCAGGAAACCTTCATAGACTGTGGCCCCACTGGTATCTCTCAGATGAATAAGTTAAGCCTTCCAGGCCTCAGTTCTTGCAGCTGGAGAATAAGAAAGCGAATGCCCTCTGGGGCTAACAATCCAAGGGTAGGTGATTCAGAGGAACTTGTTCAAGAAGGACAGGGAGGGAATCCTTAACTGTCAACCCTGATCATAACCACCATGCCAGGATTCCTGCATTCCTGATTCATTCATTTATTAGGGAGTATCCACCCAATAAAAGGATTAAATAAAGATCCAGGTAGAACGTGTTCCTCTTCTCATGGCACCCTCCCACAGCTTGGTAGGGGAGGCAGACACGATCAGAACATGAAACATAGTGAGGTTCAAGTGCAAGGTAAGCGACATACGTGGAGAATTGTGGAGTCCCTAGAGAGTATGGTCAGAGCATCCTCCTGGAGAGGGGAGGCTTGAGCCATACCTGCCAAGGTACATAGGGGCTGACCAAGTGAAGTGGGGGTAGAGGTAAGGGAGGACCATCCAGCCAGTGCAAAGTCTCCATAGTCAGAAGCCGCATAGAGTGTGGAGGGGCGGAGCCTGCAGCAAGAAGCCAGAAGGGCCTTGGATGGCATTTAATAAATAAATGGAATAACTGTCGTGTATCCTCAGCTTCCCTCTGTAGGTAGGGGCGGGGCAAATGCAATAGATAGTTAAAGCAGGGGGTGTCATGTGATCAGATCTCTTTTTGCAAGTCCACTGTCTAGCTATGGAGAAAGTGGGCAGATGTGCGCAAGCTCAGAAGCAGAGAGATCAGAAAGGCAGGGGAGACTTCCACCTGCAGAACAGCCAGCGAAGGACACACAGGAGCCATACTCTTCCCATCACAGGAAGCCAGGAGGTATTTTAAATATTTTAGTAAATTATTGATTGCCCATTTGGATGCTCTTTTAATCAACCACTGGGCATGTTGTTAGGGGCCTCCACTCTCTGCCATGTTCATACGTAATTAAGTACAAGACATCTCAGGAACAGACCCTTTTACCAACACATTAGGCCAAATCAAAGTGGAACAAAACACGCGTTGTTTGTGCAGCCTCAACCGCAGCCCATTTGAGGGAGGAATTGCCTTCTAATTCTATTACTGAGTTATGTGGATGGTGCATTTTAATCAAGAGGGTCAGTGGTCTGCCAGCATCAGAAGCTACTAAACCTGGAGTCCTCACCCAGCACCTGGGTGCAAAGGGCAAATGCCTAGCTTCCAGGGCCCCAGGGAAGGCCAGGGCACATGGGGCAGGAGCAGCTCTAGGATTTTTGTCTCAGGAGCTCCCATTCAGCTCCCCCTACCCCTCCCAACACCCTCTCTAGCTTTCCCTCCCCCAACTCTCCTTAAGACAACAAAGGGAGTGCGTGAGATTCCAGACAAAGCAACAGTCCATTCACCTTGAAGCAAGAGCCTTATTTTTCTTAATGTGTTGCTTTCCATTTTCCTGATTACAAAATACATGCTTACTTTGCAATCTGGGAAACCATAGAAAAAGCCTACGTAAGAAAATTAAGGCCAGATGAGGTGGCTCACACCTGTAATCCCAGCATTTTGGGAGGCGAAGGTGGGAGATGAGTTGAGCTGAGGCCTGGGCAACATGGTGAAACCCTGCCTCTAGAAAAAATACAAAAATTAGCCAGATGCAGTAGTGCCTGCCTCTAGTTCCAGCTACTCAGGAGGCTCAGGAGGCTGAGGTGGGAGGTTCACTTGAGCCAGGGAGGCAGAGGTTGCAGTGAGCCAAGATGGCACCACTGCACTCCAGCCTGGGCAACAGAGTGAGATTCTGTCTCAAATTATATATATATATATATATATATATATAGCCAGGCATGGTGGCTCATGCCTATAACCCCAGCACTTTGGGAGGCCAAGATGGGTGGATCACCTGAAGTCAGGAGTTTGAGACCAGCCTGGCCAACATGGTGAAACTCTATCTCTACTAAAAATACAAAAATTACCTGGGTTTGGTGGTGCAAGCCCATAATCCCGGCTACTTGGGAGGCTGAGGCAGGAGAAATCGCTCGAGCCCAGGAGACAGAGGTTGCTGTGAGCTAAGATCAAGCCACTGCACTCCAGCCTGGGTGACAGAAAGAGACTTCGTCTCAAAAAAACAAAGAAAAAAAATCCAGTTATGTATAATCCTACCACTCCACATTTTGATTATTTCCAAATATACATTCTTTTACAAAATTAGAATCATACTATTTGGAGACCTCCATCTTTCGTAATATAGATTAAATACTCTATCATAAAATAGTCTTCCAAAACATCATTTTAATGACCATCAAAGATTCTATTCACTGGCTTTGCAGAATTTATCGAATTCCCTATTGCTGATGGCTTAGGTTTCCTACCTTAAACGATACAGCTGTGGACATCCTAATTTGTAAATCTGTGTGTGTGTAAAGTAGACACATTCCCTGCAATTGATGTGTGGTCACCGTTTGGCTAGAAAACGCCTTCCCTGTTTGGGAGTAATCATGCAGAGGACAGCCAGGAGCCTGGTTTTCACCTCACTGGTATCACCAGTCCATTATTGGGAGGCAGTGGGTGGTAGAGGTGGAGAGAGAGATGATGATATGGTTTGGCTGTGTCCCCACCCAAATCTCATCTTGAATTGTAGCTCCCATAATTCCCACATGTTGTGGGAGGGACCTGGTGGGAGATAACTGAATCATGGGGGTGGTTCCCCCACACTGTTCTCATGGTAGTGAATAAGTCTCATGAGATCTGATGGTTTTGTAAGAGGTTTCCCCTTTCACTTGGGTCTCATTCTCTCATTCTCTTTGCCTGCCACCACGTAAGAAGTGCCTTTCACCTTCTGCCATGATTGCGAAGCCTCCCCAGACACGTGGAACTGTGAGTCCATTAAACCTCTTTTTCTTTTCTTTTCTTTCTTTTTTTTTTTTTTTTTCGAGATGGAGTCTCAATCTGTCGCCAGGCTGGGTTGCAGTGGCATGATCTCGGCTCACTGCAACATCTGTCTCCTGGGCTCAAGCAATTCTCCTGCCTCAGCCCCCTGAGTAGCTGGGACTACAGGCATGCACCACCGTGCCCAGCTAATTTTTGTCTTTTTAGTAGAGACGGGGTTTCATCATGTTGGCCAGGATGGTCTCGATCTCTTGACCTCACGATCTGCCCGCCTCGGCCTCCCAAAGTGCTGGGATTACAGTGAGACACTGCACCCGGCCAAACCTCTTTTTCTTTATAAATTACCCAGTCTTGGGTATGTCTTTATCAGCAATGTGAAAACAGACTAATATAGACGGAGAGACTTTAGGAGACAGACAGACAGACAGACATGTGCTCAAGTCCCAGCTCTGCCACTTTTGGAGTGATCCCATTATAGAAGTGTGGCCACACTAACAAATGCATAAAAAGCTACAGGTGGTTTGAAGGGAGAATAGTTTATGGTCTTGCATGATGCGTGGTCTAGAGATACATAATGACAGGCTGATGCCAGGGTTCATCAGCAAGTCTCCTCTTTCATCAGTCTGCCCCACCACACTTAACCTCATCCTCATTTCCGTCACTTCATGGTTGCAGGATGCATTATAGGCAGGAAGAAGGAGGAAGCAGAAGAGGTGGCACCAGCAGACATGCTCATGCCTCACTGGCCAGAACAATGTCACATGGCCACCTCTATCTGCACAGGAGGCCAGGAGGTCAAGTTTTTCTTTCTTTTCCAGCTTCTGTCAGCACTGCTGGCAAGAAGAAATAGAATGTGAGCTACATGGTTTCTAATAGTCATGTTTAAAAAGGCAAAGAGCCTCATACCCACTAGGCTGGCTATGATCAAAAACAAAAAGAGCTGGGTGCGGTGGCTCACGCCTGTAATCCCAGCAATTTGGGAGGCTGGTGCGGGTGGATCACCTGAGGTCAGGAGCTTGAGACTAGCCTGGCCAACATGGTGAAACCCCATCTCTACTAAAAAAAAAAGAAAGAAAATTAGCCGGGCGTGCTGGAAAAGTAGCCGACCATGGTGGCACACGCCTAGAGTCCCAGCTACTCGGGAGGCTGAGGCAGGAAAATCGCTTGAACCCAGAAGGCGGAGGTTGCAGTGAGCCAAGATCGCGCTACTGCACTCCAGCCAGGGTGACAGAGTGAGACTCCATCTCAAAAAACAAAAACAAACAGAAAGTAACCAGTGTTGGCAAGGATGTGGAGAAGTTGGAACTGTGTGCACTATTGGTGGGAATGTAAAATGGTACAGCCACTGTGGAAAACAGTATGGCAGTTCTTCAAAAATTTAAAAATAGAATTACCATATGATCTAGCAATTCCACTTCTGCATATATACCCAAAGAATTGAAAGCAGGGTCTCAAAGAGATATTTGTATGCCTATGTTCATAGCAGCGTCATTCACAGCAGCCAAAAGGTCTAAGCCACCCAAGTGCCCAGCAAATGAGTAAACAAAATGTGGTCTAGAAACACAATGAAATATTACTCAATCTTGAGGATAAAGGAAATATGACACATCTTACAACATGGATGGACCTTGAAGACATTATGCTAAGTGACTAAGCCAGGACTAAAGGACAAATACCGTATGATTCCACTTATGTGTGGTACCTAAAGAAGCCAAATTCATTGGCCCGGCACAGTGGCTCACGCCTGTAATCCCAGCACTTTGGGAGGCCCAGGCGGGTGGATGATGAGGTCAGGAGTTCAAGACCAGCCTGGCCAAGATGGTGAAACCCCATCTCTACTAAAAAAAATACAAAAATCAGCCAGGCACAGTGGCAGGCACCTGTAGTCCCAGCTACTCGGGAGGCTGAGACAGGAGAATTGCTTGAACCCAGGGGATGGAGGTTGCAGTGAGCTGAGATCACGCCACTGCACTCCAGCCTGAGCAACAGAGTGAGACTGTGTCTCAAAAAAAAAAAAGAAGTCAATTTCACAGAGACAGAAAGTATAGAATGGTTGCCGCCAGGGTCTGGTCTTCAGTGAAATTCATACCTCTGAAGAGAACATAGAATAGAGGTTGTGGAAGGAAGAGAAAGTTTAGAATTTAAACAAAACCAACAAAATATTGGCCAAATCTGGCTTTACAGAGGTTTAAGAGGTCCCTGGAGTAGTCAAATTCATAGAGATAGAAAGCAGAATGATGGATGCCAGGGGCTAAGAGTAGAGAGGAATAGGGAGTTGTTTTATGGGGACAGAGCTTTGGTTTGACAAGATGAAAAGAGTTCTGGAGATGAGTGGTGGTCATGGCTGGACAACGATGAAATATGCTTAATGCCACTGAGCTGTACACACAAAATGGGTCAAGATGGCCAATTTTATGTTATATGTATATTGCCACAATTTTTCAAGAAAGGTAAAGAGACACAGTGATGTGGTTTGGCTGTGTCCCCACCCAAATCTCATCTTGAATTATGGCTTCCGTAATTCCTACGTGTCGTGGGAGGGACCAGGTGGGAGGTAATTGAATCATGGTGGCGGGGCTCTCCCGTGCTGTTCTTGTGATAGTGAATAAGTCTCATGAGGTCTGATGGTTTTATAAATGGGATTTCCCCTGCACAAGCTCTCTTGCCTGCTGCCACGTAAGATGTGACTTTGGTCTTCACCTTCTGCCATGATTGTGAGGCCTCCCCAGCCATGTGGAACTGTGAGTCTATTAAACCTCTTTCCTTTATAAATTACCCAGTCTTGGGTATGTCTTTATTAGTAGCATGAGAACGGACTAATACACACAAGAATTAATTTTAATAATATATTTTATTTAACCCAATATATCCAAAAATTATTATTTTAATCTGCAATCAATATAAAAATTACTAATGAGATAGTTTACATTCTTTTTTTACACTAAGTTTTTGAATTCTTTGTGGATCTTACAGCACATCTCAAATTGGACATTAGCTACCCTTTAACTATTGTGCCACATGCAGCTAAGTGTCTAGACTATTGGACAGCTCAGTAAAGATTGGCATGGGAGAACCAGGAGTGGGAAATAGAGATTAGGTCAGCCAGCCTGACCCGTCTTTGAACCTTGGGCGGGACACTCAAACTCCTTGAGCTGGGAGATGGTGGATGGGTGGGTGATAATAACAACTTCTATGGTTGACACAAGGATTTTATTGGAAAATATGTGGAAAGCCCCCAGTAAACTCTCTGGCACACAATAGCTGCTTTTGCAAATAGTGGCAATTGCTATTCATGTTTCCATGGAGAATAGAGATAATAATAAAAAGGACATTATATAAACTTTTTAAAAAAGTTTGTAAGATAATAAGGGAAACTTGAATATGTTTTGTATGTGTGTGGGTTTTTTTGTTTTTGAGACAGGGTCTCACTCTGCCACCCAGGCTGGAGTGCAGTGGCTTGATCACCGCTCACTGCAACCTCTGTCTCCCAGGCTCGAGTGATCCTCCCATCTCAGCCTCCCAAGTAGCTGGGAGTACAGGTGTGTGCCACCACACCAGGATAATTTTTGTATTTTTTGTATAGACAGGGTTTTGCCCTGTTGCCCAGGCTGGTCTCAAACTTCTGAGCTCAAGCAATCTACCTGCCTCAGCCTCCCGTGCCTGGGATTACCATGCCCAGCCATGTGTGTGTTTTTAAAGAGTCCTCTTTCAGAAGTACATACTGAGATATTGATGGGTAAGATTATATGTTATATGGAGGAGCAGAGGTAGATGGGGGAAGGTGAAACCAGATTGGCTATCAGCTGAGAATTATTAAGACTGGGATTCATTCTACTGTTCACTCAACTTACGTTTGATGGTTTGATAGTTTCCATAATGAAAACTTTAGAGATTTTTTTATTCTTTATTTTTGTTTTTAGGGACGTTATGTGGGTACTCAACATGCCTTGAGTTTTTCAGATTCTAAGTTGTTACTTTGGGAATTTCTTGGTTCTTTATTTTGTTGTTAGAGATGAGGTCTCCCTCTGTTGCCCACGAGTGCAGTGGCATGATCATAGCTCGCTACAACCTCGACCTCCTGGGCTCAAGCGATCCTCCCAACTAGCTGGGACACAGGTGTGTGCCACCACGCCCAGCTCAGGAATTTGTTGGTTATGGTGACTGCCTGGTAGAAATAAACAGGCCGTGCGGACTCTTGGGCACCATAAGCAACCTGTCCACTATCCACTGTGATGGTCATTGCTGGAAGGGATGAAGATAACGTGATACTACTAGCAATCACTTTACTTCCTCTGCATAATATCAATAGGAAAATGACTTCTGTTTTTATCTTTGCCCAAAACATTGATGTCTTGTGTTGTTTGCACCGGGAGGAGATAGTTGAAGTCTGTCAAAATGGTAGTTGATTCTATTCAACTGTTTGATTTGTGTGTGTGTGTGTGTGTTTTCATAACAGATGGAAATATGTAAAAGCTACCTATGGTAATCACTTTTATCAATTGTTTAATTACTCAGGTGAAGACTAATTTTTTAGAAAAATAACAGCTACATTGAGCTATAATTTACATACCATAAAATTTATGCTTTTAAAGTGTGCATACTTTATATATCCACAAAGTTGAGCAGCCATCACCGTTATCCAATTCCAGAACACTTTCTGTCCCTCTCAGTCTGTGGAAACCACTTTCGGTCTCTATGGATTTGCCCATTCTGCAAAATTCATGTAAATGGAATCATACAATATGTGGTCTTCTGTGTCTGGCTTCTTTTACTTAAAATAATGGGTTTTTAAAAGTTTCATCCACATTGTAACATGTGTCAGAACTTCATTCCTTTGTAGGGACAAAAGGAGTGGATAGACCACATTTTGTTTTTCCATTCAACAAAATGCCCATAGGTAGCTTTTACATATTTACATCTGTTATGAAAACACACACACACACACACAAATCAAACAGTTGAATAGAATCAACTACCATTTTGACAGACTTCAACTATCTCCTCCCGGTGCAAACAACACAAGACATCAATGTTTTGGGCATTTGGGTCGTTTCCAATTTTTTGACTATTATGAATAATACTGCTGTGAACATTTGTGTATAAGTTATGGTGTGGACATATGTTTCCAATTCTCTTGGATATTTATCTAGGAGTGGAATTGTTGGGTCATATGGTAACTCTGCTTACATTTCTGAGAAACTGCCAAACTGTTTTTCACAGTGGCTGCACCATTTTTCATTTCCACCAGCAATGTATGAGGGTTCTTATTTCTCCACATCCTCATAGACACTTTTTATCATCTGCCTTTTTGATTACAGCCATTCTTGTGTGTGTGTACTGGAATCTCATTGTGGTTTTGATTTGCATTTCTCTAATGACTAATGTATTAGTCAGAGTTCTCTAGAGGGACAGAACTAATAGGATAGATGTATATATGAAAGGGAGTTTATTAAGGAGAATTGACTCACACGATCACAAGGTGAAGTCCCACGATAGTCCATCTGCAAGCTGAGGAGCAAGAACGCCAGTAGTGGCTCAGTCTGAATCCCGAAACCTTAAAAGTAGGGAAGCCAAAAATGCAGCCTTCATTCTGTGGCTGAAGACCGGAGAGCCCCTGGCAAACCACTGTGTAAGTCCAAGAGCCCAAAAGGTGAAGAACTTTGCATCTGATATTGGAGGGCAGGAAGCACTCAGCATGGGAGGAAGATGAAGGCCAGAAGACTCAGCAAGTCTGCTCATTCTACCTTCTTCTGCCTGCTTTCCTTGTTTTAAATTTTTTATTTCCATAGGGTTTCGGGGAACAGGTGGTATTTGGTTATATGAGTAAGTTCTTTAGCGGTGATTTGTGAGATTTTGGTGCACCCATCACCCGAGCAGTATACGCTGAACCCAATTTGTAGTTTTTTATCCCTCATCCCCCTCCCATCCTTTTCCCCAAGTCCCCAAAGTCCATTGTATCATTCTTATGCATTTGGATCCTCATAGCTTAGCTCCCACTTTGGAGTGAGAACATACGATGTTTGGTTTTCCATTCCTGAGTTACTTCACTTAGAATAATAGTCTCCAGTTCCATCCAGGTTGCTGCGAATGCCATTAAGTCATTCCTTTTTATGGCTGAGTAGTATTCCATCATATATATGTATATATATATGTATATATGTGTACATATTTATACATACATATGTGTACATATATATGATGGAATACATACATATATACATATATGTGTGTGTGTATATATATATATATATATATATATACATATAACATTTTCTTTATCCACTCATTGATCGATGGGCATTTGGGCTGGTTCCATATCCTGGCAATTGCAAATTGTGCTGCTATAAACATGCATGTGCAAGTATCTTTTTCATATAATGACTTCTTTTCCTCTGGGTAGATACCCAGTAGTGGGATTACTGGGATTGCTTGATCAAATGGTAGTTCTACTTTCAGTTCTTTAAGGAATCTCCACACTGTTTTCCACAGTGGTTGTACTAGTTTACATTCCCATCAGCAGTGTAGAAGTGTTCCCTTTTCACTGCATCCATGCCAACATCTATTTATTTTTATTTTATTATGGCCATCCTTGCAGGAGTAAGGTGGTATCTCATAGTGGTTTTGATTTGGATTTCCCTGATCATTAGTGATGCTGAGCACTTTTTCATATGTTTGTTGGCCATTTGCATATCTTCTTTTGAGAATTGTCTCTTCATGTCCTGAGCCCACTTTTTGATGGGACTGTTTGTTTTTTTCTTGCTAATTTGTTTGAGCTCCTTGTAGATTCCGGATATTAGTCCTTTGTTGAAGGTATAGATTGTGAAGATTTTCTCCCACTCTGTGGGTTGTTTGTTTACTCTGCTGACTGTGCAGGAGCTCTTTAGTTTAATTAAGTCCCACCTATTTATCTTTGTTCTTGTTGCATTTGCTTTTGGGTTCTTGGTCATGAATTCTTTGCCTAAGCCAATGTCTAGAAGGGTTTTTCCAATGTTATCTTCTAGAATTTTTATAGTTTCAGGTCTTAGATTTAAGTCTTTGATCCATCTTGAGTTGATTTTATATAGGGTGAGAGATGAGGATCCAGTTTCATTCTCCCCCATGTGGCTTGCCAATTATCCCAGCACCATTTGTTGTATAGGATGTCTTTCCTCACTTTATGTTTTTGTTTGCTTTGCTGAAGATCAGTTGGCTGTACATTTTTGGGTTTATTTCTGGGTTCTCTATTCTGTTCTGCCTGCTTTTTCTAGCCACGCTGGCAGCCGACTGGATGGTGCCTACCCAGTTTGAGGGTGGGTCTGCCTCTCCTGGTCCAGTGACTCAAGTGTTAATCTCCTCTGGCAACACCCAGAAACAATACTTTGCATCCTTCAATTCAATCAAGTTGACACTTAATATTAACCATCACAACTAATGATGCCAAGTATCTTTTCTTGGGCTTATTGGCCATTTGTGTATCTTCTTTGGAGAAATGTCTTTTCACATCCTTTGTCTATTTTTAAATGGGTTATTCATCGTTTTCATTGTTGAGTTGTAAGAGGACTTTTAAAAAATGAGTTCTAAATGACAGCTGACAGAGTGGACATAATTGAGCAGATAGTAAAAGTCCTTTGAGATATTAATCATACTGTACCTCAACCCCACTGCTCACCAGCACTCCCAATTTACTAGGTATGAAAGGCTTTCATCATGAAAAAAAAAAGATATTTCAACCTAAATATTTCCAAAACTTTTCCATTAAAGAGAACAGAGGGAGGAGGAGGACATCATTCCTTTTTATACCTTGTGTTTCCTGAGCACCTGCTGGCATCTGGGTGAGTGAGTGCTCTCTGGGAATTGTTCCTAAAGATATGAATACGAGTTTCTAAAACTCAAGCTGCTGTGAGATCAAGGCCACCTCAGTAGTGATCACTGGGTCTGAAGAGAACACATAGAAAGGAGAGTCACTTTATCTAAAGGGTTAGAGAGGGCTCAGGAAGGATGTAGCGTGAAAGCTAACCCAGTCATTCTCAAGTCTGTCTGCAGGACATTCTGAGATTCCACAAACTGATCTGCAAACATAAGAAATAGAGCAAACATTGATTAATGGAATACTCCATGCCAGGCACAATCTAGGCCTAGAGAACACAGCAGGATACATAGTGAGATAAAGTCCCTGCTTTATGAAACTGACATTTTAGTGATGGAAAGTGGTGAGATGTATTAAGAAGAGAATGAAGTAGGATGAATGGACAGAGTGATGTAGAGGTGCCATTTTGATAGAAAAGGAGATCTTTGAGTAGTCACCTGTATGCAGTCAGGAATCGATGAGGCTGTGAGGCTATCTGTGGGAAGGGTATTCCAAAAAGGAAGAACAGCAGGTGCAAAGTCCTGGGGGAGGCTAGGCGTGGCGGCTCATGCCTGTAATCTCAGCATGTTGGGAAGCCAAGGCAGGAGGATTGCTTGAACCCAGGAGTTCAAGGCTGGACGCCCATCTCTACAAAGATAAAAAATTAGCTGGGCATGGTGGTGTGCACCTGTAGTCCCAGCTACTAGGGAGGCTGAGGTGGGAGGATTGCTTGACCCCAGGAGGTCAAGGCTGCAGGGAGCTGTGATTGCACCACTGCACTCCAGCCTGGGCACCAGAGTGAGACCCTGTCCCCACCCTGCCCCCCACAAAAAAAACCCCTAAAAACAAAAACCCAAAGTCCTTGTGGGAAGTAGCAAGGAGACCAGAGTGGCTGGAACACAAAAGGAAAGGGAGAAGGTGGATGGGAGCTGAGATCAGAGAGGCGAGGGAGGCGGGGTCTCATTGGACCTTTCACTTGACCTTGAACATCTACTGTGGAGCAAAAGAACCCTTGGGCCACACATCAAGGATGTGCCTGCACATTCCAAAAAGTCTTTATTGGAGTCAGCTCATGTTGGGTCTCCCAATCTTGTTGGCGTGTCTTCTTCTCATGGCAGAAGAATGTCTGAGGGATCCCTTGACTGGATGGTGTGTCCTGTAGGCCATTCCCTTTGAGAACATCTCTACCAATCAGAGTCTGGTTTTCAGCAAAGTCCACGCCTCCGAGGAACATACATAGAGGTTGTAGAAGGAAGAGAAGGCTTGGGATTCAAACAAAAACAAAAACAAAAAAATACACTGGCCAAATCTGGCTTTTTGGAGGCTCAAGACATCCCCTTTGTCTCTCTGTCCTATCCACTATGGACAAGTTTCCCAAACAGTTATCCTCCTTGTTACTGGAGAGATCCTGCCAAGTCCTCATGTTCCTTCCTTAGAGGGGCTGGGTGTGCTTAGCTTGGAGCAAGAGAAAGATCATGGCGGTGACCTTCAACTCACCTTCATGTCAGCCCAAGAGAAGATTCCTTCTAGGTTATCTTGTGGCAACAACAAGAACCCATTGCAGGAAAGCTGTAGGGAGGAAGATTTCAGCCTAATATTGCAGAGGACTTCCTACAGTTGGAAAGGCAGTGAGTTCCCCATGACTAAAGGTATTCAAGTAGACATTAAAAGGACATTCATCTGGGACTCTAAGCAGGAGATCCCCGCATTGCTTGGTAAGTTGGACCAGAACCCCTTCAGAGCTAAGATTCTGTCATCATGTTGTGCTGTCTTTCTTCTGGGTAAAAATCCAGACCATTTTTGTGACTTTGTGAATCTCATCTGTGAAGGAGAACCCTGTGGAACAAGTTGAAGGTCATGTATAGTACACCCTGAGTCTTCTTCCCGGAGTTGTGTGCTGTTCAGGGGGCTTTAATTAAGCTTTCCCCTCCGGGCACAACCAGCTTGTTTTGGTGGGTGCAATATGCCATCCCAGAATATGTCAAACTTCATTTGCAAAATATCAGACTGCTGTTTTTTTTCCAGAGCCAATCTGCAGAGTAATACGTTCAATAACTTTTGCTCTTTTTGCTCTCAAAGATAGGTCTCTTTTTGGAGTCGATAGCGCAATAAATGCGGATCTGGTGCAAATTCCAATGGAAAGAAAATATATTGTTATTTAAAGGCCAAATAACGGCTTAAAATTAGAGCTGTGAAGGCATTGAAAAACACCAGACTTCCCAGATGGCTTGGAGATAATTCACTTTGCACTCAGTCCACTCACACGCTAAAAAAAAATACTTTTGACTCTGTTTCTCCTCAGATTGAAAGTTGGTGCCTGCTTTAAACATATGTGCTTCTCTCTTTAAATTTAGCTCTGAGTCATGTTGTATTACATTAGGAATTCAGCAGGCAGGCACTTGGAAAATGTACATCAATGCGTTTATTTTTAAATTATATAAAAATAAAAATATATATGTTTAAATATATTAGGCTATATTTTTGCCCAATTTCAAAATGGTTGTTCTCCAGAACAGATTAGATAAAACAATAATAACGATGATGACACTATGGTTCTGGAACACTGCCCGTTCCCAAGGATCCCAAACCAACTTGACAAACCCTGTCGCTTCTAGCCCCCAGTCCAGCTATGCGCGGGACTTGTCACAGAAACCTCCGCCTCCGTGGAGGACCAGGCAGCTCCCCGAACAGCTGCAGGGTGGCCTAATTAAGATGCTCCTTCCTCCAGAGTGTCAGGTCTCTGGGCAGAAGTCAGCAAAGGCTGGGGGCTGGGGACAGTCAGGGAGGCAGAGGCAGACAGTCTGGAGGGACATGTTTAGCTTAGTGGCTAAGCTCATGGGCTGAAGGCCTCACCAAACAATGCTGGGCGCAAATCCTGGCTCTACCCTTTCTAATCTATGCATCCTTAGAGAAGAGATGGGGCCTCATTTGTGTCTCAGTTCCTCACCTGTGAAATGAGTAATGGTTCCTACTTTCCAGGGTTGCTGTGAGGACTACCAGGGATAATCCCTTGGATTCATTTAGTCATTCACTCACCACATATTTATTAACATCCATAGGACAAAGTGGTGAATAAAACGAACAAACCCATAATCCCAGGCCTCATAGAGTCCATGGTCTAGTGGGTAGGGAGACATGAATGAATAAAAAACTCTGATGATTTAATCAGAATTGTGATGAGCGCAATGAGGGAGAATTTGTAAAGTAAGGCCCACCCAGATCAGAAGGCTCCAGAAAGCTTCAGCAAAGAAGGAATGTAGACTGTGGTCCGGTGCCTGCCACACAGTAAGTGCCTGTTAGTTCCTGTATGCATTTCCTATGGTTACTGTCACAAATTGCTGCAAACTTAGTGACTTAAAATAACATATATAGGTCGGGTGCAACGGCTCATGCCTGTAATCCTAGCACTTTCGGAGGCCATGGTGGGCAGATTACCTGAGGTCAGGAGTTCAAGACCAGACTGGCCAACATGGCAAAACCCCGTCTCTACTAAAAACACAAAAATTAGCTGGGCGTCTCACACCAGTCAGAATGGCGATCATTAAAAAGTCAGGAAACAACAGATGCTGGAAAGGATGTGGAGAAATAGGAACGATTTTACACTGTTGGTGGGAGTGTAAACTAGTTCAACCATTGTAGAAGACAGTGTGGTGATTCCTCAAGGATCTAGAACTAGAATTACCATTTGACCCAGCCATCCCATTACTGGGAATATACCCAAAGGATTATAAATCATGCTACTATAAAAACACAGGCACACATATGTTTATTGTGGCACTATTCACAATAGCAAAGACTTGGAACAAACCCAAATGTCCATCAATGATAGACTGGATTAAGAAAATGTGGCACATATACACCATGGAATACTATGCAGCCATAAAAAAGGGTGAGTTCACGTCCTTTGCAGGGACGTGGATGAAGCTGGAAACCATCATTCTGAGCAAACTATAGCAAGGACAGAAAAGCAAACACCGCATGTTCTCACTCATAGGTGGGAATTGAATCATGAGAACACGTGGACACAGGGTGGGGAACATCACACACTGGGGCCTGTCATGGGGTGGGGGGCAGGGGGAGGGATGGCATTAGGAGAAATACCTAATGTAAATGACGAGTTAATGGGTGCAGCAAACCAACATGGCACATGTATACATATGTAACAAACCTGCACATTGGGCACATGTACCCTAAAACTTAAAGTATAATAATAATAAATTAGCCAAGCATGGTGGCTCATGCCTGTAATCCCAGCCACTCAGGAGGCTGAGGCAGGAGAATCACTTGAACCCAGGAGGTTGCAGTGAGCTGAAATCATGCCACTGCACTCCAGCCTGGGTGACAGAGCAAGACTCTGTCTCAAAAAAAGATAATAATATTAATAATAACATTAATAGTATCTTGCAGTTCTGGAGGTCATAAGTCTAAAATGAGTCTAATTTGGCAAACAGCAAGGTGTTGGCAGGGCTGGGTTCTTTTTTGGAGACTCAGAGCAAGAATCTGTTTCCTCGCCTTTACCAGCTTCTAGAGAATTCCTTGGCTTGCGGCCCCTTCCTCCACCTTCAAAGCACATCACTCCAACATCTGCTTTCATGGTCGTATCTCCTTTTTCTGATTTTGACCCTCCCGATTTCCTCTTATAAGAATCCTTGCGGCCAGGAACAGTGGCCAACACCTGTAATCCCAGCACTTTGGAGGCTGAAGTAGTAGGATCACATGATGCCAGGAGTTCAAAAGAAGCCTGGGCAACACGACAAGACCCTGCCTCTATAAAAAATTAAAAATTAGCCTGGTGTGGTGGCATTGGTGACCCCAACTAATCTGGAGTCTGAGGCTGCAGTGAGCTATGATTGCACTACTGCACTCCAGCTTGGGTGACAGAGCAAGACTTTGTCTCAAAAAAAAAACAAAACCCTTGCTGTTTGATTAAGCCCAGCTTAATCTCCTCATCTTAAGATCCTTAATGTAATCACTTCTGCCAAGTTCCTTTCACCTGTCAGGTAACATATTCACAGGTTCTGGGGATTAGGATGTGGAAATCTGTAGAGGGGCATTATTCTCTCTACAACAGTCCGGGAAGTTCAATATCCAAAAGGAGGAATTCCAGGCCAAAAAAAAAGAGAGAAAGAGAGAGAGAAAATAGAGGGGAAGAAGTTATCAAAGAAGAATAATACATGGCAATTTCCCAAAACTTTAGGGCAAACATTTCCAGATTTAAAGAGCCTTCAGAATGCCAGTGTAAAAGCATGTCAAAACCTTCCAAAGACAGAACGTCATACACAAAGGATCAAGGATCAGGCACTGGACTTTTTTTTTTTTTTTTTTTTTTTTTTTGAGATGGAGTCTCGCTCTGTCACACAGGCTGGGGTGCAATGGTGCAATCTCGGCTCACTGCAACCTCTGCCTCCCAAGTTCAAGTGATTCTCCTGTCTCAGCTTCCCAAGTAGCTAAGACTATAGGCATGCACCACCATGCCCAGCTAATTTTTGTATTTTTAATAGAGACAGGGTTTTGCCTTGTTGGTCAGGCTGGTCTTGAACTCCTGACCTCAGGTTATCTGCCCACAGGCATTGGACTTTCTAACATCACCACTGGAAATTGGAAGAAGGCACAGCCCTTCATAATCTTGAGGAAAAATATTTCCAACCTAGAACTTATTGACAATCTTATTTTATTTTTAGAAAGAGGGCCTTGCTATGTTGCCAAGGCTGGAATGCAGTGATTCTTCACAGGCACGACTGTAGTGCACTAGTCAGGCTTGAACTCCCAGCCTCAAGTTATCCTTCCACCATAGCCTCTCAAGTAGCTGGGACTAAAAGCATGCATCACCATGCCCAGCTGATAATTTTATTTCTTTTAGAGATAGGGTCTCACTATGTTGCCCAGGCTGGTCTTGAACTCCTGGACTCAAGTTATCCTCCCACCTTGGCCTCTCAAAGTGCTGGGATTACAGGTGTGAGCCACTGCACCCAGCCTCCAGCTGATAATTTTATCAATCAAGTGTAAGTGTGCACTAAATACATTTCAGACATGCCTGGTCTCACTGAATTTTGCTTCCATGCATCTTTTCTCAAGAAGCTACTAGAGGATGTGCTCCATCAACATGAGAGAGTAAACCAAGAAAGTGGAAAACAGAGAATCCAGGAAACAGGGGATGCAACAGAAGAAAGAGGTAAATGTTATCACAGAGGACCCAGACCACAGGTGTGCACAGGGCCCAGCACAGCAACCAGGCTGATTGCAGCCCAGGATGGAGGGCTCAAAGCAAGACACAGAACTGATAGGTTCTGAAGTTTTAATTATATTAACAAAAGCTTTAGAGTTGTGACAGAGATCAATTAGCAACTACATCGAAAATATAAAAACCCACCAAAATTACTAACTCTAAGAAAAATGAAATTGTACCAAAAAATGCAATCACAGTGCATTGGGTAGTCAGTGGCATACAATATTTTCCCAAGTCATAGGACAGTAAACACTGAATATTGGTTTAACTAGAACCTGTGATCTTGGGGTGGTGAGACGAGAAGATAAGCATGTGTGTGCCTGTGTGTAAGAACTAAATCCTCATTTTCTATAGCAGGTGGTCGATTATATGATGTTTAAGCTGAAACATCAAGATAAAACTAAAAGAGTTGAAGGTGGCTGCCTCTGGGACAAGGGATCAGCACCAGTGAGTAGGGCTATTTTTAGAATAACCCTTATAGGGCTACTTGATTTTTTAAACTATGTACATGCATTTCTTTAACTATATATATATATATATATATATATATATACACACACACACACACATATATACACACATACATATATATACACACACATACACACACACACACATATATATATATATATTTTTTTTTTTTTTAAAGGGGGAGAGAAGGGAAGGAAATCCTCTCTGAAAAAGGAGGCATTGGTGGCTTTTGGGAAAAGGCGGCCCCTCCGGTGTCTTTGGGTTTTCTCTGACTTCAGCCTCATTAAATCACAGGAGGGAGATGACCTCAGCAAAGGACATCGAACCTGTGGGAGCACCTGTGAGGCCAGAAGTCCTCTGCCCTCTACCCTCACCCTCCCCAGCTATCACACTGCGGTGGCAGACAGGGCCCTGTGAGCAGCAGGTACCTGTCAGCGCCAGAGTCCTCCCAGCAGGCCTGGTGGCCCTGGTGAAGGGGTCAGCTCGGGAGAGACGAAGCTTCTTGGGATGGAGCTGGGTGGGAGAGGTGGAGAGGAGGACTTCACGGCTACATAGTACATTACAATCATGCCTGTGAATAGTCACTGCACTCCAGCCTTGGAGGGAGATGGGGCAGGGGGTGATGGAGAAACTTCCTTGCAATATGGACCTGAGTGGATCCCACACTCCTGACACCCACTGGGAATGTTAATACGGCTCAGCTTGCTCCGGCAGCCAGAGACACCTTCTGTCCCCTGAGGTCTTCAACTCTCTGCTGCAGTCTCCAACTCAGAGAAAATCTCAAGAGAGGGGCACGGCTCCTGGCAGGGGGGGTTGGGGAATAAAAGAAAATGTCGCCTCCCATCAACAATGGGTATGTGGCTCCTGAGAGGGCTGACTCCTGGCACACCCCCACCCCAGGCCATGTAGGGTCACTTTGGGTGGGGCTTCTGGGTTCCCAGAGGCAGGAGGGATTTGAGCAAGACCCCAGGCAGAACTCAGGCTCTGCAGCTCTGACACCCTGGAGCTCAGCACAGTCACAAAGAAAAGTGGTGAAGAGTTCAAAGAACATGGGTCACTTCCGGCCTGAGAACAAGAGAATGGCAGGTGACCCTAGATGGCATCCTCTATCCTCTTTTAAAACATGTGGCTCACACCTGTAATCCCAGCACTTTGGGAGGCCGAGGTGGGCGGATCACCTGAGGTCAGGAGTTCAGGACCAGCCTGGCCAACATGGTGAAACCCCATCTCTACAAAAACACAAAAATGAGCCAGGCGTGGTGGTGGGTGCCTGTAATCCCAGCTACTTAGGAGGCTGACACGGTAGAATTGCTTGAACCCAGGAGGCGGAGGTTGCAGTGAGCTGAGATCTCACCATTGCACTTCAGCCTGGGCGACTGAGGGAGACTCTGTTTCAAAAAAAAAAAGATGGTCACCATCAAATTCTACTGGGCTTTCAAGGGAAAAAAACATGTGAGATGTGCTATCAAAATACTGAAAGCGTAGACTTTAAGTGATGAACATTCTCAAAGGGAGAAGGAAATTCAGCGTGGAGCTCCATGAACAGCGGATGTCTCTAATTTGAACCCAAGAAGGAATAAGCTTATTCCCCAGATTCTCCACACAATCAAAACCCACATCATAGGGAACTAACTAGCATTGGTGGATGGTAACATGTTAAAGAGCAGGTGTGGGGACAGGATGTGTCTGGGGTCAAATGTTTGGAAAATGCTGAATTAAACAAAGGAAATGGGCAAGAATGCTTAAAACATTAATGTTCATTGTAAACATCCCAAAGAAGTTTATATCTTTTCACAGGTGCACCTGTTTTTAAGAAGCAATGGATGGGATTATAGTTCCGTGGAACACATTTTGGGAAACGCTGGCCAAGTATCTCAAGCACCTGAGGGCTTGGCCATCCCTAGCACCTGTCTGCAATATGCTTGGCAAGAACACACATCTGTGAGCTTCTTTGCTCCCCAAACCCCCACCTAGCTAGTGGTTTATGGTTTTTGCAAAAAGGTGTCTGTCTTTCATTAATTTTCTTAGACATGGGGAAGAGCCTTCGAAAATAGGACCTTAGCTGACTCAGTTCTTCTAGTTCTTACTTTTTTTTTTTTTTTTTTTTTTTTTTTTTTTGAGATGCAGTCTCATTCTGTCGCCCAGGCTTGAGAGTGCAGTGGTGCAATCTCGGCTCCCTACAACCTCCACCTTCTGCGTTCAAGCTATTCTCCTGCCTGAGCCTACTGAGTAGCTGGGATTACAGGTGCCCACCACCACTCCTGGATAATTTGTTTTTTTTAGATTTCACCATGTTGACCAGGGTGGTCTTGAACACCCGCTCTCAGGTGATCTGCCTGCCTCAGTTTCCCAAAGTGCTGGGGTTACAGGCGTGAGCCACCAAGCCTGGCCTGGTTCTTCCTTTCTTGATTCCTTAGTTCTCTCTTCAACCCCACATGAAATTCTCATGAGAATTTTTAGGACACATCACCCTGATAATCACTTGTTTTCATGCCCTTGTTCCAAGAGCTGTTTGTCAAGCCTTAAATGACTTATGTATTTATTAAGGGTCCGTTTACCTTTTTAAAAGGTGGAATGCCACAGGTCCACTTGCAACAGGGGCTTCTCATGCAATATTGGTGCCCTTGAGGGGTGTGGAAATGTGCAGGTGACAAAAATCCGCTCTGCAATCCATTCACCAAGTCTTAGTTGATTAACGCTACTATGATACCTGAGACTGGGTATCTCATAAATAACAAATTCATTCTCTGGAACTTCTGGAGGCTGGGAAGTTCAAGATCTAGGAGACTGCAGGTTCCGTTGTCTGGTGAGGGCTGGTATCTGTGTCTAAGATGGCACCTTACTGTTGCATCCTCCGGGCAGGGTCGGGGGCAACGCTGTGTCCTCACATGGCAAAGGCAGAAGATCAAGGCAGCTGAAGGCTGTGTGAAGCCTCTTTAGTAAGGGCCTTAATCCCATTCACAAGGGAGGACCCCTCATGGCCTAATCACCTCTTAAAGGCCCCATCTCTCTTAATTCTATCACACTAGCAACACCTGAATTTTGGAGGGGATATATTCGAACCACAGCACCAATTCAAACAACATGGTTTGGGGCTGCATCTACCTGGGTGGGGGGTGGGGGGGGGGCGAGGGGCACCTTTTCCTAACTGGCACAAAGGTGTTGCTGTGTGGGCCAGTGGCAGCTCTGACTTCCTGTAAGGTTGTAGGGTTTACAGACTTCACCAGATTAGCATAACCTGGGAGTAGCCTCGTGTCAATGATTTCTGGGTTGATTAATGGTGTCTTTGAACTCCAGAATTGAGCTGAGTGGTTTTAGACCCACACGAAGCCAGCAGCTGTGCACTGGCACCTCTGAGAAGGGAAGGGAAAAAGGAAGTTTGACCAATTATATTAAAATTGCGGGCTGGGTATGGTGGCTCTTGCCTATAATCCCAGCACTTTGGGAGGCTGAAGTGGGAGGATTGCTTGCATCCAGGAGCTCAAGACGAGCCTGGGCAACATAGTGAGACCCTGTCTCTAAAAAAAAATTAAAAATTAGCCAGGTGTGGTGGTGTGCACCTGTAGTCCTAGCTACTTGGGAGCCTGAAGTGGGGGACCACTTGAGTCCAGGAGGTTGAGGCTGCAGTGAGCTGTGATCACACCATTGCACTCAGCTTAGGCAACCAAGTGAGACCTTGTCTAAGGAGAAAAAAAAAAAAACTGCTTCCACTTCCTAAAAACAGGCCCCCTCTGCCTTCCACTGTGGAACTGAGCATTCAGCCTCAGCCACCAACTTTGTAAATACAAATTTCCCCTTCCCCTTGCACACTACCCCTCAAATCTCTAACCCACCTAAATAGCACACAAGGGTACTATAGGGCACATCAGCATGCCCTAAAGGCAACCTGGCCGCTTAATTTTTTAAATTTTTTTAATTTTGTTTTTTGAGACAGAGTTTCCATCTTGTTGCCCAGGCTGGAGTGCAGTGGTGTGGTCTCAGCTCACTGCAACCTCTGCCTTCCGAGTTCAAGCTATTCTCCCACCTCAGCCTCCTGAGGAGCTGGGATTACAGGTGTGCACCACCACGCCCAGCTAATTTTTGTATTTTTAGTAGAGACAGGGTTTCACCATGTTGGCCAGGCTGGTCTCGAACTCCTGACCTCAGGTGATCCGCCCACCTCAGCCTCCCAAAATGCTGGGATTACAGGCATGAGCCACCATGCCCAGCCCAACCTGGCCTTTTTAATTTTTACCACTTCAGTGTTTTCTCACTCTGGGTGGGAGGGAATCTTCTGAATTATAGCATTTCAGAAATGCTCTTCAAGACAGGATGGATACATGTAATGAATCTTTTTGATTTCCAAGGTATGTCCTGTGTTTGTGAGTGAGATTGTTTGGGGGTATGAGTTCCCTGGCTCAGTGCTTCTCAAATTTTAATGTGTAAATGAATCACCTCAATACTTATTAAACACGCAAATCATGATTCAGCAGGTGTCTTTCTAACAAGCGGCCAAGTAACGTCGATGTGGCCGGTCCACCGGAGGTGCAAAGCATGGCGATGGTGCTGCCCGTGCTTTGGGATCAGAGACCCCCGTGTTACAATCCTGCTTCTGTCTTTTACTCACTGCATGACCTTGAGTAAATTATTGACCTTTACGGAGCCTTAGCTTTTTCCTCTGGAAGAGACAGAGAAATGGATATCCACTTCCAAACACTCTTGCTAGAATCACATGAGACCATCTACCTCTTAACATTCTTGTTAGAATTACGTAAGCAGCATGGCTTCTGGCATGTTGGAGGCTCTCAATCAATGGTGGGAATTCTATATTTTTTCCTCTGCCTTTTAGAAAACAATTATCAGAAAAAGGGAGAAAACTTCGTTAAACAAAACCTCAGTTGTAACGTTTACCTGGTCTTTGCCATCGAGTTTAGACCACAGGGTCTCCCAATGTTTTTGTCTCGTCCCAGTCCACCTGAGGGCCAGGACTGTGCCTGCACGTGGTTAACGCTCACTAACTGGTTGCTGAATGAATGACTAATGCACTTCCGCCAATAATAGTAGCTGTAGCTGGCAGTGGGGCCCACTTCTCCCTAAGGCAGCAAAATTAGAATGTGTGGGAGGTGGGGATAGAAAGTAGATGAGAAAAGCTCTCTCCAAGACTCTAATACTCCCCCAAGGGGGCATCCCTTCTTCCCATTTAGGAATCAATAGTCCAAAGGAACTTCCAGAAAACTTAATTTTACCTCTTCTAAAATCGTACGTTGTTTGGTTCTCTTGTTTCCTGTGAGCCCCTAGAAAGGAATAAAAAACCAAAACTGCAAGGGCGGCCAGGGAACCATTGTTGGCTGTGCTGGGGAGGAGGGTGGCTCTCCTCAGGTGCTCAGCCTTGGAGGCCCCGTGCTGCCTCGTCCCTTCCCTGGGGCTTAGCACAGCACTCTTTGTTGAGTTGGCAGGTCTTTGGCTAAGGATTTGCACATCGTCAATGTTACAACCTGCTGCCACTGTTGTATCTCGTGGCCGCTCTGCCCTCTGTGCAGCCCGAGAAGTCTTGGCATCCCTCTGCCCAGGCATGAAGCTTCCAAGTCTTCGCCCCACTCTCCAAGCCAAATTGAGCTGTCTCTGCCTTGCCTTTCATTTTCTTTCTCTGTGGGTATAATTGTGTTGACAGCCACAAGAAACCAAATGTTTCCCTACATCATTTAGAGATGTGTGGCCCATGAAATTCCTTTCCATTTTGTTGTTTTCACCATGACTGCAATGAGCACAGTTGTCAGGAGAAAAACCTCAAAACATTTTGGGGAAATAGAGAAAACTTAGCATCCTAGCAATGTGTTGCCATTAGACTAATGAATCAATCAGGCAGCCAGATCACAGTGACTGCCTGAACAGAATGCACCTAGCTCCGTGCAGATGTAGCCTGGGATGCCACAGCCATGGCCTGTCCAATGCACCACAGGGCTGAGTGAAACCCAGACCCAGTTGGGAGCTGAGAGGAAGGATGGGGTGAATAGCCAAGGGGGGGGTCACAGGGCAGATGATGAGTAGGTAAATTACTGAAAGCTGCAGTTAAGATCTGAGACTAGGATTTAGAAAGACAGTAAAGGTGGCAAGAGACACAAACATGGGATCTCCCTAAATCCATCACACGGATTTATTTTTTGTCTTAAAGGGATATTTTCCCCTGATTATAAGAGTTCTATTGACCTATTAAAGACAACGTAGAAAATATAAAAGTAGTTGGATGCAGTGCCTCATGCCCATAATCCCAGCCGTTTGGTAGGCTGAGGTTGGTGGATAGGTTGAGCCCAGGAGTTGGAGACCAGCCTGGGCAACATGGCAAAACCCCATCTCTACAAAAAAAATTAAAAAGTTAGTTGGGCATGGTGGTGCATGTCCATAGTCCCAGCTCCTCAGAAGGCTAAGACAGGAGGATTACTTGAGCCCAGGAGACAGAGGTTGCAGTGAGCCGAAATCACACTACTGCACTCCAGCCTGGGCAACAGAGTGAGGCCCTGTCTCAAAAAAGAAAGAAAAGGAAAGAAAGGAAAGAAAGGAAAGGGAAAGAAATAAAGAAAAAAAGAAAGAAAGAAAGAAGAAAGGAAGGAAGGAAGGAAGAAAGAAAGAGAAAGAAAGAAGAAAGAAAGAAAGAAAGAAAGAAAGAAAGAAAGAAATAAAGAAAGAAAGAAAGAAGGAAGGAAGGAAGGAAGGGAGGGAAGGAGGGAGGGAGACAGGCAGGCGAGAGAGAAGAGAGGAAGGAAGGAAGGAAAGAAGGAAGGAGAGAGGAAGGAAGGAAGAAGGAAGGAAGGAGAGAGGAAGGAAGGAAGGAAGGAAGGAAGGAAGGAAGGAAGGAAGGAAGGAAGCATGGCGGGCCGGGCACAGTGGCTCACGCCTGTAATCCCAGCACTTTGGGAGGCTGAGGCAGGCGGATCATGAGGTCAGTAGTTCAAGACCAGCCTGTCCAACATGGTGAAACCCTGTCTCTACTAAAAATACAAAAATTACCCAGGCATGATGGTAGGTAGGTGCCTGTAATCCTAGCTACTCAGGAGGCTGAGGCAAGAGAATCACTTGAACCTGGGGGGCGGAGGTTGCAGTGAGCCAAGATTGTGCCACTGCACTTCAGCCTGGGCAACACAGCAAGACATCGTCTGAAAAAAAAAAAGAAAGGAAAGAGAAATAGAGACAAAGAAGGAAAGAATAAAAAGAAAAGAAAAATAAAATATAGAAGTTCATGGAAAAGAAAATGAAGATTGCTTACAATTCAGTTTTTGGTTAAGTATACTCTTTGTATATATCCTATTAATTTCTATTTACATCCACACTAGCCAGCCTATCTTGCGTGGTTCAGAAGAGCCTTGGACAATTGTTAAATAAGTACATCCCTGCTGCTCTTTACCCACAGCAAGCTTCCTGAGGTTGTCCACATGAGAAGCAGCCCAATTTCAGCCCAACATCTGCATTCTGAACATCACCCTCATGACCTTTAAGGCTGGAATTAAAATTTGCTCTTTGTTTTCTATATTGGCGGTGTCTTAGCATGTGTGGCATGTCATCTAATCAGTCATCAAGTCCTGATTGTTCCACCATCAATATGTATTTTGAGGCCGGGCGCGGTGGCTCATGCCTGTAATCCTGGCACTTTGGGAGGCTGAGGTAGGTGGATCACTTGAGCTCAGTAGTTCAAGACCAGCCTGGGCAATAAAGTGAGACCCCCCCCATCTCTACCAAAACAAACAAGCAAACAAAATTAGCCAGGTGTGGTGTCGTGTGCCTGTGGTCCATTAAACCTCTTTTTCTTTATAAATTACCCAGACTCGAGAATGTTGTTATCGGCAGCATGGAAACAAACGAGTACAATCTTAAACTACAGACTTTCAGAATATGAAAATCATAAAATTTTCAAATCCAGATTTTACAGTCATTGGAGATTCCAGAAACCAGTCTAATAACTCCACTGTATAGATGGAGAAACTGGGCCCAGTGGGGCTCAATGACTTGTTTCAGGCCCAAGAGTTAAGGGCAGAGGTAAGATCTCCCCACATCAAGGCAGACCTATGCTTCCATAGCAGTAGTTTTCAAATTGACTTCTCCAAGGCACCAAGGTTCCTTAGAAGTATCATAAAGGTTCTGCCTGCAAGGTATTGAATCCCACTGGGCCCAGTTTCTCCATATATACAGTGGAGTTATTAGACTGGTTTCTGGAATCCTCTATGACTGTTAAATTTGGATTCCAAAATGTTATGGTGAAAGGAGAGATGAGGAAGGGATGAGCAGAGAGTGGAGCCTCAAGTCTATAATTAAAACAATTCTACTTTCACCTCATTTATCTTGAGACCTGAGTAGTTGTCTTTTTTAAAAAAGGGGTTTTCTTCCCCCCAAAAGTTTCAAAAACCCATGCACTGTATACTGTGTTTAATAAATAATCATGAGCAGCAACAAAAAAAAATAAACCAAAACCAGAAAACGAAACCCCACACATAATCACAATGGTAATACAAACGAAATCTTTAAAGATATTGGTTAGGAACACTCAGGTTGATACGAACATCCTAATTTTGTTTCCTGCAGGTAGTGGTTGGGGGTTAGAATGACAGCCGTCTACAACAGAATATGGCCTAGAAATCTGCATCTGAGTTCCCATCTCAAATAGAGCTGGGCAATTTCAGATTCTGGGTACAGAGAGGAAGAGAAAAGACTGTCCTAAAATGTTCCTCTGGCATCACATCAGGAACTGCATGTATTTACAAAGAAGGCACTCACTCCTGAAAGACCACGGTTGATAATGATATGCTTGGAGGATTGGATCCTAATTCTGATTAAGACTTTCAGCTACACAAATAAAATATTTTCATTGATCAAGACTGAATCTTCCACTTTTACTCCCCAAAATGCATGTTTTCTATCCTGGGGAAGTAATGCCCCCAAACTTCAAAAAAGGTAACCAGATCAGGATTCAGTCGGTAGCAATCAACAAGGACAAATGAATTAATGACTGGCTGTGGAAAGACATTTGTCCAGGTCTACAATGTTAATTTTATGTAAGTATATATATATATATTTAGAGATGGGGTCTCACTGTGTTGCCCAGGTGAGTCTTGAACTCCTGGTCTCAAGTGACCCTCCAGCCTCGACCTCCCAAAGTGCTGGGATTACAGGTATGAGCCACCGCACCTGGCATACAATGTCAATTTTTAAAATTTACAGCATCAGCCAGGTGCAGTGGCTCATGCCTATAATCCCAGCACTTTGGGAGCCTGAGGCAGGTGGATCACTTCAGCTCAGGAATTCGAGATCAGCCTGGCCAATGTAGTGAAACCCTATCTCTACTAAAAATACAAAAATTAGCCAGGTGTGGTAGCATGCGCCTGTAATCCCAGTTACTCAGGAGGCTGAGGCAGGAGAATTGCTTGAACCTGGGAGGCGGAGGTTGCAGTGAGCCGAGATCCTGCCACTGTACTCCAGTCTGGGTGACAGAGTGAGACTCCATCTCAAAAAACAAACAAAAATAAACAAACAAAAACCTTACAGCGTCTTCATAAATAAACTGCTTCCACTCTAGACACTTTGAATGGAGGATAAAGGGTGCCAGGGAGCATAGTCTTTTAGCCCCTAGCTTTATCTTTGTGTCCTGGTTCCTAGTGCAACATTCTGCAATAGGTTGATTAGAAAGACACTCATGTATTTTTTGTTTTGGTTTTGGTTTTGGTTATTTATTTATTTATTTATTTTGACGGAGTCTCACTCTGTCACCCAGGCTGGAGTGCCATGGTGTAATCTCCACTCACTGCAACTTCCACCTCCTGGGTTCAAGTGATTCTCCTGCCTCAGCCTCCTGAGTAGCTGGGACTACAGGTGCGTGCCATCATGCCCGGCTAATTTTTGTATTTTTCAGTAGAGATGGGGTTTCACTAAGTTGGCCAGGCTGGTCTCAAACTTCTGACCTCGTGATCCGCCCGCCTTGGCCTCCCAAACTGCTGGGATTACAGGCATGAGCCACAGCGCCCAGCCACTCACTTATTATATAATGGAAACCTCACTTTCACTTTGCTAGGATCAAGGTTTAACTTCACTATGGTTCAGTATTTCCAGGACGGTTGAAAGATTACAGACAAAAGAAGTCTCCTATGAAAAGCTACCCAAAGCAGAAGGGACCCTCATGAGGGATAAGACCCTGCTCTCTTGCTTTCTAGCGGGTTTTAAGGCAACTCTTTTTAGTTTACTTTGTCTTTCTCTTTCTGCTTGTTTGTTTTTCACACACGTTCAACCCAAGGATCATAAAAAACTTGGCACTCAAGGCAGTGACAACACCCTTTTATTTCAGTGTGCTTTATTGTTTTTATAACTCAAGTAACGATGTAACTTATGATCCAAATGAGACTATGAGAGAAAAGGGAATATTAAGAAATATTGTATGTGCATTTACTTTCCTGCATATGTTCAGTTTCCATCACCCCAGCATCCAAGCTCCACGAGGGCAGACTTAACCCAGCCCGCCACAGTGCCCTCAGCACCATGGACAGCGCCCAGTAGAGCGCAGGCGGGTGGAGGAGGCTGGGCAGTGCAGTCAGCACCTGGTGAGCAGCTGATGGGGCAGGCCAGAATGTCTACTGTGAGACCTAAAGGATGAGTGCGGGTTTTCTAGATGAACATCAGGGAAGAGAATATGCCAGGCTTCTGTACACTCTGAAAAGAGAAAGACGAAGACTTGTCTGAAGAGCTGCCACAATGCCACCATGGCTACAGTGGAAAGTGGAAACGTGAAGAGGGGTGAGACAGACTAGGCAGGGACTCTGGAGGCCTGGACTTTATCCCAAGGGAGGTGGAAAGCCACTGAAGTATATAAAGAGGAATGATGACTCTTAGTTGCTGTTTTTTTGAGACAGAGTCTCGCTCTGCCGCCAGGCTGGAGTGCAGTGGCAGGACCTCGGCTCACTGCAACTTTGCCTCCCGGGTTCGAGTCATTCTCCTGCCTCAGCCTCCTGAGCAGCTGGGGCCACAGGTGCACGCCACCAGGCCCAGCTAATTTTTGTGTTTGTAGTAGAGACGGTTTCACCATGTTGGCCAGGATGATCTAGATCTCTTGACCTTGTGATCCACTCGCCTTGGCCTCCCAACGTGCTGGGATTACAGGCATGAGCCACCGCGCCCGGCTTTTTAAGTTCCTCCACATTTAATAATATCAATATACTACAGTGTATTTGTCTTTTACTTTTTAATAGGTAATATTTTTACATGATTCAGAATTTGAAAGGATTCAGTGATAAGTCTATCTGTCCCCTCTATTTTTCCCTGGAGTCATCAGCGAATGTTATTAATTTCATATTTATGTGTCCAGGGATGTCTTGCAGCTATATAAGCAAATATTTTCAAAAATAATATGTTTTAATATTTTTTGTACCCCTTTTGCTAAAAGAAATGAATGCATGCTTTACACACTCTTCCACACCTAGCTTTTTTCATCTAATGCAATATGCCAAGGGGATCTTCCACATCAGTTGTATATCTTAGTTTAGCATTTAAGGCATTTCATCTGCTCAAAATTGTTACCTGCTGTTTCTCATTATCTTTTTCTGCGACGCCAATTCTTGCCTTTGGTCTCAATCTTTAGGGTATTATTTTCTAAACTGTGTTTTATATTCACAGACATTCCTCACCCTACTCCACTCCCAAGTAAGTTTGGGAAGTGCCAGGTTAAACAAGGTTCAGTGTGTCTCTTTTCTGCAGAACTTCCCTGGACTGCAGTAGGTTTAATGTCCTAGTCCTCACACTGGTTCTCACAGAGAGGACATGGTGTGCAACCTGTCCCATCTGCATTTGTTCCTGGAACCTTTTCCCTGAGCATCTCAGGGAAATGTTGTGCCGTAGAAGGGATGTAGGAAAACGCAGCTTCAGACAGCGTTTCTCTCCCTAGTCCAGTACTCAATAAAGACTGACCAGTTCCTGCTGTCTATCTATCTTTTGTGCTTGATGCTGACCAGTACTTTTCTGTTAATAATTCCTCTCCAGACAGGTTAGAGCAAAATCAATTAGGTTACCACTTTCTTAGTCAGTGACCAGATATACCCTGGTCACCTTGATTAGATCTGAGTGTTTCCCAAGTCAACGAGGTGTCCACAGGCTACTTCTCAGAGAGAGCAAACGTCTGTGTTTACGTGTCCTATGCTGATTCTGACTAGGTCTGCGTTGTAGAAGGGACTTCTGCTCCAAAGTTGGAGCACCTTACCCTAGCTCTCTAATGACCGACCATTGACCAGAGGACTTTGGGCTCCATCTCCAGGCGTCTCTCTCCTATCCCATGGCCTTCTCAGCCCCTGTTCCCATACTCAGTTGTATAGGATATTATATTGGGCACCAATCACTTTCTCCAGCAGAATTGCAAAATTTTTTAAGTCAGAAACTTTGTTTTCTTCTTAGTGTGTTCCATATCAACCTCCCCACCCTCTCCCAGGGCCAGGCACACTAGAACTCATTATTTTTGAAATAACTTTATGGGAAAAATCGGTACCTGATACGGTTTGGCTGTGTCTCCACCCAAATCTCATTTTGAACTGCAGACCCCATAATCCCCACGTGTCGTGGGAGGGACCCAGTGAGGGGTAATTGAATCATGGGGGTGGTTGCTTCCATGCTGTTCTCATGATAGTGAGTGAGTTCTCATGGGATCTAATGGTTTTATAAGGGACTTTCCCTCACTTCGCTCTATACTTCTCCTTCCTGCTGTCATGTAAAGAAGGACGTGTTTGCTTCCCCTTCCACAATGATTGTAAGTTTCCTGAGACCTCTCTAGCCATGCTGAACTGTGGGTCAGTTAAACCTCTTTCCTTTATAAATTACCCAGTCTTGGGTATGTCTTTACGAGCAGCATGAGAATGGACTAATACAGTACCTGTAATCTCTCTCTCCACTTGTTTCAAGCAAAAAAATGTATTGCTCAATAGAGCTCTGCAAACCAGTGGACTTGTCGGTGGGGATGCCTTCTCTCTGCACCTGCCCTCCGTGTCCTCACCTGCCCCAGCTCACAGCCAACACTCAGTGAACACTGGGGGTGGGGGCTACAGTCCGCCCATTATTTGAATATTCACAGAACCAATGATGATAAAGGCTGGGGGTCCTTGGAGATCATGGAGTCTGACTCCCCTTATTTTGCTTATGAGGGGCCAAAGATGGCTCTGGCTTGCCCCAAGACACACAGAACTGGGACTCAAGCCCAGGCCTTCTGCCTTCCCTGGCTCTGCCACTGGCAACATTGTCTCCTTGGTAAAACGGGGTTAATGATATCCACCTTGCGGAACTACTGTGAGGCTCACTCAGCCGAGAGGGTGCATGTAGAGTTCTTGGCACAGTGTCTGGTGCTGTTACCGATCAATGTATAGTGGTTATCATGGCTAAGCAAATATCCTTCATCCCATGCCTTAAAAGCTCAAAAGAGTAAGGCTGATTTCTCTACATTTCTAATGTCTATCAGTGTCTTACACTTAATAGAGCCCAGCAAGTATTTGATGATGATAACCAGTTATCTGGTTGCTTATGTAACTTTTACCTTATAGCCCCAAGAGAAATTGGCCCTGTCCCCTTCTGAAGGATGATAGGTGTTCACTCTGGTAGAAAATTGAGTTCCTATGTGACTTTGGTTAGACAAGACTCTTCCCCTTGCCTCGATTTCCCCCATCAACTCACTAAGCTTGGCCTGAGGAAGAAGATGCAGTAAACCTTGATTTATGGATTCATTAGGGCTTGGAAAGGGTCCCTAGTCCTCAGAGCCAAGCACTGTTATTTAAAGAACACTGATGGAAGAGTGGAGTTGGGTACTCAAATCGTCCTCAGAGGACTGACAAGGCAGCCAGTCATTGTAGGGCGTTTAGAGAGCTAATTCCTTGTTTCAGTATTTAAGGCCTTCAAAAAAGCTACATCCATCTTCCATGAAGAAAAAAAAATGTTCTTGCCTCTTCCTGCTATCTAGAGATTATTTAGTAGTCTGATATTGACACCACTTCTGTAGAAAGATTTAAAGATAAAAATGCAATGTATTCAAGTGCTGATCATTTTTCATTGTCACTTAGTGACAGTACAGCCTGGAGTCAATTGCAGCAGATTTATCTTTTGTGATATTGATTGCGTACATGTGTGCTGAAGCTGTTTGCAAATACCTGGCTCCATCTATGAGGGGGCACTGCAAGCACTGGGGGTGGGAGGCTTGGACAAAGAGAAGGGGCTTGGTGAGGATCCTGCCTCTAGCTTTTTGCACTACAGGAGAGTCTGGATGGGCACTGCTGAGAAAGAACTGGACCAGGAGTCCCAGAGAAGGCTGATCATTAAATGTCTGGGGAGGAACCTACTCTTCAGTCATCATGCAAAGTCCCTGAGGTGTTAGGAGCAAAATGGTCGGGAGTCATTTGTGTCCTGAGGCTTACAATAAACATGCAGAGCTGGAGTTCCAGCCTTCTTTGAAATTTGTGTCGCCTCCCTAAAAGTGTATGGGTCAACAGCTCCCCAGTTGGGGAGATGTGATCCCAGTCAAGTCACTCAAACTCCCTGGTCCTCAGTCTCCTCATCTGTCAACAGCTCCCCAGTTTGGGAGACAACTAAGCCCTAGAATGACACCATCTTCTCTTCATAACAACAGGGCTACGATTTACAGCCACTGCACTGGCCATTTTCCACACTCTCTTGTGAAGAGCAACCCTGGGAGCAGGGGAGGGAGGCTGCTGAAGTCAGGGTGGGTGGTGGTGATCAGTATCCTTCATTTTAGAGGACACGACTGAACTTTAAGGAGTCAAAGACCTTGCCCTCAAACCACCTGCCTTTCGCGCAGTCATTTCCTTCCATCTTATCCCCACTGGTGGCCACTTCCTGGGTTATTTTCCTTCAAAGCCAGCTTCAAATCCTACACTGTCTCCCTATTAGGGAGTGGTTCTCACCAGATCTCAAGTTCCCATTTTAAAAAATGACAGTAGAGTATGATTCAAGAAAAAAAAAATAAAAAAATAAAAGCAATGGGTTAGAAAATAAGAAAGTAGAATTCTGGGCCTGACTCTGCCACTAGCTTATTTGGTGACCTTGCTACTTATCCTCCAGAGACCTCAGCTTCCTCACCTGTAAAATGGATTAAAATGAAAGCATATTGAGGTAAAGGCATCAAGAGCTATTCCTTAGTTCATGTAATGAATGTTTGTTGAGACAGGATTCAGGTTGGGGCACCTGCTTTGTTCTGTATAGCATTGATATGTCTTCTAAGGCAGTGGAAAGTTCTTGACTTCAGGGTCAGAGACCTGGGTTTGAATCCTGCTTCAGCCTCTTGCTCATTGTATGATTCCAGGCAAGTCATTCAAACTCCCTGGCCCTCGGTCTTCTCATCTGTAGCATTGAGATGGTGATATGGTTTGGCTCTGTGTCCCCACCCAAATCTCATATTGAATTGTAATTCCAAATGTTGGAGGTGGGGCCTGGTTGGAGGTGACTGGATCACAGGGGTGTTTCTAATGGTTTAGCACCATCCCCCCAGTGCTGTCTTGTGACAGAGTGCTCAGGAAATCTGATTGTTTAAAAGTGTGTAGCACCTCCTGCTTCTCGCTTTCAGTCTCTCTCTCTCTCTCTCTCTCTCTCTCTCTCTCTCTTTCCTGCGCCTGCTGGCCGTGTGAAGATGTGCTGGCTTCCCCTTCACCTTTTGCCATGATTGTAACTTTCCTGAGGCTTCCGCAGAAGCAGAAGCCTGTGCAGCTTGCAGAACCACGAGCTGATTAAACCTGTTTTCTTTATAAATTACCCAGTATCAGGTGTGTTTTTACAGAGGCATGAGAATGGATGAATACAGACAGTTACTCCTGCCCCACAGGGCAATTATGGGGACAGGAGAGCACTCATATAAACATTCTCAGAGGTGCCTGGCCCAGCAGGGTGTACATTATAAGCACAGCTGACACCAGTTACTCAAATCACTTCCAGTTCATGTTTGAAGTCTCAGCTCTCTTCTAACCCATCCCTACCACTTGCTGGTGGAAATGGGAGTTCCCAAGCACCCCTCCCCAAACTCCCCACACTGAAAGCCATCATGGGCTTTAAACACATTGGGTCCCATAGAAGCCCAAGCCCCAACCAGCAAAGGTCTATTTGAGCCCCACTTCAGGATGGCTGGTCATCCTCGTTGAAAATGCCAAGAATTTCTAAGAAGGCCAATCTCTCACTGTCAGGGAGCTTTTCCTTGATATTTAGTCTACACTGACTATTCCTAAATTTCATCAATCATGCCTCCTCAGACCCAGCTTAATCATTCCTCCCCTCCTCCCCATGACTGTACACTTTTTAATACTGGTCTACGTTTGCCACCTGATACCTATTTTGATGCTTCAAAGACATCAAAATAGGGATAGAACCAGGAAACAAGGTTCCCATTCCCTGCTGTGCCCCAGTCATGGACACCAGACTTTTGGAGATGGGAAGGACCTTAGAGATTATTAAGAATTTACCCTCTTACTGTCCAGGTAGGAAAACTGAGGCCCAGAGAGGAAATAACCTTGACAAGGTCACAAGCCCATGCTTTCAAGATAGTAGCCTTTTGAAAATAAATAAATATAATATTAAACAAAAATGAAATAAGTCCTTGGATTTTATTGGATAAAAGAATGCATATTACTGTCATGGGCAAGGTCATTTGCCGAGAGCTATTAGCTTGGTCACAACTTAATACTGTTTACTGAGCACTTCTCTGCCGGTCAGGAAATGGGCTTCCCAAGGCAGGTGATTTATCTCATTCAGTCCTTGCAGCAGTCCTTGGAGGTGGGTACTATCACCCCCAGTTCCCAGCTGAGAACACTGAGGCTCAGAAAGGTTAAGTAACTTCTGCATGGGTCACACAGCAAGCTAGAGGCAGAGCTGAGTTTCAACTCCAGGCCTTCCCAACTCAATGTCCATCACCTCTCTCAATAACACTTGAGATCAGAAGTCAAGAAAGTGGCAATAAAGCATCAAGAGGTTCAAATTCCAAAGATGGGGAAAGAAAAGGGAAAGTGCTACCTCGAGGAACCAAGCCACTTGGCCCGGGACCTAAGGGATAAAGGGCAGGACGTTTTATTGAGTTGTTTCTTCTGCACTGGGAGCATCCAGTGAAGACAGGGGGCTTATTTATCTCTGTATCCACAGCACCTGGCACAGAGAAGGTGCTCAATAAGTGTTTGGTGAATAATAATTGAAGAGTGTGGAAAATGACCTTACCAAAGGGAAGGCCAGGAGGGAAAAAGTGCACACAGAAAGAATATTATTGTCTATGCTTCTCCAATATTACACACCTGGGAAAATGGGAGTGTTGACATCACCCCAGGCAGGAAGTACTAACAACTAGCTGAGATTCTACCCCAAGATATTCAGAAAATGCCAGTTTGTTGCCAATTGTCTTGTGTATAGTAATAAGGTCAGAAGAGTTACCATTTAGTAAATACTTATCAAAGGTCAGACATAACACTAAATGCTTTAAATGCATCATTTCATTTAAGCCTCATACCAGCTCCCAAGAGGTAGGTGTTATTGGTGTTCCCATTTTGCAGAGGAGAAAACTGAGTCACAGAGAGGTTAAATGACTTGCCCAAGGTCACACAGCTAGTGAATATTGAAGCTTGAACTCAAAGCTCAGT